>NW_008794446.1:4657339-4679986 GCF_000699145.1 Aptenodytes forsteri | reverse complement strand
TGGAGTCCCCATCCCTGGAGGTATTTAAAAGACGTGTAGATGAGGCGCTTAGGGACATGGTTTAGTGGGCATGGTGGTGTTGGGTTGATGGTTGGACTCGATGATCTTAGAGGTCTTTTCCAACCTCAATGATTCTATGATTCTATGATACGTACCATACTAGTATTATACTATATACTAGTATATATAGTAATTCAACATATTATTTAAAGCTTTACAATGCATCTGAACCATATTTTTCAGCAATAATAAGGAAACACGATCATTACTATGGTTCATGCATGATCTGTGATGGTAAAGGCTGCAACGGAAATAGCTTTGTAATTTGCAGCCATATTATAGTGCTGAAAGGGCCACAGTCCATAACCACGCAGTTCTACCTGTCGCCCAAGCGTTCTTCTGGATTCCTCACCGATTCTAGCTTCTTGCACAGCAGCCACGCAAACAGGGCTTTCAGCTTGCTGCGAATGGGAAGGTCTGTAGTTCTGCATCTCCAGCAGCAACCTCCGCCCAGCTACTCTGTTTTTCTGTAGACTGTTCACAAGTACTCCTGGGGCACTGACTCTTTTGAGCCAGACAACTTCTGAACATTGCTACATACCTTTTTCAACAAATCTGGCTTGTCCTTCACTTCCTTACCCTGGATTTCCAGAGGATGCCAAATCACCTTTGGGCACACGATGGTTGTTACTCCATCTGGGCAAAGGATGTGAAAACCCAGTAATAAGGACTGTTAGCTATTGGTCACGTTTCTTAAATCATGACTGAAAGATTTTCAGACAGTGTAGCTGAGCGTGGTTCACAGCCCCGTACAATGATGTACCAGTGACAATAATGCAATCTCAAATTTCCATCAAATGTCAAATTATATGACATGGACCTGGACTTGAAAAGTGAAGTCCTGCAGGGCTTAAAGAAAGGTCACCTGAGACATAGAGAAGAGGCTGTGTAAGGCTACTCACTAACTTCAACATTCCACTTTGATTTAACAAGGCTGAGACCTTCACAGTCCTTTGGTTGAGAAAAGGAAAATCAAATTTGCTGAGCACTGTAATTTTTTTTATTTACAGTATTGTCCAACTTTTAATCAGTATAAGCTTAATACCTAACTTTTAAAAGGTGGTTGAGTAATTTCAAGACTCCCAAAACAAAAGAACCCTCAAAATTTAAAAGAGAACGAAGTAAAGGCTAAAGGTACCATTCAATGTCTGCTTTAAAAGTGGCAAAGACAGGTAGTTCCTCCATCATTAAGTTACCTTGAAAGGGGCAACTAAACAGAAAGGAAAAATCTTACAAGAAATGAAATCTGAGGTTATTTGATGAACATTTCAAGGCAGCAGTGCCACTGAAACAAGCACTTCTGCTTGCTTTGTCATCGGCTCCTTGTTCTTTGCATTATCCCCTGCTTTTGCTGAAACAGGTCTCTCTGCAGTGAAGCAATGGGTAACTGATTCGGCTAAAATCTTTAGATCAGTGTCATGGTTATCCTCATCAGCACAAAAATGATTGTGTTGGCTGACAAACCATGGAGCATTGGGGTAAAAAACAGCATTTGGAAAGGTGCAGAAGGATTTAATACTGAGCTTCAAATACGCTCAGTGTTCCTAAGCAAGTTTTGTTGTATTTTCATCCTGATAGAGCCAACATTTCAAATTTCTGCCGTGTAATAAGGCAAAAATAAGGCTCTCCTTTCCTGTTTTGCACATTGTACTTTAGCTGTGCTTGGACCAGAATAAAACAGCTCACATCTGTGTGACTTACCCATTTTGCAATTTTTCACCGAGTTTGCAATAATATACATTTCTTGTGTTAATATAGATTTACCTGGTCTACAAAACCCAAAAAATTCTGTTGGTCACTGAAAAAACCCCAAACCTAGAAGAGACTAAATGCTTTAGACCCTTTAAAGGTCTGACATATAGACACTGGCAGTATGCAGAACTTACCAGCAATGGACAGGACAGCATCAGAGCACTCACTTTGGTAAGGCAGATACAAGCTATGACATACCATTACTTCATGGCCTTCATTTCGTGCTGATTCCACCAACGGGAAACAGTAGTTGCAACCCAGTTTATAGACTTGAGAATAGATGTGCAGGTATTTGCCATTTCTGCAGCCTGAAGAAATAACGAGGAGGAGAAAGAAAGGCAGACATTTGGTGTCTGTACAAAAGAAAATGTATTCCTGACATAAGCCATGATGTATGCCCTTGACTGGCCTAATAGCTTGAAATTCTCCACCCATTTTAAAGGAGATGATACAATTGCAGTGGAATTCAGGTTATTTTTTACCATCACAGTACAATGAGCACAGACTGCTCCTTTCTGTCTAGCAGGCTCTCTGCTGCGTGACAAGAGGTGGGATTGCTAGAGAGCATTTACCTTGGCCTTCCCACCACTTACGGAATCAAAAATATTTATGGTAATGATGCTACTGCAGTTCTGCTTGTAATAGACTCAAAATGCTAAGTGAAAGCATCATGTAGTGGGAGCACAGCACTGAATTATTCCTGTGTATTGAAATGCTGATAGACAAACTAGACTGCTAAGTAATTAAGTCACTATTAGACCAAACCATTAAATTCATTGTTTGCTGTTTTAACTGCTGCTAATTACTGTCACCATGACAACAGTGGAGTTTCTTTTTCTGGTATCTCCATGAAGTTTCCTTTTCATAAAGGAGCCTGCGACACGGAAATTTACATCTTCCCAAATTGAAATACTTCTTGTGTTGAAATAAAGGCAGACATCTTTAGATAAGAACGATTTTAATGTCAGCAGTAAAATGGATCTTATCTAAATTTTTGATAATTTGTTTGCAGAATTATCTGGATCTTAACACAAAGTGTATTGTAAAGTAGATTATTAATTTTAAAAACTTGCCTTCTCACTTGCATCATAAAAATCATAGTTCAGATTAGGATCAGGGAGGTAAATGCATGGGGCTAGCATAATACCCTGTACCTTGTGCAGACCTTAGTTCACATCTTGTTTATGGCTACGCTTACAGCAAACATTAAGCTTGGGTCAGAGCCCAGATTTTCTCTCTAATTCATTTTAAAAAAAATTACAGTTATTTTAGAGCCTTCCAAATATTTAAGTCCCCATATTCAGGTTACAGCCATCCCATAGCACCTATTCTTGAAACCCTGTATGGGTCCCTATGTTCAGTAAGGAGCCTCCCAGCCCCATCAATCTGTTATGCCATTTGCATGGGAGATGAATCATCGCTGAGCTGCAGATAGAAGTCTGCTCCTAACTGCTGGTCTAATAGTAACTGCTGATTTCATCTCCCAGGAATGAAGGAAAGATATCCAGAGAATAGCTGGAGCTTTCACAGTCCTTCCCATGCCTGACTTCAGCACCAGCTGAGAAGAGGTGCTGTCAAATGGTGCCAGCACTTGGCTAATATTAAACCCTATTTTCCAAGGAGAAAGAACAGAAAGAGGACTACCCTGGAGGTCTGAGTGGAAGAGAATTCCAGGACTTTTTCTGGTCTTCATTTTTGGAGGGAAAGGCTCCAGTATAAGCCAAACAACAGCTACTAAATACATTTCCTCCAATCTGACACTAGAGGCTGCTTCCCAGGGATGGAGGGCAGAGGAGAGCCCTGCAGGTGGACTCCTCCCCAGCACTGTGGCACCACTCTTGGTGACTGTGTCACGCACAAAACTTGTCTCAGGCCATGGACACCACAAGAGCATGCCAGCAGCTTCTGCAGGCCAAAGCCCAGGAGCCAAGCCTGAGCTTAAATTGCAGTGTTAACAAAGTCCAAAGTCTGTGACATCAGTAAAAATTCAATGTGCTGGTTCTTTGTATACATTTTATTTGTTCATATTGAAAACATTGCAAAGTCTGCCAAGACCTGGTAGGAATACAGTGCCCAGCATTTAGACTGTGATAAACTGGTAAAAGTATATGGTAAAGTTTGAATGACACACAAAAAGTTAGTGTGATTAGCCCAACCCTCAGTAATTTTTCTCTTTCACAAATGTTCCCATGCTATAGTGGGGAGACTAACATATGTGTTGCTGTAAAGGATTACAGGTCCAAAAAGTTATTTAGAAGTCTAGCCTAAACATGTAGAAATGATGAGTTAATGCCCAGATCTCATCTGGGCATCCAGCATGTATCCACTTCTGGTGCAGGGGCTGAAGCCAGTACAGAGGCTTCCCTTGTACCATTTAGACATTCTCAAACCTTTGGGGAATTAAAAACTGTCACACACTGTTCCCCAAAGCACTCAGGACAGGGTCATGATACTTGCTTCAAATTGGCCACACACAATACATGTTGTAAGAGATAAACAAGATTTCAAATTCCAGATTTATCATGCCAATACACAAAATTAGCATCCACTAATGACATCTTAAGAAATTTAGCTTCAGCTTAGTGCTTCAGTTTAGTTGACCTGCTGGATACTGGGAAAAATCAAACTGTCTTCATATACCTATGAATGGTGGAGCAAAGTAGGAGGCAAATTTGATAGTCAGTCTGGCCATTTTGATTCACAAGCTGCAAACTCTTCTGCCACAAATATTGCTTGATAGAAAGAGAGGACATACTTAGACTGTCATTAGCAATGTGATAAACAACCCCACTCGCCAATATCAGCAATCAGGCTGTCTGGTTCCGGCTCTGAAATGAACTGCTGCACCTTTGGCCATGCCTTGTAGCATCATTGAAATAAGGAGCAATTTCCTCATATACACTATGAACATGGTCCTTCTCGAGTTGGCTTGCCTCCTTCTCCATCAAGGAGAAGGCTAGGCTAACTCATTTAAGGCAGTGCAACTGTCCTAGAGAAAGGGAAGGGAGAAAAACAAGTGCTGAAACTCTTGTTACCAAAGTGTATTTCCTTAAGTTAAGCAGTATGACATTGTTTATTTAGGAAATAGTATTTCCAAATACTATGTTGCCATTAAAGAGAAACTGCTGAGGCTTTTAAAGGAAGAAAGGTCATCTATTCTATGATTTTATACAATGTATTGTTTTCTCATATAAATCTGAAGGGAATTTTATGACCTACCACTCAATGTTTATTAACTTGCTTATATTGTTATACTTTGGAAGCCGTTAGCTTTTGCTTCATAAAGTCTTCCACCCTTTTTCAGTCTACCCTTGAAAAAGATATTTTCTAAGAAGTCCTTTGTTTACAGACACATCTTAAAATACAGCAACTGAAAATGATGATGAATACCAAAAGCTGCTCAGAGTCTGAAACAAAAGCTCCGAGAGGCATCATTTCTCCTCCGCTTCATTCAGCACCCAGAAAGATCCATGCTTACAGACTTCCCGTTGCACAATTCATTGACACCATGTGTTACTGTGAACACAAATCTTTCCAGCTTTCCAAGCATCCTTTTTTTCAGCTGTTCTGGATTGGCATGGTGCACTGGTATTAGCAATGCCCCCAGGAAAACCCTGTGATATCGTGAATAGCCTATTGCATCCTAAGTCATTGTTCAGTTCACCATGAAGCTTTGTACAGAAAGGCTGTAAAAATTGTGAACTTCATTGAAAATATGCTGTCCATGCCAGGATTTCCATTGATTTATGTGAAGATTTGGGCCACCAAGACAGGCTGTTCCTGCTCCACTCGCATGCTGCAAACAACTCCACGCAGAATAACTTCTCCTCTGAGCCAAAGGTATCGATGACAGCACCTCACCCAAGATCTCTGCACTGCGGGCTGGCCATTAATCTGACTCCTGATACAGTCCTTATCTGGTCCTTATTGTCCAACCCATAAGCATTTAAAATCCTGTCAACTCAAAAGACTACTGTTCTGTGATTTCCTAGGCAATTACATCAAAGAGAAATACTGGAGCAGACTAAGCCCAAATTCGATCCTGCAGTAGCAGCAAGAAACTAACTCTGTAGGGGTTTTGGTTCTGTCATTTATTAATCTGAAAAACTGTGCTAAGATTAAATCCTGTAGCCCTTGGTGTCTTCTGTCATATCAGATATTCACCCAGCATCACTGTGAAATTGCCCAGACCGCAAGTTTCCTGAACATCCTGCCTAGATCAAAGTGAAGACAAGTATTGGAGTGGGGTGAAGAAATTCTTTGGAAGATCATCGCTGTTCTCTTCATTATACGTGTTGCTAAGTAACAGCCACTTTAGAAACACAGATAATAAAATAAAAAATGACAATGAATGCGAGTTGTCTTGGTTTATTCTCTCCTGCACAGCAATGCATATCTTTTTAGCTTCTAGTGAGATTTAAAGCCATCACCTTGCAAGCACTTACACAGGTGCTTAACTCTGTGCGTGCAAACAATACCACTGACTGAATCCGGTGGGGATATTCCAGGCACAGAGTTCACCACATGCATTAGTGCGTACAAGACTGGCTTTCCAAGGCAGAAGGATTTTTTTATTGTTCTTCATTATAACCAAACTCTGCTGTAGAAGCTAGTTTTTAAAAAATACCTTCAGAAAAACCCCAGTTGAAATAGCTGAAGTGCTCTACTGGGGATCATTTCAAGAGAAAGCTGATGTACTATCAAATATACAGGGAAAGGCAGAAGGAGGCAAGAGGAGAGGGAAATTGTTCTTTGGAAAAGCCGCAACATCATTTCAAAGCTTTGCTATTGCTTCATTTGACAAGAGGAAATAATAACTGGTGAATAGATGTAAGACCACAGGAGTGAAGAGCTGTTTCTGTTTAACTCTAGGCTTACACTCAGAATTTTACACTCACTTAGGCAGAGGGGCAGTCTGGAAGTTGCTACCAGCTTGAGACACTTAATTACCAGGAAAAGAAAGAAGGTGCATATGAAAGCATCCAGCAAGAGAAAGCACATAGTAAGACACCCTTTCTAACTAAGGCAAAAAATGTTTAAATGCATCACGAGTTGTGTGTAAAAGTCTCTCCTCTGGAACAGGAGCAAAAAAGATGTAACAGAGGCTATGATTAAATCCCAGCTAGAATTAAGAAAGACATAGCATCTTTTGTTTTAAAACGGCAGCTCCAAGAGTGGGGGCAATGGTCTGGACTCTCTGAAATTTAAAAGTCCAACTCTGCAAGGCACTATTAAAAGAAATTTTCTATAAGGTTCTTATAAGAAAGTAACCCTTTGTGGGGGAGGCTGGAGGAAGAGACCAGTCAGGTCAGGCCCCAGCAACCACCAGCAGTCATGCTATGGACATTTCTGCCTAGAGGAGTCCAATGAACGCCCATCTCCTACGCTTACCAAGCCATAAACCACAAAATGCTTGTCAACACTCCATTTAATGCTTTTAGTACAACAGACTGTATAAAATACAGCATGCCAGGGGAAGAGAGCAGAGAGATGTTTGAGGGCACAGCCACTAATTTTACTAAGTAAAAATGTTCAGACAGGAACAAAAATATTCAGACCTAGGAAGCTGGTTATGACTCACATTGCAGAAGCAAGAAAAAACCCAAAATCAAAAAGCAAACAGGGATGCCCACCAATCGAGTCTGGGGGAAAATAATTTCTGGGGTATTGACTCAGGTTCAAACATATGATTTACACATGCCAATCTGAACCTCAAAGATTTTCCAGTTTCTCTATCATCCCCAACATCCTTTCTCTAGTCACAGGGAAAGCCAGAAAATAACTTAGAAATAAAGCTATTCATCAGGAAAAAAACATTTTCTGCCCAACACAAAATTTGATATTTAGTGCTGCAAATGTCACACAATGGTATTTTACATCGGTGGTGTTTGCTTACTTGCATAACAAAGGCTTTGGGGAATGCAGATATTTTCTTCTGAGCACACTCATCCCTACCTTTATGCAAATTAAAAAAAAAAGTAAATCTATTCATCCAGGGCTGGCAGGAAAGCAAAACGAGGAGGTACAGAGCAGCAGTTCAGCCTGACTGCCTGTCACCTAATCTTAAGCTAAAGTTGATACAACTTGATTGAAAGTGAAATTAAATTTGAGTTTAAAAGCCATTAAAAACTTCTGAGTTCATAAGTGATTATTAACTTCCTGAACACTGTGAAGCCTCTGACTGTTCATGCGGGATGCGAGCCTCATGCAGGCTGTGCCCCACGCTTCAGGGAGCCCTGACACCCCGCAGCATCGCTCCCCAGGGGGTACCACAGGCAGCTGGTGGAGGAGGCTCTGGCTCCCGCATCCAGAGCAGGAGCTCATCCTCTGGCTGCGGCGTGGTGGCTTCTGCTGTGTTAAGAGTGCCTTAAATTTATCTTTGAATTTAAAAAGAAATGTTTGGGAGGAGAATAGGATTTCTAATTACAAATAATTTCATTCTTTGGGTAACACCCAATGATGTCAGTTTAACTCGGCTGCTCTGTGGTTCAACCTAATAGGAGAGAATAAACTGAATTGGTAATAAGCTTGCTTTTGACAGTCTTCTAGAAGGACGTGTCATCAGAGAGCTCCCAGATGTAATGAGTAATTCCCGATTTTAAAAAATGCCTATTCTTTCCCTCTGCCCCTGAGCGCTTGCAGCTGTGGTGGCAGCCGCTGGACTGGGCTGCCCGGGGCTGCGCAGTGGCTCTCGCCAAGCTCGGCCTGGTGAACTGAGAGGAGCTCTGCCAAGGTCCCTTCGGCCCCTCCAGAGCCCTGTGCACGTGGGCCACCCCATGGGAGAGCTGGTGGGAGCACAGGAGAAACGGGGCTGGCTCAGAGATGTGTCCCGGCGCCACCGAGCCCTCCCTGCCACCAGCCGGAGTGACAAAACAGGAGCTGCGCAGCTGAGCTGGGCTTCTTCAGAAACAGGATTAGCTTAAGTCCTGCAGTAATTAGTGCCAGCAAATGACATAACAGCTGGCCTATCATAGCTGAAAATCGAAACCAACAACTCCAGGAACATGCCATTTCTAATACCTATGAAAGAGACAGCCGTCCTTTCCTCCCCTCAGTTAAATGAGTATTTTTGCGATGATACATTTGGAAAGCCTGCTTAATTCTTCTCCCCCTCTGCGCCCCCTGCACCGTCATCATTCCCACCTTATACACAAACATTACACTGCGACTGCATCGAAATAGCTTTTCTGTGAAGCGCTTAATCTGTCTGTGAAACACTGCAAATATGAGCTGGACCTTGGTAGGGTGCCTTCATGGACCTTCAGCAAATTTGTTCTTCCACCAGCAGCACCAGCCACAACAGGAATGCTCTGCCAGTCAGGCTAACAGTCCCTACCCCTGCGAAGCAGATAAGAAAAGAACAAGAGAGGAAAAACTGTAAAATCGGCCTTAAAGCCCTTGAACGACAGTTCCCATGAGATGTCAGGATCTGGGGAAGGACTGATTAACAGAAGGGAAAATGCAATATGGGGCACAGAAGGGCTAGGAGAAAAGGAGAAACGAAAGAAGCTAGATGGGAAGAAAATGATAACAGGGAATTTTATAAACAATGAAGAGGGAAAATGAATGGCAAAGAAGGAAATGAAAAGGAGGAGAAAAAAACTGAGAAAAAGAAGAGGGGATAAAAAAGCAAACACATACAGAGAAACTCCAGGTTAGTATTTTAATTAGTTTGCCTCGCTGCATTTTTCCCAGATACCATCACGCATGGGCACAGCATCACAATGTAACAGTTAATCAGCCATTTGGGGATTCCTCGTAATGCTGTCGTAATATTACCATAGTGCAGCGAAACCTTCCCACAGCCTCCCAGTTCCTGCAGCACATCCTACTGGCCTTATCCTCACCCTTCTGCAGGGCTGACAGGCAGCAGAGCTGCATCTCTTCCACCTTCTTAAAGCCACCGGCAGCCGCAGCGTGAGGTCGGTACGTGCCTTTCTGAATTCCCCCCATGTTGCAGGTGCTGCCGGGGAGGTGGTTACCTGCAGAAGAGAAGCAGGAAGGAAAAACTAGAAGGGAAGGATGGGATTTGTGAGACTGAGCCAGCGCTCACTTAGAAAAAGCCACAACTTTTGTAAAACCTGACACGGGGACACGTTCACCTAATCCAGGAAATTAACCCTGAAGGGCAGCTTCACTAATTGCCAATAACCAATACCACTCCCAGAGCTGCAGGAGCGGGCAGGTAGAGAAGCCCGCCTGAAAAGGCCCAGCATATTTTGAAGGGAAAATGAGGGTAAAGCTAACTCCAGAGAGGAGATGGTGGTGCTTCCTGGGTATCCTCATAGAAAGCTGGAGTGTGGAGCCTGATCCCTAGTCCTGGAGTCTGGAGTGCAAACTGGCACCAGGGTCAGATGCAACAGGAGAACTTTGTGGCCCTTCAGACTAGAGAAGGTGGGGAACCTTGGAGACCTGAGCTACACACTGACACCCTTTGTGACTTTCAAGATTTGAACTTTGGTCCTGATATAAAAAATAATTTTACCAATACTTGTGTAGCAGAGGCAAAGCCCGTTTAGGGAATTTGGGACACTGGATACTCAAGTGTTAAAATAAGTATTAACGCACTTTGCCTTAAGTATCAATGCTATGTTCTTGGACTTCAGTTTTGTTTCCACGGTGGCTGCACTACCCTGACCTACTCAGCCATAACTAGTCGTAAGATTCCCCTCTACCTGTTCTTGTTCCCTTCACAGATGGACAGAAGATCTCTTCCTGCCCACTAGCTCAGATCACAATGATACAGTCTGCTGATCCCAGCTCTTTGGAGGTGTAGCACTACAACACATCTCTTCCTAGAAACCCCTTGCAAGTCTCCAAGTAAACACAATATATGGAAGGATCAATGTCTGTCTCACAGCAAAGGAGGAAAGAGACAGATTTAGAGCCTGAAAAATAACAAAAGCAGCCTTCTTCCCCCAGTCCTAATGTGGAAAAAAAATGAACTTCACAGCGTTTGAAAAACTACTGGTGGAGTGGAGATGTCACCTCTAGAAGCTGTGCTGCTGTGCCGGTTACAGCTTACTCTCCTCAGCTGCAGTTGTGACACAAAATTCATGTCTTGCCCAATTCATCCGACATCTGAGGAGAATTTTTGGTGCCAACACATGTTGGCATCAGTAATGAGTAATAAACCAAGCTTACATCACCATCACAGCTCGTTCTTCCTGACATGGAGCTGTCACTGGAAGGGGAATTTACTTAAGTAATAAAACTTCCCTTGGAGACGCATCTGTGCATCCCTGAGAATGCTGATGCTGCTCAAGGGGTATCACCCTAAAGTGGGGGCAGAAAAAAATTCCCCCAAAGAAGAAGACCGACCCTGCAAACTCTGTTTTGAGACACTGGCAAACTTGCTTGTAACAAGTGCACCCCTTTCATAGTTTATGAAATAACCTTCTAAAACTATTATCTCCTTCCATGTCACAGCACTGAGACAGCCTCTCAGTGACAGCTACATGGGAAAACAAAGGCAAATATCACGACATAGCTTACTTACAGTACCAAGTGTACATGCAAATCCATAAAATAATCACACTTGGTGATTTTCTCCTGTCTAAGAATAAGACATGCCTGAGAGAGCGAAATAGTAATTAGATTATGCTGGATTGAATGTTTTAGTGCTACTTTATGCCATTATAAAATTGACATGATTATACAAATGGAAAGCATAAAATCGAAAGTATTAAACTGAAGTTCTTGTAAATTTAGTACTTCCCTCTCCCTGCTCCAGAGACCTTGAAAAAAATATATATTTCTGTAAGTTGCATTATGGCCAAATCCTCCCCCCCTCAAGCCTGAGGTACTAAAAAGGGACTGTACCTAGGAACAAAGAGGAGGAAAGATTTTCAGCACTGTGCTTAAGGTTTTATGCATACAATTTCCATTAATGGAGCTAATATTTACACTCAGAATTTCAACCTTGAAGAAGTGACTTATATTCAGTAAGATAACAGTTTATAAAAAAAAAGTCAATAACCAACGAACCGCATTTTCATTTTCAATGTTTTGTTTAAGGAGTTATTTAAGGAGAAGAAAATAATAAGATAAGCCTCTGGCCACTGAAGACTGAATCATTTTATAGATGTAGATGCAGTTAGTCAGCTGAACAAAACAGTACATGACACCATTTTACAGTTCAGGGACTGATGGGAACAGAGACATCATGTGAAATAATTTCCAATCTATAACTTTCTGTTTAATAACAAAGAAACAAACAAAAAAAGCAAACTATGAATAAAGGCAAATAACCAGAGAGTCAAGAAAACATACATTGACCACAGTTCAGTAAGCTGACTGTTGCAATGAGGATTCCTAAAAAAAATTCAATTACCTATGGCATTTTCAGAGAAAAAAGTGGTTTCGACACTTCTTTTTGCAAAAACCCAGATAATTTCCTGAGTGCAAGCCAGTACCAGACTTTATGATTTGTACCATGCAAACAAAAGAGATGAAACCACCTGAACATGCAACTGTAACACTTGCACTGGAATTAACCAGTCACCAGGTATTTTTCTATAGCAGAGCATCAGGCATACCACCTTGATATAAGCAAGTCAGAATAAATTGCTTACACATTGTAAGTCTGAAAAGTCTGACAGTCTGTTCAAAGCGGCCAAGTACGTGCTTGGAAATACATGTGTTTGTACTACCTTAATCCCCAGACTTTCCAGTTTAGGTTAATAGGCATGGAAAGTTCTTACTCTGTTCTTTTCCATCCTCACAGACCCTGCAGTTGCAGTAAGGATCCTGAGTAAAGATAAGATTTTATAAAAGGGTCTGAAGAAGGTATAAATAGGCTTGCTTAGGTTTTATTTAATAGAGAATCCAACATGGGTACACCTCCCATGGGGAACTTTTTTCCAAGGCATCACTGAGGTATCACATCTCAATGCTTTCACCTGTTGCTTTGGAGTAAAGGAGACGATGCTCTGGAAGAGTGGGACTGGCAGCCTGTCTAGCTCTTAGAATCTCTGTGAAACACATTGGCCTTCATGTAGACCCTGGCACATAAGATGATGGTAGAGTGTGGGCAATGCAGATGGGCTTGTGATATTCCCTACCGACATGGTGTTATACTCTTTTATTCCTTCTTCTCCTCCTCAGCTTGGGCTCAAGGCAGAAACAAAAGATGGGTTAAAATGCTAGTTCGCATGGGAATAGCTCAAGCATCTTCACTGATGGGCTATAGCTCTGCCATGTTTGCTCAAATTTGTTAGTGCTCTAACCTAAAAATAGCCCAAATACAACTAAACAGAAAGTGTAGTGGTATAATCTGGCCTAACTTAAGGAGAGGACACATCTGAACTGGGGTATAGGCAGATAAACCCCATGTAAGGCCCAGTAAACAGACCGCTGCCTCCTTTCCTGCCCTGCTTAATGCTTTGAACATAAACATTAGGTGCGTCGCTGTTCAGTTGGTAACTACCCCAAATTCTGAACCTCAGTCACCCATGGATGCCCAGAAATCTCTCTCCTGGGATGACGGTGGACACTATCTCTTACAGCCACAGAATCACCGCACTGTTGAGGTTGGGAGGCACCTCTGGAGATGTCTAGTCCAGACCCCTGCTCAGAGCAGCGTCAACCAGAGCTGGTTACCTAGGACCGCGGCCAGTCAGGTTTTGAACATGTCCAAAGATGGAGACTCCACAACCTCTAGGCAACCTCTTCCAGTCTCCAATCACCCTTACAGTAAAAAGATGTTTCTTATGCTCAAGCAGATTTTTTGAGAAGAGTCTGGCTCTGTCTTCTTTATGTCCTCCCATCTTGTATTTATATACATTAATAAGATCCCCCTCTGAACTGAAAAAACACACAGAAGTATCATCACAGTGTATGGTCATAGAAACATCACCCGGGAGTCAGAAAACAGCTAAAGCCACATGCCGTGTAGTGTGGATGTGGCCAACGTGCTCCAAAAGAAGCTAGCCCCTAAGCAGCATGGACGCAAGCCAGACTGTGCCACTTGGCCTATGGGTCAGGGACTACTCCCTTGATCACTTCTCTTTAGCACTAGGGACATAACCTTCCAGTGCATTGATGCTGTGTAGCCGTTGGCTCACTCCCTGGCTCAGGGTTTCAGTGCTCTGACTATTTTCTCTAAGTCTTACCTGCTATAAAGAGGTGGTTCATAACAGTGGGGGTACAAAACAGTCAGTGTTGGTGTCAGGGCCAGGGATCAGTCCCTCACCTTTTATTTAGCAGTATAAACACAGCCAAAACTTCAAAAGGCACGGTGTTTTCATCCAGGATACCCTACTACCTTGTCATTAGGAGACACTCTAGGGCAGAGGGGCTGAGTAGAGCCATCAACTCTTTGATGAAGTGCTCCGAGAAGTGCTGTAACTGCTCTGCTGAAGCTGGGAACTGACATTTCATGTTGCCCTGAAGTCTCCTCAGAAGGAAGTTCTGCAGTATAGATCCCAGGGAGATGGAGACACCTCACATTTCCTTCTGGCTCCTCATCCTTTCCACGCAGACAGCAAAATACTAGATTAAGCAGAATGGAGGTGGCCGCTGGAGAAGCATACCAAGCAACACAGTATTAACATGGGAGGAGTCCACAGACTGTACAGTCAGTGGAAAGACAAAGGCACTGAACTTAAATGGCATGTATCTCCACATGAAGGTCTCTAAGGGAATTAACTTTTCCCATTGACACTCTAAATTTGCAGTTCTGTTGAGTCACCTGACCCACTCCCTCTTCCTCCTTGCTCTCCCCACCTCTAAGCAAGCAACGTGCAAGTTTGGTTGGTGTAGCAGTGCCCCAGCTAAGCAGGAAGGATTTCATCGTAGGCAACTGCAGCCCACTGAAATACGTACATCCAACCCCACTGAAGTTGGCAGGAGTTTCCACAATTAATTCCAGCTATAGCCTCCCCTATCTGGTTTTACAATGCTCAGCTCATCAAAGTTACAGGGACGGTATATACAACCTGTTATACTCTCACAGATAGCTGTGAGATCACAGGGGGCCTCCAATATGTCTAAATTTGATTTCACAGATTTAATACTCAAGGAAAAAATGGGACAGAAAAGGTAGAAGACAGTGCAAAATAGCTTCCAGCCTCACAGAAAGGATCATGAGAATTTGAACTGCAGTACTAAAATGTCCCGAGCAGGATTTACTAATTAACCCCTGGCTGCAGGACTTCCTCTTCTGCAGCTGCTTTCAATAATAAAGTCTCAATGCCTATTGTTTTGTTCCTTACATACAAACAATTCCAAGTGGTTGCTTTAATTATGCTGAATACAAAGCTGCGATGTCTCTGGCCAGAATTACTTGTGACAGCTACAGGAGTTGCAAGGCCCCAGTCTTGCAGGCCTCCAGAATTTAACTTGTCTGCAAATAGTAGCTTGCACAGTCCCAAGGTTCTTCTTGCTGGGATGAAAACAGACAAAACAATGTTCACTTTGCAACACTTTTCAGCTTAAAAAGGATAAAACTTTAAAAACCCTTCAGAAATCCAAAGAATGGGAGCTTTTGGCTGTTAGCTCATAAAATACAAAGAAAAGAACGGCAGCTTGTTTGCTATTTCTTTTTGTCTTCAGAACAAAACAAAACCCTCTACAACTGACTTCAGACCAAAAAAAATAAGGAAGGACTATGGGTAAATCCTGAATGATTTTCTTAAGACAAACCAAACAAACATGATATAAAGAGAACAGGTGAGACAAAAGGGAATCCATAAACATTTCAAAGCAATATGGAGCCACTTGTGAGCTAAGGTTTGATCTGTGTCATGATAATGTAATGCCAAAGTAACTCCAATGACATCAGCAGAATTACTCTGGCTTTATACCAGCATGACTGGACTCATAATCTGGCACTGAACATATTTTTATTGAAGCCATTACTGCAGTTGCTACACTCCTCAGGTTTATAGATGTTTTAAAACTGTTCAGTGAGCTGTAGTTATTTCCAGGATATGGATATAGTAAAAGATATTAGCCAAAATGCTACGGGCCAAGTCTTAAACCGATGTAACTTTGTACCAGTTACTGACTGACATGAGCTGTGCATCTGACCTTCTGTGTGTTGTGTATATCAGTTAGGACAAGATGGATCTGTAGAGTGTTCTCATCTCCTTGCCAAAGTGCTAAACAACATAATGAGAGAGGTCAAAATTAAATGTGAGGTCACCAAAGACTCAGACTTGGGATGCGAATATCCCATCAGAACCCTGTCCTCTGGCATGTGACTGAAGCTATCCTAAGGTAAAGACCATGTTTTGCTCAGTGAGCTTATGGGATTTTTCTGCACTTCATGCAACAGAAGTCTGGGCTTGACTCAGGGGGTCCTTTCCCTTCTGATGAGGGTGAGGGTCCTGTGTCCCACAGCCAAGAAGCTGATTGAATTCCAGTCTATGAAAGCCTTGATGTGCGAGAGATTTGGAAGCCATGCAAAATTTATAAATTTGCTCTCTGTGGTAAAGGAGTCCCAGCCCCGGCTGCAGTTGTGGAGAAGTGGTGGTGGGTGGAAGTGAAATGAGATATCAAGGAGGATGAAGTGCAGGATAAAATGGAGGGGAGGGAACTGTGGGAAGTCAGAGCTCTGTTTTCTGCATCACAGTTTGAAGAAATAAATCCATTGTTTGCCTTTTTTAAAGCTGCATAAAGGACCAGGCCTCCCAGTAGTAAGTCAGCTTTCAAAATCTCTAGGCAGCCCAGAAAGAGTCAGACTCTCCAGCTAGTGCCTGAAGAATGCTCAATGTCTTCATCTCATTTCGTCTTATCATTTTTTCCCCAAAAAACATTCAAACGGGTAAGTTCCATGTCATCATCTGTTAACTCTTCATGCTCTGTTTCTAGTCCAGTTTGGTCAAGTTAAGCCAGACATGGTCATTCATTCCATAAGATGGACTCACTTTGGTGGTAGCTGCATCGTTCTCATGGTCCCTAAGTAACCTATTTGCCTCTTCACTTGCTAATCCCATAATCTGATTTCACATTCTACTTTCTTTCTAACATTTTTTTTTCTAACACCGTTTCACCTGACACCTGCTGCCTCTGAAAGACTTTTTACCTCTGCTGTCCCAAGAAACTTCAGCTGAAAGCAAGATGGAACAGGGTTGGATGGCCGATACCCACTGCCAGCAGTGGGTACGGCATGACATTCCTCTGCCAGAAGACGCTGTCTTTGCATGTGTGTGTGTCCACTAATGCACAAAGGCACCTTCATACCTACATGCTGAATCTTCTCGTTAGGACAGGACAATATGTTCCTGCCACAGAGAAGGGCCAAAATCTCTCAGCCACATTAGCAGAGATATGAAGTAATTTTACATTGGCATAAACCCTAGAAAGTGGTCTCCCTTCCTTTCTACCCAATTCAGTGATGTTGGCAAAAATTAGTCTAAAAGACAAAGAAGGTCTTTTATTTATTAGAAGATTCACAAAGTAGTCCTCATAAATAGACAAATGTGATGTGATCTGTAAAAAATGTATTTGTCGATGTATGAAGATAAAAAGTTACAAGTCATATTGCACTACAGCATCCTGAGCATTAAGTTTTAAAGTCAAATGAATGTTCTAAAAGAGTCTTGATATACAAATCACTAAACAAAACAAGCTTCACAACAGGAAAGAGAAAAAAAAAATAATTGGAGTTATTAGTAATTTATTTCTCATGAGTGAATTTGCTACCAATTGCCCAGTCACTTTATATAGAACAATATAAAAAGATAAAAAAAACATTACAGTCTGCTCTAGGAAATGCATTCTGGACTAAATATGTTTTTAAAAGTCAAAATAAAGAAGGTTCTTCTGAAGCCAAAGGAAAATTTCAATGTCCCCAACAGGACTATAACTGATGACAAAGAATAGTAATTCTCCTGCCTGTGCAATCTGTCCTACTCAGTGTCCTTGGCCTAAGGAATGAGATAGGATGTAGAGCGCCAAAAATTCAGTAACATTATATTCTGAAATTAAAGGAAAAATTGGCAAAAGAAAATCTCTCATCATTTTCTCCACATTTTTCTCTTCATTAGAATAAGACAATAGAATAATGACCAGCTGGTGAATAAAGTGGCCTATAGCTTCTCTTATGGCAAAATAATCAGAGAAGTTCAATGTCAAAGCATCTGCTCCATGCAGGATGACATCAATCCAAGCTTCTAAGGGAAGGGAAAACCTTTGCTGCTTAGACAGATATTAAACCTTCCTGGAATCTGAAATATATGTCTCCTTTCCCACAGCCATTCGTGCTCTTCAGAAGAATTGTCTCCTACAGTAGCTCTCAGATGAAACCAGGACAATTGAAAATATTTATAAAAGATGGATACGTTTGATATCATGACCTATAAGAGCTTGATAAGTCAGTAAAACTTTCAGAGTCCACTCAGATGATGAAACTCCTGGTGAACTACAGCAAGACATGAAAAAAATATTTTTGTAATAATAGAATATAGAGGTTTCAGATCTGTAAATCATCCGAAGGATTCTTGTTTCTGTTGAAGGGACTCTGGGGAGAACAGAGCTTGGCCTTTTTGCATAAGGGGCTCCTGTAAGCAGTTTGGTCCCATCCTCATGGCTTGGGCAAATGCAACATACGTACATCTTTATGTCTCTCACTGCACAAGTGATCTTCCATGGCAAGATTGACCTTAGGGGGTCAAGGCTGTATATGGGGCCACAAACAACACCGGATGAAGCAGCTGCAGAACCAACTCATGGCAGAGACTGACCAATTCACAGGACCGTAAGTCAAAAAGATGGAACAAAGATACCTTTTGCACCCCTCCCTTCTATCTATACTATAGAAAAACCTCAATTATCTCTTAGCAGTAAAGATTCTGAGACACATGGATGAATGGATCTGATTCCACTAGCACAGAGCACTAGTATGCATGTAAATTAGTGTTAATTATAAGATGTTCAATCTCTCAGTATAATTCATATCTTGGGAGGCCCAAAAAATTATTTCATGGAAAGTAAAGGTGCCTTTCTTTTAATTACAAACTCTAAGTTATGCACTTGGAAAATTGAAAATTCTTAAAAGCGTAGTTATTCTCTGCTGACTACTGAATCTTAAAGTATCATTAACTGGAACAGATAAAACAAGATTGATTTAGATCACATTATGTCAGTAATGACTCATAAACATTTCTGCAGGCCCAAGTTTTATCCCAGAAACAAAGCAAGTGCTGCACTGGCAGAGGCCAAAGGTGCCTCCTGTCTGGAGGTCTGGCTCTGGCTGCAGCACACACCAGAAACCTTGGGGGAAACCTGTATGTGACACCATGACAGCTGGGTGCCCCACAGCAGGGAGGGGAAGAACGTCTCCCTTCTCCTGAATTCCTGGGAGTGATAATCTCTATCATCATCCTACTTAGAATAAATTTAGGATTGCTCCCTCTCCTTCCCTCCAGTTTGAATGAAACCACAAACAATGACAAAAGACAGCCACATGTTAAATATCACAGAATATGCTTACTGACATATATTAGTATACATGTATTATATATGCTTTTAAATTTTAAAAAAGTTTTATTTTTTTAAAAATAATGTTACTAATTTTAAATTAGCCTTTTACTTTTTTTCACACTACCTGGTTGTTCCTCTGTTTCAAAAATATTTGCCACCTTTCTACAAAAATGGGCTACTTCAGTTCTATTTTATGAAATACTTTCTGTTCTTATCTCGTTTCTAGCTGTTCTATGTGGCTTTTGACTGTGTTGCATCCCCTGCATCTTGCTGTTCTATTCTTCTCTGGAATATAAATGCCAGCTTTATTAAATCTGCTGTGACACCAATCCTACATGGAAGTATTTGGGGCAATAGTCCGATCTCATTGATGCCAATGGGAAAATAATTGTCTTCTAAATTAATCAATGTTGGCCAGGCAATAGGCTTGTCATGTCAATAAGGAGAAAGCTATTGCCCAGCTGTTAAATTTAGAATATTAATACAGAAAGAATTCTAACCATTTGCCATATAACTTATTTTTCCCCCACTCCCATCTCCTGCCCAGTGCTCCTGCAGTTTGCTGCTTCCCATCACAAGTGCTTGTGTGATTCTGAAGAGGACTAAAACAGCTTGCCTACCTGTAGTCAGATCCAAACCCTTGCAAAACAAACCAACCAGACAAATCCCGCTGCTTTGACAGGTTATAGGAAGACCAGGCACACGCTGGCTCAGTCTCAGCAGCCAAAAAACCCACCAGCCCCTTTACCCATAAGCGTCCGGCTTTCCGAGGATTTGGCTTATGTACAAATATAAACTAGAGAAGAGGCAATTCTCCAAATGGCTCAACTATTTAAAAAATAGGTTAAAATTTTAATGGAAATGCTCAGTCTGCCTTGTCACCCAATTACTTATCTGACAGGTTACATTTACTTCTATATATTTGTCATTAGCATATTTGCCTACTAGCTATTTAACCTATGAATACATTTACCACTGTTTCAGCTCACAGGACAATGAACTCATCTGCCTGCCTAGAATGGACAGTTTACTACTGCAGCCATTTTTTTTCTATGTATTAGTCTGTTTTTAATCCCCAACAAGACTTCATCTAACACTGTGGTTTCTAACTTTACTCCCAAACTCCCATAAAAAACTTTTACCAAACCTTTTCAAAAGGATAGAACTATGTTCATTTGTTCTTCTTTCCATGCTGGTTTGAAGGTACTTTCAAAGAACACTAACATGTTAAAGAAACACGATTTCTAGCAGCTGGCTGTATTCTAGTTTTCATTTTACCACCCCCCACTACTCAGCAAAGTTTTTGTGAGCTGTGCTTTCCCTAGACTAAAAGCATATGCTGTGGATTCCAGGTGGGTGATGGTGCAGGAGGACCTAAGAGCATACATCACGACGATCTTACCTCGTCAGAGGTAAGATCAGAGATTGTTATTTTCCACTGCCTCCCTACACTTAGTAGAATACCTCCATATGGTGGAGGCCAAATGAGAACTCCCTGGGCTTTAGCTGAGATACTTGGTTAAAATCATTGCAACCCTGCATCTTTTTTGTTTGGGGAAATTTCCCATTTTCCTACCGTAGAACAATTCTTAAGAAACCATGTGGCCATTGCTATGAAGGAATTCTCTCTGAGCAGACATAAGCCCATCTTTTTCCACCTCCTGCTCCCTTCGAAGCTTGCCTTGGGCCCGTCTGCATGAGCAGGCTGATGTAGAAAGACAGTGAATCAAAAGGAGGCAGCAGGGGATTGCAGAGAGTATCAGGTGACTTCCCAGCCTTATCCCTGTCTCCCTGACATGCAGTATGCCAAGTGAAGTCTGGGAAATAAGTACAGAATCCATCTGGACACCACAAAACACTAAACAGTGTTTAGGCTGCTGTCTGAGACTGCTGCTGACCCAGAGTTGTCTCCCCATTTCCTTTACTCCCCTGCCTGCCAGCAACCCTGTGCTGTTTCTTGAATCGCAGCCCAGGCCACCTTTGTGGTAGACATCAGCACACTGCTCTCTGCCTATGTTAGTTATAAAATATTTGTTCTGATGCAGTTATACAACGGTAATAAAATTGTACTGTAAATTGATTAACTGCATTAGCTGAGCTAGTACAGTTTTCCTTCTTTGGGCACAGCACCATGCCAAGGAGAAACCCAGTCCCTGGAGCATGGCCATTCATGTTTGCACGCAAAAGGCTACGGAGGTGAATTGTAAGCTCTTTTGTTCATGGCTTACCACTGCCTTGCACAACAGGGACCCAGTCCATGGCCCAGCACCCTACGTACCCCAAAAGTGCTGCTGTAACTATGCAACAACAACTACTAATGCTAGCAGGCAAAGTATCATCCATTTTAAGCTCTGACTGTATACAATGTTCTGCTTTGTCCTTTTTTAACAGGATTTTAAAAAACTAAAATAATACCATTCAACTAAAATCAGTTAAAACAGTGCTGAGTTATCTTTGGAATACACAGGCAGGAGCCTGTGTAAATAGGGACAAACAACCAAAAAGTCTCCTGTTAGAGAAGAGGGCACCCCATGCCAAGGATGAACAACACTGGTGCTTCAAAAAGTACTTGCACTTCACCTCTGAAATACTGCAGAGCCGCTTGCTGGGTGCATGAACACAGTGAGGTTTTATCTCGACAAACTGACTGCATGACAGCCTCTTCACGGAAGACTAAATTTCATCTGAATACTAATGCTGGCATTGTGTTGACTTTACAATGCAGAGTTCTCCCACTATCAGCTCAACCACCGTACAAATTTCCCTCATTACTGCTGCGGCCTCACATTCCAAAACCCTCCCCTGCAGGAAATTACATGCATTTCAACGCTGACAACAAGCAAGATCTGACAAGTAAATATTCTGCTGCAATGGGATTTGAAATCTGGACTTCAAATGCTTTCATGTCCAGATGATATCATATCATAGGCTTTTTCACACGAAGCTTTTGCAAAGCCACAAAAAGAATCACTGAAGAGTGTGAAATTTCAATTAATATTGGCTCCCAAAAGTTAAGACAATTAGAGAAAAATATTCAGTATATATATGTGGTGGGTTGACCCTGGTTGGATGCCAGGTGCCCACCAAAGCTGCTCTATCACTCCCCTCTTCAGCTGGACAGGGGAGAGAACATATAACAAAAGGTTTGTGGGTCAAGATAAGGACAGGGAGAGATCACTCACCAATTACCATCATGGGCAAACTGGACTCGACTTGGGGAAATTAGTTTATTTTATTGCCAACCAAATCAGAGTAGGGTAATGAGAAATAAAAACTAAATCTTAAAACACCTTCCTCCCACCCCTACCTTCTTCCTGGGCTTAACTTTACTCACAAATTCTCTACCTGTTCCCCTTGAGCGGCCCAGGGGGACGGGGAATGGGGGTTGTGGTCAGTTCATCACACGTC
>NW_008794446.1:4654107-4656848 GCF_000699145.1 Aptenodytes forsteri | reverse complement strand
TGTGGTGTCTGCAGAGTTGTTTCTCTCACATATTCTCACTCCTCTCTCTGGCTGCAGTTGCGCAGGTTTTTTTTCCCCCTTCTTAAATGTGTTATCACAGAGGTGCTACTACTGTTGGTGATTGCTTGGCCTTGGCCAGCAGCGGGTCCGTCATGGAGCCGGCTGGCATTGGCTCTATCGTACATGGGGGAAGCTTCTGGCAGCTTCTCACAGAAGCCACCCCTGTAACCCCCTGCTACCAAAACCTTGCCATGCAAACCCAATACAATATACATTTTCAAAAGACTGAAGATTGGAAAAATCTTAAAGTATTTTGAAAGAGAAAGAAAAAGTTCCCATCTTCTCAATTACACGAATGAAAATCCAAGAGTGTTAGAGTTGCTACTTCAAGTTGTACAGGTAATACGAAAAGAAAATTATACAGAATCAATACCAGCCCTGTCCTCATTATGCAATGATGAGAATTTATCCCACACAACCAAATCCAAATCCAAATTCTGCTTTGAGAAACAATCCAGCTTGTCACAGATTATCTTTGGTGCTTTATGAATACCAAAAGCCCTTATAGTGGGGAACTGCCATCTACTGAAGTGGGGAAGGAACGCAGCTAGAATGTGCTGTGTTTTGCCAATCCCAGGCCGAGAAAAATTCCCTTTAGGGTCACAGGGCAGGTTTCAGCAGTTTTCAGGCTGTAATATATTGCAGAACTACTAGAGCCCAGTGGGAGGGAGATGCAGTTTACTCTATCACGGTCCTCTCTGCTGTTTCCATAATTCAGCACCAATTCTAGGCAACAGAATAAAATTCAGCTCTATGATATAACTAGGTGTGATTTCCATCCTTCAGACCCTTTCTGCCATTACTTTGTGCCATTGTGCCTACAAAGCCCTGAGATCAGTTCAATGGGCAGTAAGCTGTGCCTGAACTGTAGCACAGGCACCAGTACTGCGCTGTGCTTACCTTATGCCCCTTTTATGCTTCAGCTACTATCTGTGTGTGTAACAACTAGCTTTCCACTTTCTATTTCGTATGAACCTCAGCACTCTACGTGTCCCACTACATCACACATACCTATATCCATGCCCTGGCGGGCAGCAAACACACATGAAAGCGCCAATTGTCAGTGCCTGTCAAAATGGTAAAAGGCTAAACCATAACCACCTGTCCCTTGGTGGGTCTGGATTTCTTTCCTCTACCCATACACTGAGTTTCACATGCGTGTTGGAACACAGTACCTACAAGCTTGATACCTGTCTGTCCTTTTGGTTAAAATCAGACAGCATTTTAAGAAATTACTGGGGAAAGGAGTGACCAGCCTACAAGGCAACACGGTTGCGTGAGTTGTGTATCCTTTGGAAACCAGGAAATGAAATAAGTAATTGGATTCTGTAATAACTGGCTTTGTCTTAGTGGGTCTGAATTAATCCAAAGGATTAGTATTTGTGAAAAGAAAGAAGGGAAAACACATGATCTCATTTATTTTTCCTCCCCAACTATCTGCTGCCAGCACAAGTTAGTGTTTCTCCTCTCTTTGTTTACTGCGGTTCATTTTATCTTCAGGCAGGCATATATTTTAATCTGAGCTATTCCAGGGAATTCTGTAGATGTTGTGGAGTTGCTGCAGATTTTCAGCAAGGTAACTAAACTCAGAAGGTATATAAATATACATTTTGTCTTTTTATTTTTTTGTCTTTTTATTTTTTTCAGTTCTGTGTGCAGCCTTTCAGTTCTTTACGTCTGCATTGCTGCATCAAGTCTCCACTTCAGAGGAATATTCCCCAAAGTCCCTTGGGGAATACTGTTCCTTGAAACACAGTATTTTCTTTAAAATGCAGAAATGACTTTGTGGTCTGACACTGGAATACCTGAGGGATTTTTACTGAACTTACCATGTGAATGTTGACAGAATCAGCAGGAGACAAATAGAAGCTTTACTCTTCTAAACAGGGTCGTGGAAATGCCACTGTATTTATAATGGAATGTACAAATCCCCCAATCCCTTTGTTCATTTTTCTGCAAGAACTTGCTTAAACTAAACTAAACAAAAACGACTTGTGCAGCAGTTCTGTTAGATTACACCAACAACAGAGGAATAAATGAATATGCTAGTCACAGTCTATAGCAGTCTCTCTCCAAAATTCCTTGTTTTCCACCATACTGATTTATGCCTAATCTTATCATGCACAGGTGAATTATTAATGTTATGTTAGAGGTAATATATGGCAAGGTCTGCAATAATAAAACAGTCACTGGACTTTGGTTGACAAAATAGGAAATATCACTACCTGTGAATACCTCCTGTGTTTGACTTCTCATTGGCAGAGATCACACCAGTGGGAATATCACTGGGAGACAATGCTCCACTTGCTACTAAAATACTCTAGTCTCATCTTCATTTGGAGTGCACGTGGAGAGAAGAGGTAAAACAGCCGCATCCAACTTGGTGACGAGCGGCGTCTCGCAGGGGTCCGTATTGGGACTGGTACTGTTTAACATCTTCATCAATGACACAGACAGTGGGATCGAGTGCACCCTCAGCAAGTTTGCAGGTGACACCAAGCTGAGTGGTGCGGTCAACACGCCAGAAGGATGGGATGCCAGCCAGAAGGACCTGGACAAGCTCGAGAATTGGGTCCGTGTGAACCTCATGAGGTTCAACAAGGCCAAGTGCAAGGTCCTGCACCTGGGTCGGGGCAAACCCCAGTATCAATACAGGGATGAAGGGATTGAGAGCAGCCCTG
>NW_008794446.1:4646161-4653364 GCF_000699145.1 Aptenodytes forsteri | reverse complement strand
CCACGGCAGGGGGGGGTTGGACTAGATGACCTTTAGAGGTCCCTTCCAACCCAAACTATTCTATGATTCTAACTCTATTCATTCCTACATAATTAAAAAAGTGCCAAGCAGAACCTGAAAGACTCCAGAAAACTACACAGTAAGGGTGGAGAGAGAGTGACAGGACAGGACCAAGTGAGTAAACAACTAAGATTAGATTAGGATAAATTCGTACCTCATTCTGACCTACTTCTCTTTACAAGATGAGGTGGATTACTTCAGACATGTTTTAAGTTCTATATGTGTACTCTCGGTCACACTGCATGCTTTCCTCAATCTTCTTTCTTCTTAGAGAGAAAAAAGACACAAAAATTGAAAAGAAATGTATGCTACTCCCCTCTTTCTCAGAAAAAGGCCACAGGACATCGTGAGGTATGCAAGACCTTTTTCATTTATTCTAAACTGGTAACATAACTAAATTTGCATTTGACATCTATGAGCACAACAAAACCCAGGGCATAGAGGGCAAAAACGCAGCTGCACACACACACAAAAAAATAGGGAGAATATGCAGAAGCCAACAGTCCTACAGTTCTGAGGACCGCATTAAGGAAGGGTAACATGACATGTCTCTCCCATCCCTTTCTGGGTTGTACGTATAAAAGTATCTCTAGCCCACTTCGGTTCCTTTGATGCAAATTTGTTTGCATCAGTGTAACTGAGGGTATGTCAACATGGTATTGAAAAGCATAATTTTGGATTGTGTGGATATATTAAACTTTTAAAATATCTAGTTCATGTACTCAAGGCACTGTAGCTGTGGATGGAGTCCAACATGTTTTCTGACAATGTTGCCAGAAAATACAAACTACTGAAATTTTGTCCAGACTGGGTCCCATTATAGAACCCATTCAACTCCATTTTCTTTCCAAACCCAGGATAAATGAGCCACAGAGATTTAAAAAAAAATAGGATGCAACTCTTTATTTGGGTTATTCTGACCATAGTACTGTGACACCATGTCTAGTGGCATTAGTATTGCAGCCAACAGCAGTAAATTAAACGTCCTTGGGACTGTGCTGGCACTGAGGCAACTGGGACACAGAAGCCAACTGAGACAGAACAGCCACACAAAAACCTCTTACCCCTCTGTACTGGATGGCTGCACCCATACTGCCCACTGAGAGAGTCCCTAGCCCTTGCCTACTCCTGATCCATGGCCAGGATTTGTGTATGAGTACAAGCACGGTCAAAATTGTGCCAGCAAAGCATTGAAGTGAGCCAGAGTCCAAGCTAAAGGATTGGATCTCTGCTCACCCACATTGCTTAACTCTTAGAGCATGTTTTGGGCTACTCTGGGTCTCTCCAAGACACCCAAGGACAGCTTGGGGGAGAACTAACTCCAGGGACTATCTGCAACAGGCAGTAGAGGTATAACTGCACCACGGGTGGCTTACAACAATCCCAGCTTCAGACCCTCAAACTCTTCCATGTATCCCCCTGCCGCATCCCAGGGTGTGCCACGCACCTTGAGTCACGCTGCGCAAAGAAGACTGCAGAGAGCTGCAACACAGGTATCACATTATTTCAGGCAATTCAAGCTGAAAAGGAAAAGAGCCACAAAATATTATTTATGTCTTTGGGCCTCAAAAGCACCACTTGAGGTGCAGGGAGACCCACAGCCAAGTACCACATAGCTTGGAAGAAGTCTGTACTAGATAAAGAGCTTGCCCTGAGTAATCTGGGTGTGAACCAGCTTGCCCCAAATTGCTCTGCTGCACCCTCCTATTAATCAGTACAGAAACAGCTTATGAGGTATTGCAGAGATACAGAATAACCCACTGATTCTTCCATTCCCCTTCCATTCCATCTAGAGCCTTCCCTTCCTCACCCTAAAATGTCCTCTCTACAACTTCCATAGCATGGACAATATGAACTTCAGTTTAGTGGTCCCTTCGAATCCTTTACAGACCCTCTTGTACTCTGGGTATTTACAGAGGGGGTGTGATGCCTTTTGAACTGTCTGGTACTTTGGGTCAATTTTTAAGTGGCTCTCAAATCCAGGTCTGCAGGTCTATCTATCCCCTAAACCTCTACACTTGCCCTAAAGCAGTCCAGTCTGAAACTACCATGCTTCCAACTCACCCAATTCACCCCTTGACTGCCTCTTCCTTCAGTTTGTTCAGCTTAGGCTGAAGGCTTGAGAATGGGAGGTCAGTAAGTGACTGTCCCACAAACTCCTGCATATTCCTGACTTCTGACCCCCAATTCTCTGGTACCTCTCTCTGCTGTCCATATGAAGAGACCAGCTGGAAAAAGAGCCAAGAAATTCACACACCACTTCCAAGGAGGCCTCTATTTTGAAGTTGAGCAGCACAAAATCTGGGCTGCTCAGCTGCGCATTTTGAAGAGAGATACAGATGGTATAAAACAGCTCACGTGGTTCAGCATAATTGAGAGGGAACCTCAGGATAGACCTTACATATCAATGTAGACATGTTATACTTTCTTTGCAGATGGCGCACACCACGGCATATAGATGTACCAGAAGCTCTTCACCCCACAAAAGTAAAAGCTGCATGCATTTTAAATAAAAAAAACCACCACCGCACAGCTAAAATGAAGCAATCAATAATCTTGCCACTAGGTCTATTTCTTGAGTTTGACAAGGTGCCTGACTGATCAAAAATAAAAAATATTGTCTCTTTCTTAAATTATGGACACAAAGCGATTTCAGTTTTGCTGGGTACACACAGAAGAGAGAGGATTCTCTCCCTCCTTCTTGAATGACACTGGGGATATTTTGTTTTAATCAATTGAAGTCTGGTGCTGCTACACTGCAATCAGAATAAGTTCTGACTATATTATACTTTTTCCCCTTTCCTAAGCTGTTTCTACTTTCTCGCTGCAAAATGCTTCTAGCTGTAAATTATTTCTGCATTTCAGATTTATACAGAAATATGTATAAACCAAATGAAGAAAAATGAAAATATATTCATGCAGCTGTTTCTGCCTATCACCTTTAATCTTTCATGCGCTTTAAAATATGTGCTTCCTACAAAGGGAGAGATCTATTTTTGCTTTATGTGAATATGAAAGTAATTTGTTGCCATAGCAATATTTTTTCCATCCAAATGCTCTGAACACCACAGTTGCTTCAGGTTTTGGGCAAACTGTAACTATCCCAAAAAAACATGTAAAGCATTATGCTTCAATAACCTCTTCAGTTCCATTATAATCACATCTTTCTGCTAGACATTATTAACAAAAAATAATTCAATACAGATGTTTATGTCTATACAAGCTTATTCCTAGAGACCACTTTCAAAATCATTTGCTTGCATCTTGTTTAATTCAATTTGCATTAAATTTCTGTAGAATGGACTGAAAAAAACCCACTCCAATCTCTATCCAGTGGGCCAAATCCTGAAGCCCACAGGAACTGCGCACGAATCTAAAGAAAGATGTTAATCCCCTGCATGCTGTACTTTCTTAAATTCCCACCCCCCCCCTTGCATAGTGCTCTTTAGTAGGGTTCTCAGAGACGTTAGCCCTGTTCATTTCCATAGCAACCCTATCCGCTGAGTGAAACAATTTGTTAAAATTGTTGGGGTTCAGCTTTTGAAAACAGCAATACCACAAAGACTGGTACGAGAAGCCTCCCAGAGCTTGGGCTAGGAATCATGGGAACACCATTTTTTTCACCTTAATTTTGACCCTGTCCTGGGAACAGCAACTTCCAAGGCTCTGGGAGGATATTTCATGCAAGTTGGAACTATGGATTATGGTATGCAAAACACAGCGCCCGGCTGAAATTTACTATGCATTCTTATTGCAGTATTGCATAATGTTTAAATACAAATAAAACAGAAACCAAATGAAACACATAATCCTCAAGATCTTAATTAAAAAAAGCAAAGCCAGAACACACAGATGTTGGCAGCTTTCCACTCTCTTCCACCTACACCTTAAGAGCGATTTCACAACACAGGGGATTTGTGTAAATCGAGGCCGACTGCCCCAGCCCACTGACAGCGCTTCCAGGCATGATGCCACACTAAACTCCATCAAAACCTCCACGCTGGCCACCTGGTGCTCACATGTCCGGTGAAGTTCTCCAGATGTGACCGAAGCTGAATCACTGCGCAGTTCATTTGGAAAGAAGGCACTGTATGTGTACATGTTGTTTTTTTACTGTTTCTGACTGGATATGAGTTGTGCACGTGTAACTGTCCTTGTTACCTTGCACGCATTTTCACCAGCCCTTGACTGCTTGTTTGTCTGTTTTGCTGCACGCTCTTGAGCCTGCGTAGCCTTCCTACACACTCAAAAGCCTGTAAACCCTTTGAGGATATTTATTATATATCCCACAGGGCCCCAGCCTGGTAAGCTTTTCTGTAAGACTACATTATAAACACTAAATAAACATGCTTGTTATAGGCCAGACATGCTAACACAGTATTTTATTTCTTAAAAAATCTATCACGTGCTTTCTTAATCCAGACGTAAATCATGATTTACTGTTATATTTAAATTGTCACCATCTGTTTAAAGTGGACGTGAAATGCAACGTGCATTTTATACTTCTGAATACAACTGACTCCGCTGCAGACGGCCCTTCTTTTGTGCAGTCATTTGCATCGGTAGTGCCTGCATGTGTGTTTCATATAGCAACACAGAGAGGGAAAGGAGACAGCACAAAACAGCAAGGTAATTGCAAGCCCATGAAAACTGATCAGGGAGTTAGATACTTGCAGTATATAAACTGCCATAACATACTTGCCTTAAGGTGAAGTTTCATGGTCAGCTGAAGATAAACTAAATCCATATACTAAATCCATATACTATTGCAAAAACATGAGCATTCTTGCTTTCCCTTTTGCCCCAGTCTGCAAGTTTCTGTCCACTCTCTTCTGCCAGCATTAAAGCAAGACTGGAAAATTGATCTAGCCAAAAGCATTTTTCTGTTTTTGATTTTTGCCAGGTTAGTTTTCAGTCAGATCAGTTTCCAGACCTGGCTGATCATGCAACCAGCCACGTAAACCCCAGTGCAGGAGTGGAATTACCCCTTTCAAGGGCATCACACACAGTGCAAATGGAGGTCAGTTAATCCCTGTTGTGAAAGAACACTCTTAACTAACTAGATTTCATATTGATAGTGTTCTGTAAAGGGTTATACACAAAATAACTATCAATCAGTATGTGTCAGGCAGTTTACTGCCAGAGGAAACAACTTACCGTAAACAATGTTTCTGCAAGGCAGGCGCATATTTAGATCACTATTTTACAGATAAGGAAAGAAACTGAACCACATTAACTTCTATCCTTAAGGTCAAAGAGAAAATACATAAAGCAGGATAGAAGGAGAGATCTCCTGCCTCTGAAGTCCTGTATCTCAACTACAAGGCTACCTTTCTTTGCATATGCACCTCTCTTTCATGTGTGAGTGCATACATATACACATATAGATTTATGTTTCATAAAGAAATGTGCCTAACACTGTGAAAAATTGATTTTTGTGGTAAAAAAACAAAATAACAACTAATTTTATAAGCTCTACTACATTATAGGAGCAACAGAGAAAATTAACAAGCAGAATATGCACAAAAGAATGTTATATAGCATCATACATAGTTAGACTTCATTCTTAGTATCAAAATTGTTAACTGTTTTTTATCACCTAACTAATAAAGACCCATTCCATATTTTAGACCGCTGACTTCCATGATGCTTTTGAGATGCCTTTTTTTTTAATGTGAAATTCAAATAATTTTGGATTACCAAGAATCAACAGGTGTCAACAATATCATTGCATCAAGGCATAGTGCTTATTGCTATTATTTTATTGTTAAGTTCAACTAAGTACCACTTGATAGGTAGGGAACATAAACCACTTTAAACACAATGGCAGATACACACAATGGTTTTGCCGGTATCAACATCATAGTTTTAGAAATGCCAGCTAACAATGAGCTTTATTGTACTGAATGGGATAGGTGATCAGGCACTGAACCATTTTCCTTCTGGCTGCCTACTTTCTCTCCACAGTCAGGCCACTCCACGACTGGCAATGCTCCAAAAGGCACGGAGATTCATAAATGCAAGTATGTATTAAATATGCAAACATTATGGATCAGTGTACCCTGAAATATGCAGGTTCTTAAAACACAGCAACGTAGTTTCCTGATAATACATAATGACATCTGGCAGCTCATATTCTAAACAGATTTCCTTCTGGAAGAAGAATTAGTGGGGAATACAAATAGAGGGATACAAGAAAGTAAAATGTTTACAGGAAGAAAGAAAATGCAAGGGCAAATATAAAACTCCCCAGCGTCGATCACGCTACAGAAACTCCTGACCATATTGCAGTACACGGTTGCAGAAGGTCTGTTCCCCCACATCACACGGCAGAGGGCTTGGGAGAGTCTGGGAAAGGAGGGACGTGAACTTGGGAGCAGAGGTACGCCAATGAATCTGCAAGCGTGCAGGCTTCCCAGCCAAACTCCTCTGGAAAGAAGGATGAAGCAACTGTAAAGGTACTCAAGGGGGCAGACACAGAACCCTCACAGACCTCTCCAATCCACGGCTCATTTATCATGCTTTAGGTCAGGGCTTTACCCTTCGTGAGGTCAGGGATTTGTTCCTCCTTTCACACAGTGAAGCATCCATCAAAGTTGTGCAGTAAGCAGCTTCACCAGCTGGAAATAATGTGCCAGAGAAAGATTTTATTTAAATAGGCAAAATACTGGGAGGGCCGATTTTCACAGTTGCCTAAACGCCTTTTATGCCACCCTGACAGCCAAAGGCAGGCCTGCGGTATTAAGATCCCGTGCAGAGAAGGCAGCTTGGTGTCGGACTAGCATAAAAACCCGCAACTGCAGCCCGTGTCCTTGAGAAGTCCGAGGAAATGGAGCCATAGGCAGGGCAGTGCTGGGCCGGCCGGCCGCCGGCCTCAGAAACTTGCAGCTGAGGTGCCCCGAGAGGCCTCGACCCGAGGGGCTCATGAGGGAGCGAATGCTCCCCGAAGGACGGACCCCCACTGCCCTGCGCCTGCCGGACCCTCAGCGCGTGGCCGTGGCCTTGCCCCCTGTGGTCCGTTCTACACCAAGGAAATAAACTTTTGAGCTCCCGTTTACGCGCCTGGCTTACGCTGGGATCCAGAAGACGGGTCGCAGGCCCCGGGGAGGCTCAGGGAGTCACGGGGCTGCTGGGGGTGCGCGG
>NW_008794446.1:4550957-4645774 GCF_000699145.1 Aptenodytes forsteri | reverse complement strand
CCATCTCCATATCCCTATCCCTCCATAAGTGAATGGGAGGGAAAAAAACCCACCAGGGCCGTATCACGGCGTCCCCTATCCCAAGCTGGAGCTGGTCTCGGCCTCGGGCTGGCCGAGCAGGGGTGTGAGGCCATGAGGTGAGCAGCTCACCTGCGGCCATACCTAGGGATGCCAGGTCTCTCCAGCCCCTTCCAGTGCTCCCCTGCCTCAGGCGATGCTTATAAATAGAAACGTGGACATTTACTCAGGTTCAATATGCAATGGCAAAGAGTTTCCGTAACTCTGATCGTGTATTTCAAAAAAGGGAGAAAAATCACTAGTTCTCCAACGTTTTCTGAACAATATAAAGAAGGATGCAGGTCACTGAGGTGGGTATAACAGCAAAGTATCCGGGGGCATGGGGAATACTGTCAAAAAGCTTGGCCCCCAGACCTGACACATCTCATGAGCTAAAAGGAAGGGGAACTGCATATAGCTCTGGCCAGCTCTGGCCTCTCGTTGCCATTTCACCACTGACTTGCTGCACAAAATTGCTCTGAATCATTGCATTTCTTCTTAGCTTTTGTTCCTTTCCAAACAGAGATAATGCGTTTTGCCTTCCTGTGAGGTGCTTCAGCATCCATGGAAGAAAAGCAGTATGTGTGAGTCTTCTTGCTACTTAATGTGTAAAACCTGCCAGGCGAAGTCCATCATTTTGGTTTGTATTTGTACAGCACGTGGTGCAATGTGGGTCCTTCTTTTTTACTAGGGCTTGCAGGCACTTGCAGGCCAGCAGAAGTACACAGAGTTAATTATACCGATGCATGAATGCATGAGGAAAAATATTTTTTAGAAATAAAAGTAAAAAAAAAGTTCTGGAAGACTGTCTCCTGAGGCAGCCTATTTGCATCAAAAACCTTCAAAACTAACTGAAAGAAAAAGCAGAGCAAACACAGTATCTGAATGAAAAAAATAAACTGTCCTAACAAATATAGTGTGTATATGAAATGTTCAAATCCAGGTCTTCCTTACAGAACGAAACAAACATACTAAAGACAGATTATCTTTTAATTTCAGCATTTGTTCAATTAATTATTTGATACCATGCAAGAAAACCCAAGAGAGAGCCAGCTAAGGTCCCAATACTCTAAATACATTCATGTGAGGGTTTTCTGATTTAGCAAGTTCAGGTGATCCACCTGTATTTGAAGAAGATAGGGATAAAATTGAGTTCCATCCGTGTTTAGATGAGTAGTTCTCACTCATCTGAAATGGGATTTCTGTCCATGTTTTTTTTCTTCCTTCCTTCCTTCCTTCCTTCCTTCCTTCCTTCCTTCCTTCCTTCCTTCCTTCCTTCCTTCCTTCCTTCCTTCCTTCCTTCCTTCCTTCCTTCCTTCCTTCCTTCCTTCCTTCCTTCCTTCCTTCCTTCCTTCCTTCCTTCCTTCCTTCCTTCCTTCCTTCCTTCCTTCCTTTCCCTCCCTCCCTCCCTCCCTCCCCTCTTTTCCTTTCATTCTTTTCACTCATTCTGTTTGTTGTTTTTGCCAGAACTTTTTTTCTTTGATTTCTGCTCTTTGAGGATTCATCAGCATTTACTCTTGGCAGTAGTTTTGTTTACACAGGTAGAGAAGGCTTACCCGCATAAAAGGAACAGACTTACATGCCAGATTTCAGTGAAACTAGACTTTTGTTCCTGATCTGCTGGTGTTTGTAAGCAATAAAAAAAATTATACTGACCTAGCTCTTGGGAGGGGTCAGCGGGAACCAGTCTTTGTCATCATCAGTCCACTGTGACTAACACTTAAGAGTGGCAATCTAGTCCTTCTATGCATCCCAGTTCTTTTTCTAGTCAACTGCACCTCGGAGAGCCTCCAAAGGTGTCCCAGTCCAGCTAACTTAGCTAAAAGCATGAATTATCTCCTTCTGGATCTGGCCTGGTCCTTTTAAAGTTTCAAATCTTTGTTTTAAAGGCTGACAATTTTTTTTCTTACACTGCTGCCCTCCACTGTGCTCTTTTTTCATCTCCCCACCATTAAATAAACTTCTCTGTCAGTACCAGATCTTGCTTACAGATTTGCAAAAGCAGAACTTTGTTTTGCTGAGCCTCCCAAGGTCTTTAAGAAGCGGCTGCTCATTTATACGCCAACCCCACTTAAAACATGAGAGCAAATCCTCTGGGTACATGAGCAGAGCTCATTAAATTCAGTGGAACCATGGCTTCAAGTCACCCAGAAGTCTGCTGTACACAGCTGTCCAACCCAGGAATTCACAAATAAAACAATCTGGTAAAAAGTGATTTGGGAAAAAAAAAAATCTTTAAGGATGTGTCATCACATAACTTGCAAATACTTTAGATTTCCTTTATATACATTATTTGACTTTAGAGGTTTCAGGAGGGGAAAGTCCTACAGCATTAGAATATGAAATTAAGCAAAGGATCCTGTCATTTCTCTACTGACATGCAGTCTTTCATCTTTCATTACGAACAGTGTCTAGCCAGTGATTATGCTGACCCTTTACTTCCTCTGGCTGTGCACTTCTGCCCTTATTCTACAAGGCACCCAATTTACCATAAATTGGATATTAAGAGAATAAATTATTAATATATTTGTAACCTGGAACACAACTAAAAAGCAGTTCAAGTACACAACTTGGATGGCTGGAAAAATTGTTTTCAGTGATGTATTTGCATCTTACAGCAGTGACTGAAAAAATTATAAAGGAGTAGAATATATTTTCCTGACATTTTTTACTGATCTGGGACTTGTTTTTACTGGAGAAAGAGAAGGGAGACATCAGGAATTTGGGAAAGATGGTTGCAAGAATTTTTTTATTGGTTAAGAACTGAACTCAAAGCCCATTTTCAGTCAGTCAGGGAACTCCCATTAACTTCTGATTTTTTGCTCAGAACGTCATATAAAACATTACTACAAATGTGTAGCACACTTACAAAGGGTAAACAATAGTACAACAGAGCCTACTTCTTATCACTGTTGATGCTAGAAGCAAAAAGGAATCAAATAAAGTAAGTGGAGATGCTAAGCTTGGGAATCAAATGGATCATACAACATATCTTGACATATGTTACAAACTGGGGTTATGCATGGCATAACATATGGCATAGGTGAATGGGGTTTATTGAAAACAAAATATTGTTATATAACAAACATCGGATTTCCTCTTGTTATTGAAAATATGATATGAGAAAGTCTTACTATCTTATATGCTTGATAGACAAGGTTTCATAGTTGTCTGCTAGCCGTTTCCTTTACCTCTTCGCTCATTTACAGAGGCTTTTGGATAAAACTTAACACAAACACATTAACTGCAATACAATGGCACATCCATTGTTATTTGTTAAATAATGCCTTAAATTATATAAATGCTAACATGCCAAAATAACATACTTTATACACAGGTAGTAAATTATTTTAAATGGATAAAAGCAAAAATCTTCCATTTTTTATGGCACTCTACTTCTGTGAATCTATTAAATAAGTGAATATTGATTAGATGATGTCTCAGGGTTCCATTAGCTGTGAAGATGCAAGCACAAAAAGGTGGATGGAATTTAATACTTACTTGAGGATTGCAAATAAGATCTGTGAAAGGGCATATGAAAGAAGTCTGGGCCCCGGAAAATACTTCTTGTTGCATGATACAGAAATATCCAGAGGTTTCTGCCATGGTGATGAATATGTAGCATGTAGTGTGGTGCATTAATTCTGTGACTATCTATGAAATAGCAACATGTGACTTTTTTTTTTCTTCTTAGACTTAGTAGATAGCAAAAATGGCAAAAATCCCACGTTTTGCAATAAAGCACTCAGAAATTAGGATGCTTTGAGGTAAACGTTGCCTCTCTGGGCTAAACCTTCCACCTCTTGTGTCCTTCTACAAGGGCTTGGGATGAAGAGGCTTACTCCACTCTGATTTCATTGTAGAAGGCCACCTGCATGGGCATGGAGAAAGATGGGAGTGGTGGGGATGGTGCAGGTGCTTCAGTGATTGACCTGATACAGTCAGCGTGGGAGCCAGGGACTGCAGGGCACACCAGAAAACACGTTGTGAAAGGGTTAGGTGTGTAGGAGAACCCTGCTCCATGGTGGCTGGGCTGGGTTTTCAAGGAAAAAAATGTGACATCTGTTTGCAGTGTGGGTACAGCATTTCCAGGAGGGTAAATTACTGCACAGAGCTCTCTGTTCTACACCGTGATGACTTCTGAGTCACTCAGTTGGCACCTGCAAAAAACACAGTGCCAAAACATGGCCCCAAATGCCCTCGGTTAAACCATTGGAGCAATTCCTGGTGCTGTTTTGGCATTCAGGATTTAGCTAACTCCTGGGTCAGAGACCTTGCCCAAGAGGCAGGTTGGATGTGGCTATCCCGCCTTGGAGTTAAAGAGAACCAAATAGTATGGCCGTGGCTAGAGCATGCCAGTTTTATCTCCAAGTCAAAGAACAGACCCTGGCATCATGTAGCTAGCAGAAAGTTCAAAATCTTGGATTTCAGGGGCCTTTGCTGACTTCTGAAGTTTCCTCCTTCCTAAGGCAAGCACTTAGGTAGCACAGTATAAACATACCTACGCATAGCCACGTGGTGCAGCCCGTTAGCTATGTCTGGTTTAAAAGCCTGTTGGTCCTTCCGTCCTTGTGTAGATATAAAATACTTTTCTTTTAGTATTACACCCTGGATAGAATATGCCCCCTTCCCCACACCATCACACAGTTACCTCATACTGAGTCAGTTCTTCACTGTGGTCTCTAAACCCTTCTTGAAGTTAATGCTTTCCAGGGTGCATCCCCCAGTTCTGTGCTGCTGCTTGCTTCCTTGTTCCTAGCTGTTGGAGCTTGAACATGGCTTTCTTAAAATGTATTTTTAATGGTCCAACTTATAGATGTCTCCCATGGCTTCCCTATGCTTGTTATTATTTTTTCACTGTATAGAATAATCTGCTATTTTCTAATACTAACATCTGAGAGGTTTCTTTAGAAATACTGTTATTTCAGATTTCTTACTGATCTCTGCTTTCTGAGATCTGTCGGACAGAGAGTTTCCAGCCCATGTAAGAGCTATTGTTTGTTAGGATTTTACAGTGTTCATGGTACTCTTGTTCCTCTGGAAGCAGGGCGCCTGTTTTTACCCTCACCCCCCCCAATATTTTTTGAGGCTGTCTGTCATTTTCAAGCACATTTGCAGAGAGATAAATATCCTAAAGATAAATACCCTAAAGATAAATACATTTCATAAAAATAGATAGTTGTAGGAAAATACTACTGGAGTTCAAATATCACTCTCAATAATTTCTGAATCCATTGGGTAGTTTCTATACTTAAAGATGACAGCACGTTTGTCATTTTGAAATACCCTGCAGCGAGAAATAATAGCCTGTGTTGATATATGCAGAGTAAACAGAAAATCTAAGTGTAATACAGCTGAACAGTCAATTAACCAAAAGAGACACAATTCCCTAGAAAGCCAGGTTTTGTTAGCTCTCAGAACTACTTGTTTAATCAGATTGTCATGTGATACTAAGGCAAATACCTTACAAACCTCTGCCACACATCCTTTATCAAACAAAGTTGTGGTCCAAAAAATGAGATTGGTTTGACCAGACTGATTTAACATCTTGAGATTCTATTCCTATCTCTTGCTATATATCCAATCTTTTACCAGTTTTTCTGTTACTGGGCCCAGGCTGACTCCATGCTAAAAGACCTGTCAGCCAATGCACTAACCTTTTTTGATCATTGACATAACATTAGCACTGTTTTTGTCTTCTCAAATTTCCTTAGTAATCTGAGATTTATTAAAAATTAACCTAACCCATTTGTTCTCTAAGGTCCACACCTCAGAGGCATTCAGTTTAACATCCTTCTTCTTTACTAGGGATGGGCTGGGAAGTACTTCTTTGCCTTCCTATGAAATTAGATATTTATTGAGTTCTTCTGCCTTTTCTACATCATTATTTAAACATCTCCTTGATTATATGTCTTATTAATGAGACCGGTGTCAAAGTGCTTCCTGAATTATTCATGGTAGTTTGTGGTGATGAAACCGTAGAACATAGCAGAAGATGAATGGTTTTGTGGTTAAGATATTCTCTTAGCTTTAAGAGATCTAGGTTTTAGTCCTACAGACCTCCAATGTGACATTATCAAATTAAAACACTTTTTGTGTCATATGACTACCTCCTTCTGGAGCTGCTAGTGAGGAAGTTAAAACCCTGCCTGTTAGTTCCTAAGTCTATTCTCTTTGCTTCCTAGTTCTCAACCTCCCTCCTTCCTAAAGGCTATCATATTCCACTGTCCTCTCGTATCAAAAGGCAATGAAAGGTAGTATCAGACATGCCTCAAGATCTCATGCATCTTTGACCTTACTGCTTTTCCTTGCTTCTCTTCGTGTCTCAGTTTATCAAACACGTGGTGCAGAACCATTATACTGAATTACCATCTGTGAGCTTTCATGTACGCAGGCCTGACCGCCCTCCACTGTGGCCTCTCTACTCTTCCCTCCACTGAAACTTCTCTTACACAGTCTTCTGTGATCCTTTCTTGTGCTGTGGACATTTTCTACATCACAACATCGTATTTTCCTTGGCTACCATGGCTATATTACATTGGAAATACCCATTTCTTCATTTTTCAACTTCTTAGGTTTCAGCTTTTACCTGTAGCTTCTCTTGTTGACATTTTTTTGCAAATAATTTGTTAACTAAACAAAATGGGAACTTTCAAGAGCTTAACCACATCAATTTCTATTTTATTCTGTTTCTCTGATAATCTCAGTTGTTCTCCTTTTACCTGATAATATTTGTATCTTTCTTGCATTGCAAATAATCTTGATGGTCATTAAACTTTCTATTACCAGCTTAATGCAAGAAATAAAAAGGTTCACTGATAATCCGTTAGGTCAGATTTAATGATAATTGGAGCTAGTGAGGATATCTTTGCAAGCAAGATTGGACCCATCAGTAGCAGTGCTATATAATCATTGAGCATTCTTTCTGGATGAGTGTTTTTGGATGACAGCAAAATGGGCTATCTCTGTGTTCAAGTTCATAAAGATGCCCTTCCCCTTGTCCTGTTTCTGGACATAATTGCAGCTAGGTGCATCCACAATCAGCTATCTTAGCCAGGTGTTATTACTAAAGATCATCAGCAAGTTGTTGTTCTTCATGGCTTTAGCATGTACCTGGACTTGAGTGCAAACAGGTCACCACTGCTATTTCTGAGACTCCCTGAATTTATATTCTGTTCCTTTTATGTTCTATCCATTGGCTTTTTCAAGTTCTCCGATTTCAGGAAGGGTTCTGTCTCTGAGAAAACTCTATTCACCATTTGAACCACAAACTAGACATAGCTAATCCTTGCTATGGCAGGTTAAAGATAACCTACCAGCATGCAAAGAATTTATCTGAGAAGGTACACAAGAATTAGAGTTCAGCACTGTGTGTAGATCAAGCATATGGAATATAAATACACTAGCGTAACCTTACAATGATTCCCAGTTTGTGTTTTTGCAACAGGGAGTACAAACATGCCCTACTTGGCACCCACAGAACACAGCCTTTTTCTCCCCCCACTCCACTTTTGAACTGATCTGGGAATGACGCTAGGACCCAGGCAGGGGAATGCATGGACTGGAAACACATCCACAATCCGTTAAGGCCATCTATCCTATTTATTGCTACCTGTAAGTACATATGGTATAAATATAAATATATTTGGGAGGAATTTCCAGGGTTTTGGCCAATACATTTACTGCTACAGGAAACAGTTTACTTCTGGAGTGTGCTCAGTTTCATTTAGGAGCAGAGAATATAAAGTGACTTTTCATAATTAATTTTCTGTCTCCTACTTGCAGCTACATCCCTTCTGATCTCATATGTTCAAAATGGTAGCCAGAGAGGGGGGGGAAAAAACCCAACATACAAACCTGACTATTTCATAAGCAGGCTTTTGCAATTTTTACCATGATTATAGAGTTATTTTCATAGCTTGAGTAGCGTTTTTATATAATTGATTTCAGTGAGTGGTTACATCAGTCGTTGCTGGGTTTTATGCCTTTGCTATAAAAGCACGGACCAGGTTTTAAGAGCATATTGCCCAGTATAATGTGCAATGGTGATAAGTGCCAAAATTTTCAGGCAGTAGCTGTAGCCTGTTGTCTTCGTTTTGACTGCTCCCTGGGAGGGGATCCATAGGGCTGGTATTTCTTGCGTAGCTAATATTAGGCTTAAAATGCTCTGATTTAAATAATCTGGGAACAGTGAAGAACTGAAAGAAAATGAGGCATCGGTCATTGTGCATCCTCTAAGGGAAACTCATGCTAGCAGAAAAGCAGGGGAGACTCGAGAAGGGTGGAGAGTGGAAGGGACATTCTGTTACTATCAGTCACCCCATTATTAGTTTAGGATTAGTCTCTTTTTTCCTAATCACAGAAGGTAATTCTTGAAATATTGCCTTTATCAACAACTCTAGTCACTCCATTGTGCTCAGTGCAAACAGATTCATCTGAATATCTTAAAACAAAAAGTCCTTTCCTTTCTCCGCTATAATTTTTCACAAGCAATAACAAATAGAATAGAGAGTATAATGGCCATTACTGGCATATGGATGTATTTCAGGTCCCTATATTTCCTCACTTACAGGGCTCCTCCACTCTCTGTTATGTGTGTTTCTCTACCTAATAATGGTTTCGAAGCTACCATCAAATAAATAAATATGATGAAAAGTATAAGAATGTTTTTTACTAAGCTGCAAAACATACAAATCATCTAGACTGCACATGAGATGCCTCATACAACTCTCAGACACAGATGTTAAATGAAATTGATTATGACAGTCCCCTCTACATCTAAAAATCTAGATAAAAGGCAACAGACCTGAAATTCAGAGACCATACTTTAATCCTCAAATACTAACAGCAGCCCTCCCTACCCATCCTGAGATAATAGCTCTTTCCTTGTGGATTCTTATCATTCATGCAGTACAGATATCTTTACAAAGTGTCTACAAAATAACCCACCAATACAATGTTCTATAACAGAACATATGGAATAACTTTTTTTTTTTTTAAAATTAATGTATTAGGACTCCCATTCCATTTAATCGATAAAGTATCACATGCTTTTCCGAGCAGTTCTCCCCATTATCACACTGTCAAGATATTGGAGGAAGATGTGATCTCTCCTGTGCTAGCTCTGAACGTGGCTCAGTATTGAGGGTTATAGTTTTCTGGGTGTGTGGACCAATCAAAAAACTGTGAGTCTCCCTAGAATCTTTCTGTGTAAAGTGCTCAAATTTACCCCTGCAGTTGTAGTGCAGAGTGCTAAAGTCTGGATGATATTTGTCACAGTGGTATCCAAATGCTCTTTTAGTTAATGTCTGCTATGTAAATGCATACTCCATTTAATCCGCTAAATGTGCTCTCCACTGTATTACTGAAACTGCATTGTATTTAACCTAAACTTCTTTTTCCAAGGCATATAAAGCCGAAGTCAGTCCTCCAGAATAATTGTTGGCACTAACACCTCATTGATAACAACAATGTTAAGAGGAAAATGAGTTCCTATTTGTCCCGGCCTATAAATACTAGGCTTCCTCAATACCCTGGCATTACACATCTTGCCTCTGCTTCCTACGTGGGTGTTAATGAACCTGCAGTTAAGACCACATGCCTTGCAGACCCAAGGTGAAGTATCTTTTGCCTCTGACACTTTTGGTTCCTTCTTCCTCAGGGCAAATCCTGGCCATACCCATGACAACCAAAAAGTATAATGTCACTGACTATATTCCTTATCCCATCCAGCCATCCGCTTGCTATAAACCATGATAAGAACCCATTGCAAACTTCCAGCATAACCAGTACCCAATTGGTTATGCACTTACCTGTGCTAGTCTGGTTTATCCACTTCCAGCAGTGCACAGCCATCAACTTGTGCACCGGTGTAATCACCTTCATTTGGAACTGGGACAAGGTTCCTCTAGCAGTTTCAGGAAAGTCTGATCCTTCAGCTGGCGGCTGTGCTTCCACTGGTGATATCCAAAATGTTATGATCCCATGCTCTAACTTTGCTCTTGTCCCTGACATGTACCACTGGATGCAGTGGAATTGCACAGCTATTCCATTATTCTTGAAGCATTGTCCAGTCTGCTGCGAATATGCCATACTTGTCCTTTAGGCTTAGCAAGCCCATAAGGATCTGTTCCCTACTTCATCCTGAAAGCAGGACTTTTCATCTAAGGTTTGGACTTCCACTTGTGATGCAAAGCAGACCCAAATCACCTCTCTGCTGGAATTGTGAAGAAAAAGTAAGGTGTCCCACAAAAACCACAAGTCAGTTCTTACGGATCACACTTTCTGACAGTGGGAAATCTGCAGCATGCACCCACAAATGTTAGTGCTGAGCATATATACACAGAGTATAAGCGTAGGAATAAGTATTTGAGGTGCATGGTATCTACAGCAAGGCACCGTACACAACTGAGGACAGAGCTTGGGCTCATCTGAGCAGGATATGGGTGCTCACACTGCGGATGAAGCCTTTGATATGTTCTGTAAATCTTCCCCTGCCTTAAGCCTGTAGAAATGGTTGGAAAAATTTTCTAACATGTCATCTCTGTGATATATCTACACAAAATCCATGTTTATACCAGAAGTTATTTTGAGCATATTGCCATTTTCCCACTACTCAGTTAAATGAGCAAAGGATGCTCGCAATACTGACAGAAAGCTGAACACATGAGAACTCAAGCTGCTAGAAGTTGATCTATTAATCAGAAATTTGCCTTCTATATGGTGACTAGCAACTGTGAAATAAAAAAGCAATGACATGGCACATGCAAATCAGATCTGATCTTTAAAGTTCATAAAGCATTGTAAAAATGGTAGAGAAAAGATTTTGTAAGGGAAGACTTTTGCTTAGTAGAGATTCTTCTCCTTTTCATTGTTATTGATGATACAGCTGAGTCCTCAGACATCAAGAGGTACTCCAGTCCTATCTTACTATTTCTTCTGCTCTTTAATAAGTCACTGACTTTCAAACAGCCACCCTGAGTGCCCCAGAGGATGAGATACTTAAAGTCCTAGGCATTAAAAGAATGGTGTTTCTGAAAAATGGTGATTTTAGGCGTCATAGTCTAGTATGACAGTATGCTAACCAACTCATAACAACAGCAACAAAAAATCAAAGCTGAATTTTTAAAAATATCTCATTGTGATACCATGCAGCATATAGGCAGATGTTTATATCTGGAGCAATTCTGTGAATTACAAAGCTATAGCCAGCCTGGCCTCTTAGGAGGTACACCTTCTGCTATGCCATGTGAAAGAAAGAGTTTTTCTCTTAAGAACATATTCATTCATTGTCTTCATTATCCTTTAGGCAGTGCTTTCTATATTGCAAAATCATTACCCCTCTGCGAACAAACAGTACAGCAATCTGATCCCAAAACATAACCTAGCTGCCAATTTTAAAACACTCCAGGCAATAACACAACATGGTATAATAACCTTTCCTGGAATTTATTTTTAAAAATGATCTTTGCTTTCCATAGTTTTCTGTCTTGCAAAAAAACCCCAACCAAACCAAAACCAAAACTCAGCAGTAGCCACAATGTCAGTGAGAGTGAAAAGCCCTGGTTAATTATAAGTATTGTCAGGAGCGAACTATATTGAACAACAACCACAACTACACTTTTTAGGCATCTTGACTCATTCTTGAAATTGTGTTCCAAAGGAGCGCAACAGGGCAAGTCTGACTGCAGAGTAGGTGAACATGCAGTTGTGGGAACAGAATTCAAAGCTCAGCAGAGCCCCTGAAATCAGTGTGGTTGCACCAGAGTAACTGAGAGCAAAATGTACTGTATGTTTCACATTGGAAGTCCTGTCATAAGTCAAGCAAAGAAGAAATACATAGCACACACAAAATGTAATGCAACTAGTAGGAACTAGCCATTTTCTGCGATGAAGATCTTGAAGTCTTTTGTATTCTGTAAAGAATAAAGCTTAGTTTTAAAATATTGCAACTGTTGTACAAGGAATCGCTGAAACTGTGTACCTTTGTTAAAAGCTATTTTTATTTTATTGTAATTGGTTTGCTTTTATTATAGCAGGAGCTAGAGGCTGCAGCAAGGGCTGAACAAAAGTTGGAATTTCCATCCACTTTGGGACAAGAAGTCAAAATATCAACACGGACTGTGGAACCGAATGTTCTGAAATCATGGATTCAGAAACAATTGAACATTTCATCTTTTCCCAGCTGAGCACAAAAGCTGCATATTTCTGCAGTGTTACACTGCCTGATGGGGTTTAGAGTTTGAATCGCCTATTGTGTCATTCTGTCCTTGGTAAGACTGCGGGCTCAGGCCGTGTCTCCAGTGCTGCGTCGCAGCCGTAGGGATAACGGCGAGAGGAGTGAGTGTATTGTACCCATGTAGATAGAGTCTAATCCGGGAGGGAACCACAGGAGAGAGAGGAGGCTAAAACTACAAAGCCAATTATACAATACAGTGTTGTTACAGAAACCTGGTTACTACTGAACCAAGTTAAAACAAAATATCTTGGCTCAAAGAAAAGCCACAGAGCCAATTTTTCCCATTAAAAAGTTGTGGGAATTTTTTTTCCCATGAGAAAGTACTTCTGACCCAAAGCAGCCAGGTGGCTGTTTTACTTTTTGTCCAATGGTGCCATTAAAAAGTTGTGGGAATTTTTTTTCCCATGAGAAAGTACTTCTGACCCAAAGCAGCCAGGTGGCTGTTTTACTTTTTGTCCAATGGTGCCCTGATGGTCTTGGAGGCTGTACAAACCTAGTTGCATTACATTTTGTGTGTGCTATGTATTTCTTCTTTGCTTGACTTATGACAGGACTTCCAATGTGAAACATACAGTACATTTTGCTCTCAGTTACTCTGGTGCAACCACACTGATTTCAGGGGCTCTGCTGAGCTTTGAATTCTGTTCCCACAACTGCATGTTCACCTACTCTGCAGTCAGACTTGCCCTGTTGCGCTCCTTTGGAACACAATTTCAAGAATGAGTCAAGATGCCTAAAAAGTGTAGTTGTGGTTGTTGTTCAATATAGTTCGCTCCTGACAATACTTATAATTAACCAGGGCTTTTCACTCTCACTGACATTGTGGCTACTGCTGAGTTTTGGTTTTGGTTTGGTTGGGGTTTTTTTGCAAGACAGAAAACTATGGAAAGCAAAGATCATTTTTAAAAATAAATTCCAGGAAAGGTTATTATACCATGTTGTGTTATTGCCTGGAGTGTTTTAAAATTGGCAGCTAGGTTATGTTTTGGGATCAGATTGCTGTACTGTTTGTTCGCAGAGGGGTAATGATTTTGCAATATAGAAAGCACTGCCTAAAGGATAATGAAGACAATGAATGAATATGTTCTTAAGAGAAAAACTCTTTCTTTCACATGGCATAGCAGAAGGTGTACCTCCTAAGAGGCCAGGCTGGCTATAGCTTTGTAATTCACAGGATTGCTCCAGATATAAACATCTGCCTATATGCTGCATGGTATCACAATGAGATATTTTTAAAAATTCAGCTTTGATTTTTTGTTGCTGTTGTTATGAGTTGGTTAGCATACTGTCATACTAGACTATGACGCCTAAAATCACCATTTTTCAGAAACACCATTCTTTTAATGCCTAGGACTTTAAGTATCTCATCCTCTGGGGCACTCAGGGTGGCTGTTTGAAAGTCAGTGACTTATTAAAGAGCAGAAGAAATAGTAAGATAGGACTGGAGTACCTCTTGATGTCTGAGGACTCAGCTATATCATCAATAACAATGAAAAGGAGAAGAATCTCTACTAAGCAAAAGTCTTCCCTTATAAAATCTTTTCTCTACCATTTTTACAATGCTTTATGAACTTTAAAGATCAGATCTGATTTGCATGTGCCATGTCATTGCTTTTTTATTTCACAGTTGCTAGTCACCATATAGAAGGCAAATTTCTGATTAATAGATCAACTTCTAGCAGCTTGAGTTCTCATGTGTTCAGCTTTCTGTCAGTATTGCGAGCATCCTTTGCTCATTTAACTGAGTAGTGGGAAAATGGCAATATGCTCAAAATAACTTCTGGTATAAACATGGATTTTGTGTAGATATATCACAGAGATGACATGTTAGAAAATTTTTCCAACCATTTCTACAGGCTTAAGGCAGGGGAAGATTTACAGAACATATCAAAGGCTTCATCCGCAGTGTGAGCACCCATATCCTGCTCAGATGAGCCCAAGAAAATCTTGGCTCAAAGAAAAGCCACAGAGCCAATTTTTCCCATTAAAAAGTTGTGGGAATTTTTTTTCCCATGAGAAAGTACTTCTGACCCAAAGCAGCCAGGTGGCTGTTTTACTTTTTGTCCAATGGTGCCCTGATGGTCTTGGAGGCTGTACAAACCTAGTTGCATTACATTTTGTGTGTGCTATGTATTTCTTCTTTGCTTGACTTATGACAGGACTTCCAATGTGAAACATACAGTACATTTTGCTCTCAGTTACTCTGGTGCAACCACCTAACTAGACAAGACAGTGTGTTTTCAGACGAGTTAGGTATTCCTGTCTCCGTATCATGGACCCAGCACTGATGCACCATTAGCAGATATTTTGCTCCCTCTTACAGTGCTCTGTCTACGCTAATGAACTGAACAGGCTCAGGCTAGGCTCCCCCAGCTTGGTTTTGGCCTGCACCATCTAGCATGTGTCTGGGCATGGTTTGGGAGACTGGTCCCAGTAAGCGGTATGGATGAGATCACCCTGTTTTGGGGGAGAAAAGATACATGTGGGATCAAGTAGACCAGAACGGTCGCTGCTGGAGCCCAACTCTGCCTTCCACAACGAGAAGCAGATGTCTCACATGAGCGCGGACCACAGTGGAGTGCAGGGCTATGAAGTTCTCAATTTGGGGCTTTTGCTAAATGCCCATGGTCAGGCTGGAGGAGCCATTTCATAGGTGGCTTGTTCAAGAGCACACAGAAAGCCTGTGGGAGAGCGGCAAGGCGGTCCAAAATGCCTGATGCCAGCACAAATGATTTAACCGTAAGAACGTATTTCTCCTCTGATAGAGATTTGCCTTATTACTGAAGTAATTTCTCTGAACATTTTATAATTGAACCAGGTACCTTGAAATGAATATGAAGTATTGAAGTTACTGAACAGAGTGTGTACGTACTTATGAATTGAGGGCAGAAATTCTAGCTGAAAAATGTTTCATTAAACCTTAAACTTTCTTCCTTTAGTGAAAATTAAAGGGTTGTTTAGAACTGCCTCCCTTCTGCTTTTGTTATCAAAAGGTACATCAGATATTGAAGTGCAATTAAAATCCAGTGGGCCCAATTTTGCAACTAATAAAAATTTGCATAAATTGAGTTCATTGGAGCGATATTGATCTTCAGTACCTGAGGATCCACCCCTCAGTTTTAACTTTATTTTTTAAGTGTTCCTCTGCTGTGGCAGAAAAGGAGAAGAGGCAGAAAGAAGTCAGTATGAAAGAGGAAAGATGCATGTCTTCAATACCTTACAAAAGCAAAGATGGCCATAGGGAAAATGAAAGCTTTAATCCAGACCAACCCAAATAGATGTAGGACTATATGTTTTTGTTTTGCTTGGGTGTTATTTTGGTTTGTGTCTGTAGTTACGCAAAAAGGATGAAAATACCCATCAGAACTTAGTCTTGAACAGTCTGCTAAACAGACGTTTTTATCTGTGTAGAAACACATGATTGTGAGATAGGCCTATTGAGAAAATTACAAAAAGCTTATTTCTCACTAAATGAAAGGATGGCTCTTCCTTCAGGTATCATTATTGTAGGTTGGTGCCATCCATTTAAAAAGTAAATACAGCTCTAAGTAAATTGACCTGCACTTTAACATATGGGCCCTCCTTGGGGTCACATAAATGAAGTAAACTGAATATAAGCGTGTACCCAAGGGACTGGGAGAGTGTGTATAGTACTTATTATGTGTAGTACTTCATTTGTTCTGGTCCATTTATAATAGATATCTATTGAGAAAATGCAGTGTTAATATCCATATTTTGGTCATCAAGCACTTGCTAAATGATGCTTTTGTGATACTTTGTCAGTAGCAAAGGATAATATTTGATATTACCAAATGACAGCTGCACTTGACTATTTTCTCTCCTTTCTAAATGATAATGGTTGTGCAAAAACAGCTTTGATACAGAGCACATTGATGAAATGTTAGTGAGGGTTTGGGGAAGCTTTCACTAATTTAAAACAATGTTTTATTGATTGTTGGCTGCATCTACAGAGCAAAAATGTGTCCCATGTAAAAATCAAAACGGATGAGCCTACCTTTGGACTCATGGGGAAGTTACAATACCACTTACCCCATTCCTCCTCCCCTGGCAATTTTCCGAGGCTGCCAATGCCAGGAGACGCAGCTGCCCCCTTGCCCGGCTGTGCCCTCGCCCCGGCCGGGTGGCGGGCGTCCCTCTGCGGAGCTGCCAGGGCTGGGGATACTTCTTCCCACCCAAGCCCAGCAAGTGGGGAAACAAAGGCATGGCAGACCGAAGGAGAGCGCAGGGTTGCTCCGGAGGCCACAGAGCAGCTGCCCAAGCCCCTTAGTACCCATAAAGAAGCAATTGCTGAAAATGCTGAGTGTAATTTGTGGTACGTAAGAAAACCTTCAGTGGGATTTCGTGGGCAAGTGAGGCTTGTTTCTGCCTGTAATGGTTGCTGCCTGTGATCTGCACCCCCACTGGATTCAGCAAGGATGTGCGGGGAGAGGGGGTGTGAGGATTAGGAAAGGAAGGAAACAGTTATTTTGCAAACAGTGAATTTTAAATCCATAATATCTGTATAATCGTTTGATCATTCAGAGAAAACAATAAACCTTTTACTGGAACCAGTGTCCTAAAACTATTCAGGGGGGGGGGAAGCAAGCCTTTACCTGCTACTACCATCTAGTGGTAAAAAAGAAATAAAGGACGTGTTTGCAGAAATAGTCTGTGGGAGGGATGAGGCTGGTGAATAGAATTAAGAAATCAGAGAATTTTTATCTGGCAGCCGCTTGCTCCCCCCAACTGCAAACGCATGCACTATCCATCACTCTGCTACACCTACACTCTGCTCCTGACACGGAAAGTAAGCACAAAACCAGAGCCATGAATAGAAATGATCAGTGGGGGAAACATATTCCTCTTGACCTCAGAAGTCATGTCTTTGCTTGATGTAAGTATATGATTTAAGATCATCCAGCCATGGCCATCTTTGCATTCATACATATACAATAGCTAACAAAATAGGACATGGGTCTTCTCTATTAACTACAAGAAAATCCTAGGTCATGTACATAACTGAGTGCGGCTCCGCTCCTGAGGGTGGTACTTAGCGGAGGTAGGGAGTTAAAGTGTGATGGCCTCAGCCCTTGGCTGTCCCCACACTCCCTGCTGTCTGCCGAGGGAAGCCCTGCCACCCTGCCCACGGCTCGCTCTCCCCTCCTTGCAGAATTGCCATCTGGCCTTGCCGCAAGGGGAGCAGAGCCTTGGCACCTTGCTGGGACTCCTGGACGGAGGCTGGATGCTCCCTCATGGGAGAGAACTGGGACTCCACCTGCACCTTACCAGGTCCTTTGAAATTGCTGGTCTACTAGGCAAACTTCTACCTCCGAGGAAAACAAGTTTATCTGTCTGAAGTGCAAAGCTAAGAAATCATTTGCTATATTTAGGACAAGTACGGGGAGGGGAAATAATAGCGGACTTTACAGCTGCTTTGCACACTGTTTTGGCTTCGAGCTGTGTGCAGTTCACAGATGAGTTGCTTCTCAAGGTGATTCACATCTCTTCCCAACCCAGTGGGAAGGTCTTCCAGTTCTTCCAAGCTGCCTCTGTCCCCATCACAGCCTGCTTTCCCTTGATCAGTGATAACCCTAATGCTTTTTAGCTGGTGGGAATCTCAACAGAAAATTCAGTAGTAGACTTATGGGTCTACACATGTATAATGCAAAGGAGTTTTAGGAGGATAGTATAAAAAACAAGAACAGCATAGGTTATTTTTTTAAGATAATAATTGGTGGACAAGAATAATTACTTGTTATACATTGGAAGACAGAAAAAAATTGTCATTGTCCCCCAATGACTTGGATTGGAGTCAGCTGCTGCTCTCCTGTATTTCAATAGGGTTCCTGATGCATATATATGAATCTTTGCAGCTTCCTGCAAGCTTCAGTAATAATTTCATCAAGGCATCAACTTCAGTGTGAGGTGTAATTGGAATCATACATACCACACCTCCAGCCGCCGGTGTGTTGGGTGTCCTTGGATTGCCTCATCCTCCTGCCTGAACTGGGACAGTTTTCGCATGTAGCTGACTGCAATAAATACATCTATAAAATGTGCCTTTTCCTTCCAGACCTCTCTGAGCATAATCAAAAGTTTATGTACCTAAGTTCAGAGCATATCGGTACAGTTTAGGCAAGACTGATTTTAACCTTAAAGTCAATGCCTAAAACAAATTAGAGGAATCAAGTGCCAAAAGTACAACCGCTACCCCTCCAAGGGAAAAAAACCCCAAAAATCAACCCTGAAAGGCATGCTTTATTTTAAACTTAATGTTTCAAACTTAAAGTTGATGCCTAAAATAGGTCAACCAACCACTAAAAGTACTTCTCTCCATTGACTGTCGCAGAAGCTGAGAGTGACCAACTCCAGTGCAAGATATGAAAGCTAAAGCGCTGAAGTTGGCATTAGGTGGGTGGGAGTTTTCACTGAAAAACAGGGAGAATAGGACAAGGGCGAAGTTCCCTATTGACCATTTTCTTGGGAAGAAAGCGGCAGTTGGCCAACAACTGGTTCTAGAAGAAAAACTTAAGGAAAAACTGCCCTGAAAACAGCACCATAGGCATGTTGGATCTCCTTTTACATCCAGATATGAGATCACTGGAAGGCTCATCAGTGTTTTATCACCATCACTGAAATAGCTTCTGGCCCTTCTATCAGTAGCATCAAACTCCACCAAGTTAGGGGGACTGCTCTGTCCCATGTCCCAGGTAGCACTCAAGCATTATTTTCTTGCGAAAAGGTGTAGCCGTGACAATGATAAATAATTCATGATCTGTCTCCTTTCCATCTCCCCATTTGCACTTCCTACAGTCATTTATTAGAACGATGGTGTCTCACATTTATTTAAGTATCTATTGCTGAGAGACTTGAGAAAATAGAAAAATAATTATTCTTCATCAGGATGCAGTTGCATTTATAGAAACATGTTATATTTATAGAAGTGTTATCTACTTAAACACTTATTCCTGTAAGTTTATATGCTAAGAGATTCTGTAGTATTTATAGTTAAAGGAAATAAGGAACTTTAAATAAAAATGACATGCATATTTGTCTCATAATAATTTAGTTCTGATAGAAATTGCTTTTATTTAATTAATCTATTTATACATTTATTAACTTCAAGCCTTACTTTAGATATTCTTTCACGGGCTAGATGGGTACATTTTGTATCATCCTTTGTACTGGTAATTGTACATTACTTTCCTCATGAAACACTGGGAAGTGTGTTCCTCCTTCACGAGAGAGCCACAAAGGCCTTGTTTCTGACCAAAATGTTTAGATTCAATTTTCCACCTCCCACATACGATTAAAACAAAAAGTAATGAATAATATTGAGATCCCCTAATTATTCTGATTAGGCAGTTGGCATCCTGATGACTCAGTTAAAAGGGGCTTTTGCATTTTGTTTGCAAAAATATTAAGCCTGCATGTCAGGATTTAGTCCTGTGAAGATGGCATGTTTTTTTCTCTGTTTTCCCCTACTGAATAAATTACACATTTTTTTTTTAGCCTGGTTTCATGAGAAATAAGGTTAATAAGATTGTGTTATCTCACTGTCCTCCACTTCCCCTTCTCCCCCTTTGTCTGTTTTTACCCAATTTAGGCAGAGCCCTCGAAGATTACGAAGTCTTACAAATTTTGTAATAATCAGGGACTGAGTAGAGGAGACTGACTTTATTAATGCTCCTTCTGAGTGAAAAGAACAGAGGATTTGATCATGCCTCAGTTCTGGTTAACAGCAGCCACCTGGACAGCCAGCACGGGCAGTCAGTGTGTCTGTAGCTCTCTCTCTTGCTTGTGTTGTCTCCTGCCCAGTCAGTAAGCCCTGAGAGGTATATGGGGAAGAGATAGATGGGCAGATGGGGATACTGTGGTGTGGGAGCACGGGGAACAAAGCAGTACTGGGAGCAGTACGGGGCAACTGTGAGACACTGGAGAGAGCTATGTGTAATATGGTGGGAGTGATTGTAGGTATATGGAGAAGCTCTTGTTCTTGAGGTGAGTAGGTGTGATGTGGGACATGCAAGACAAATCCATGTGAAACAAGACTTCCTTAGCTCCACTGTTCATGTACTAAATTCCTTTCTTTTATGATCAGCTTCTGCTGTTATTTCGTCCACTTTTCCTGCTCTGGCATAGGTCACAGAGAGCTACCTACCTACCCAGCCAGTAATCTTCTCTGCAAAGGACATGCTTTTGTTGTTATCCTGAACTGCATTCATCCTTTCAGATGCTCTCCATCTATCCTTGACTCTTTTTATAATTTCCTTCTCGTGATCATCATTTTCTAAAGTGAAAAGCTATCGAAGGTAAATGTATGCTGCAGCTTTTTTATTACTTTCCATTTACCAAGAGTATTTTTTCTTGGGTGTAAATGCTTTATATCACCTTTAGTTTTCTTCGTGTTTATTTTAACTCCCCGTTTCTTGCTTGCTGCATAAAGATAATTTATTATCCTCTTCTCTGTAGCTGCTAGATACTCAAGAAGTGCAATGTCATGTGCAAACTGCATAGGTACTTCTCATTTATTCTCTGTAATCTTATTGCGGTACAGCTTTCTGAAAACTTCCACCAGGCATGTATAGAAAAAGGGGGTGCATAGAGTTGCACTAGCAAATTTCTTTTTTTTTTTTCTCTTGCTCCTAAAAAATAGTTTCCTGATGCTATCTGGTAATTGTTCCTATGGGGAGATAAACACTACTTTAGCCCCAAATTAATGGGCTTCATGTGGCAATTACTTGGTGGAATTTCATGGCCTATGGCATGCAGGTCAGATTAGATGATTCTTCTGGCATTAAAATTTATGAATCTATAAATTTCTGTTTCTCACTTGTTCTCGTAATGCTTCCTAACATTTCCAATGAGTAAGAGCCTTCTCATCTATCAAATACCCAAAGCTGAGGTAAATTATTCTGCATGACCTTCAATACTTTTCTGTCATTTTAGGTCCGGTCTTACAGATGTTGTGTCTCTAAAGCTCTCAGTAGGTTAGGAATTATGGGTGCCTAGGGATGCCAGGCTGAGCATTTGATATACTGCATTAGTGTGAAAAATCGGGTGGCTTGTCCTAGGCACAGGTTGTTTGCCATGTAAAATCCTTTGTAACTAGCTAGCTTCCAGGAGTAAACTATTTATAACTCACAGTGAACTTCTGTTTTTTTTAATGCATACATTATGCTGATAGAAACAGTAGTTTTATATTGATGTATTTAGGAATTTATTACATTTGCTGTAACCCCCACTCTGTAGCCCCTGCTGTAAGCTTTCCCCTGCCACCCAGGGTTTCTCTGGCCGTGTACCTGGACCCACGACTCGGCTCTGATGTGGCACAGCTGCATAACCTCCACCCGGACTGCTCAGAAAAAGCTGTGAGAAAGGCTGTATGGAGATAAGGAAGGTAAAATTACAGGCAGAAGTAGGATTGTTGAGGTAGGGTCAGAAGTAGCTGGAGCGTTCAAGAGGAAAAACATCAGTGTGGAAAGGTGTGAAAAAGTAAAGGAAAAACATTAGGGAGGCTGGTCAGGCTAGTCGGGGGCTAGTTGCGAAGCGTCAACTTATCAGGTCAAATCGTCGGTGCCATCAGGAACAGGTGGACAAGGATAACCCTGTGACACTGAGGACCTGCTCCAAGGAGCTGCAGAAGCCAGCCCTGCCCCTCCCCGCTTGTGCCTGCCTGGCCAGCAAAAGCTCTCTGGGTGCTTCATTAGGGCTGAGGAGCACACCTATGTTTAGCCTGACAGCTGGTTAAATACTACCTACCCGCTTCTCTCTGTTTGCCATTAAATAACTGCTTTATGCTTTGAAGTTGTTTTTTCATCTTGCTTGCAGAATCCCTTGTACCAGGATAAGGATGCTTGAACAAATGGATTCAGGAGAGGATCAGTAATACTTTCCTTAAATACCAAGTTCAGTACCACTGAAGTATTTTGCAAAATTTACAGTTTTTTAATGTTGGTTAGCATTTTCTAAATCTTTGTTCCAGTTTTCCCTATTGTCATGATCTTATTGAATGTTCCTGTCCCTGCTTTCTTCTGCTTCCAGTGTGTGTGTTGTATCGCTCACTATTTTGGGACTGTTTTTAGTTATTTGCCTTTAACTTTAGGAATTCCTGCAGCGTCCTATAGTGAAAACTTTAGGTAAGAAGCAGGTTTGACATATAGATTTGCAACATACCGATGCAGCATAAGCTGAATTCTTCACAAAAATCTTGGCGTTGTCACTGGAAAAGGTGTTCGGGCTACAGGGCTAGATCCTGGCAGATGACAGACATGTTTCTCACTGCTTGGCAAGCGCAAGTCTGGCTTAAAGTTGCCCTAATCAAGCAGCTGAAGATTCCCTAGAAGGGAGGGAGGAGAGGATCTGCCACTGAAAGAAAACTATCAGAAATCAGCCATGTACTTGTTCCAGCCTGACAATTGTAGGTGCTTCTGAAGACCCCTTTAGAGCCATTATAGGCTAGCAGAAATTAAAGCTTCAAAATCACTAAGAAAGCTTATGTGGGAGGGCTGAAGAAGAGAGTTTTAGATTCATCCTGAGTGGCACTCAGGCACACAACACTCAGAGAGACCAGCCAACGGCGGCAATTAGGTGTAACGATCACTGATCACTTGGCAGGAGAGCAACCTCTTCTCTTCAGAACCGGCTTATCAAAATGATTTTTCTAAGGAGTGATCTATACAGAAATTTTGAAGGGGCGAAAACACTGAGGGAAACAAAGAAACGTAAGGGGCAGATCTTGAAATAGACCTGTAAGTCAGAAAACACTTGAAAGATTTTCTTCCAAATTTGTTGGGAGAGGAGATGGAAAAACACCTTCAGGGCATATTTAATACATATTAGGATAAATCAGCATTGTTAAATGAAAATAGTGTGGTGACTGATGGAAAGGGGCTGTTGTAATCATTTATAAAGACAGACCTTCACAACTGTCAGCATAAAGACAAGAAAGGCAAAGAGAGCCAAGTGTTTTTTTCATAATACTGGGAGGAAAATTGCAGCCACAGAAATAAGATATACTCGCATGGGCACATGGGTTATTAGTTTTTGATTAAATTTCATTATTGAATCAGAAGCTCTATTGCTTGCTAATGAAGGATCATTTTTAGCAAACATTTTTATTATTATATATAATGTGTGTTATTGCAGATTTTTTGATAATGCTGAGTACTAAGAAGTCATGAAAGGATTTAAAATCTTACTATTTCAGAAGTATTGTGTTCTCTGTATTTGCTTTAATGTTCAAGTTTTTAAAGATTTCTTCCTCTAACCCCAAGTGCTAAGAACTCGCCTCCCTCAAACTCTTATTTAATTGCTTCAGCCAAGGAGTTTAGGAACTTTTGGAAAAACACCAAATATCAGTGAGTCAAATAAAAATGGCACAGCTGGCATATCTCCTTAAACCATGTACAATGAAAGATCTCATTGTACATTTGAAGAGCAAAATACCCTGAAGGAGTTAGGGTTTCAGAAAGTGAAACAACCAAATGGTTGAAGAAAGGAAGATATTCTCACAATGTCTCAGCTGTAGATTCCTGACAGACTCACCCAGGGAGACTTTATGAAATAAAACACAGAAATCAGTTGTTCTGCAGTTTGGTGGAAGAGAGTTTGCGGCAGATTTCAGTTCATACGTAAAACAAATCTCTCTTGCTCTGATAAACTTTGCTCTCTGGGCAAAACTAAATCCCTTTCTGAATGTAATAAGTAGAAATACATTGGCCATCAACTCCAGAGTAAGAATGGGATTCTTAGGTTATTGAAGTTAAGTGGAAGATAGTTGCAAGATTTTTTTAAAAAATCAACTAATTTCTGTAGGTGGTCTAAATAAGATTGCATCTTACATTAGCCACATCTTTTACCAGTGTATTCACTTACTCTTCTGATGTCTGAGACAAGGCAATAAATCCTATGTAAGAATGTAGAAGTCCAGTTCATAACCCAAAGAGAGAGAGATATGAAAAAAAAAACCCAAAAAACATTAGTTGCTGGTTTTTTTAAGCAGAAAAATGAATAGAAGTTTTCCCACCTCAACGGTTAAATCTATACCCTAACTACAACCTTGCTTCACTTGGGAAGCAAAAGGAACATCAGCAGGTTCTGAGGATCGCTTTCTTTGAATCAGTCAAATGAAAATACTGCCCTTTATTGGAGGCTGACATGGTATTTGCCTGATGAGCTAAAATGTTTCATTTCATTTTGTCCCTTAGGGAACTTCTGTCCCAACAGCATCCTTTTTATTTTACTTTTTTTAAACTTGGTATTCTAGACTGTTACAACTTGGTCAAAATAGTACAGATAAATCATGGTTTCTGGAAAATAAAAAGAAAAGGAAAGGTATAGGTAGGTAATTAGATATGTATACATATAGAAACTAATTTGCAGAAGAAACGAAACTGTTACTTTAGAATCTGGTCATTTTAACACAAATATTCATACTTATCATCTACTTTCTACAGAATTACAGTGTATTTTCACAGGTACAAAAAAGCCTTTAGGAAAAGCTTCTAAATGTTTTCTCAGATTTTTTATTTTTTCACATACAACGTAGCTGCTTAGTGTTATAAATTTGGATTCACCATCATCTCTCTAACACATGATAATGAATCCCCACTCCCTTCCCATGCCTACGAAGGTGAGACCTTTTCCTGCACTGTACTAAGACAGTAAATGACACTGTATGACATCCCTATTCATTGCCTTTTTCTATCTGTGCTTTTAAAGCAGGATTAAAAAAAAAAACAACAACATAATAATAAAAAAAGTGAATTGTTATCTGCCCCAAAGATGTTCTGTGGAAGTTTTCTTTGTGAATAAGATCTGGTACCTTTTAGGTACTGACTTTATCATGATTTCTACTAGTATGTCTCCTAAGTATTTTTTTTTTTTGTTTCCTCAGGTGTTTCCATTAACAAATTGAAGAATTTTGGGTCCATTTCAGTATATTAACACTGAACTACTCCATGCAGCCAGAGAAATAGCCAGAGAAATATCTCCCAAAGGATCTTTCCAATACAGATTAATTCTCATTGACACCAGAAGTCTGTGCAGCAGTGCTCCAATGGGACACCTGCAGGGACAACACAAGCCAAAATAAATCTGCCTAGCTTTTGGGAGATCCCTGAGCCAGAGAAACACAAGGGTAATTTGTAGGTGCCTCTGCTGCCTGGTCAGAGTGTGTGTGTGGGTTTATACACACTTCAGTATTTTGCAGAATGTTTGCTGGCCCTGATGCTGTCTCAGAGAAGCATCAAAAAAGGCTCTAAAGGCAGTCGGAGGTGGGAGGACACCCACTCCCTAACCCCTCCCAAGGTCCAGGCTAGAGAAATGAGTGGCTGGTTTCAGCCCCAATTTTACTTTCAGTCCCCTAATTACATCCTGAAAAGTTTCAGTCCCCTAATTTTCTTTGAGTCCAGAAAGGTCTTAGGTGGTGACCTTCCAGAAATGAAGTCTCTGTGCAGATGTCTTGGATTCCACCTCTCCTTTAAAAATACCGTGTCTGTGACAGAGAATTCCCCATGGGTCAAATCCCGTTGTCGGAGGTAAATGGTGGGATATTCAACTGACTAAAATAAGTGCAATTTGAAAGCATTGTTCACTGGGCTTTACCAGAGCTTGTTTTTACATTTTACTTGTTGACCATGTTGTTGCTTCAGGGCCCCATAACAATCTGTGCCAATAGTTAAAACTATATTTTCCCATCCATTCTTCATTCTGCTCAAAATTACTGGTCTTTCAATTGTAAACAAAGGGTGATTTATCATTGCGGCTAAAAGGAGTGGAATTAGCCCATCGTAAATTCAAGGTAATATGTTTTTCCATTACTAGCTTTGGTTCAACAGCTAATGAAGGCAGAAACCAGTCATTAGAGAATTATTGTAAGGTGACATTTTAATGAGAACATAACTTTTGGGGAACTAAAAAAGGATATGCAGCCACAAACCCCACTAGGATGTTGAAGGCTGGCCTTACTTTCTTTCATCTGAGGCAAGTAACTGCCAGAATGGTTTTATTTAAATGTGTCTCTAACTGGCTGTACTTCCCGTGCATAAAGAGCAGGGCAGCCCAATTTCATTGAACAGAAAGAAACCAATGCCCCCGTTCAGGCCAGGCATGGCTGCTCACCAGTACTTCAAATCTTGAGGAAAACACTCTTTACTTGAGGGTGGACCTCAAGTATGATATTTCTTATGACCATTTTACTATAAATGATTCATTAAGAACATTTCCGAGCCATACCCTTGAGTGAAAAAAATAAATCTGTTTATGCATACATCCAGATTCAAATGGACATAGATACACGTTGTTCCTACTTATAAGTGTGTGCTATGTGCGTAAACTTATGTCCTTAATCCACTTGCTGTGTCTTATTTATTCTGCCGTTGGATTTCCCTTCAGTTTGTGACATTAAATACCACACTGCTTAAATAAAATATCTATATTTCTTTGTTTCTAGCCATTAATTTGGCAGTGTCCTTCTTCATATTGTGTGCTCGTGAAAGTACTTTACAATTCATGCTATTTCCAGACAGCAGTTACCTTCTGCTGTCAAAACCCACCACATTTCTGTAATTAATCTCTATTATAAAAGCACATGCATGGTTCTGGAGGAATAATAAAAAAGAAAAGAGGACTCAAAGAGAGGAGCTTTGGTTCTTTCAGAGCAGCGTAAAACAGATTGTGGGGCAGTACCCCTGGAGAAGGTGTGCCTCTGTCCCTTGTGTGCCTGGGGGGATGGCACTGTGTGCCTGGGGGGACATTGCTGTAAGCCTGGGGGGACGGTGCTGTGTGCTGTCCAGTTTCTCCAGTAAGCGGTGGGCTTGGTCAGCAGTGTCCTGCTGGAGCTGGGAAGCATCACTGTTTCCATTCCAAACCAAGGGTTTCTATTTTCCAGATTCAAGGGCTAAAAGGCAAGTTTAAAATATTGGTAAAAAAATGAACCTTGCTGTATTTTTACGTGTGAGGGTTACTGGCTAGTGAAACCGTGGTAGTACCTGGAAACTACTCCAGGCTGGCACTGGAGCCCCATCGTGCCGTCCTCAGTCCAGCGAGACCTCCTGTGCTGACACACGGTAAGCCTGATTAACCCAGGGTGCCGGCTGCTTTCTACCAACAGACGAGCAGAAAGCAGATGCTGTGGGGCCAAGGGCCTCGCTTGCTGAGTACAGGCTGGGATAACTCACGAGGTGCGAGACAGTGAGCGATCCAGCTCTGTGTGTCGCTTGGACTGCTAATACGACATGATTGCTTGTAATACCAGCTGACCAGACTCCACGACCCAGGACGTCCCTTTCAGCTCTATGCAAACATGCTTATTACAGTTGTCCTTTTGTACAAGGAGATACTTTTCCTTTGTTTCAAGGAGGTAAAGGCCCAGACATATTCCAAGAGCTCTGCACTCTGTTGACACACAGCATCGCTCCATGAAAAGATGCGTCCTTCCTCATGCCCAGCTCTAGCATAGCCAGCCGTGGTGCAGACAGAAGGTCGAAGCTGCAAGCATAAGCCTCAGAAGCGGAATGGTTATGCTTAAGTGGTGGTGCGCTTGAGACCCAGCCCCAGCCCAGTGACCCTGCATGCAGTGGGGAGATTTCTACTGAATTTAGTAAAAGACACATCCCTTTGAAGGATGTTTTCGATAGTTGCAGTGTTTGAGCAGGCATAATTAAACCAGGATCTCTGTGACTAACTGGGCCTAAATCAGCAAGAACATTTAAAAATTTACATTTGTGTGATAAATATGTTTGCTTCTGAATGAAAGCTAGAACAGAAAAAAAATGAGTAACCTGCAGTGCTGAAAATTAAGTTTAGAAAGGCTTGTTGACTCAAATGTATCCTATTTTAAACAATAGTGTTAATCTTAAGGTTTCCAATTATAAGAAAGAAGAACAAGTGCAAATGTCTTTGTGAACATTATATTCAAATGTGAGTAATTGAAGAAATGAGAACATTCTGTCCCTCGGTGGAACTGCGCAAGCTTTATAATATTTGCTTAAATTTAGATAACATAACAAACTGAATGCAGCTCACATTGCAGTTAGTGAGAAGCATTATTTTCAAAATCAAAAGGGCAACTATGAATGAAGAAAAGAATAAAATTACACAGTGCCATTTTATTATAGTATCAAAATAGAATCAATGAAGCGAAGTCAGAATTTAAAAGAAATCTGGATAGCTGTTATTTAGGCTGGCTGGATATTTGTAAGGGTGCCTGACAGAAATGGAATTCCAGAAATGCTCTTGAAAATGTTATTTGCAAAGTGCAGTTCCCTGTACTGAGATTTGTACTATGAGTTTTGCATAAAAAATGATACTCTCTAAATTGACAGGAACTTTTATGCCTTTCCAAATAATCACACAGCAAGGAATAATAAAAGTAAAAGCTGGAAAAGTCCTGCTCAGCCTTCTAGTCTAGGTCACTTGTCAGAGGATGATTATGTCTTACCACATATTCTCTGGTGAATTGTTCAGCCTAGTTTTGAATTCTCAAGTGATGGTACTCACACAGTTTTCCTTGTAAGATAGCCTCAGAGTTCAGGTCTGCTATGGAGCAAGGAAATGTCAGCAGTGTCCCAATATGTCATGTAATGACAGAGGTTCCAAGATACCCTATTTTGGGACACAAATGCTCCATCGTTGTAACTCCAAAATGTCAAGAGATTTTAAAAATAATCTTTAAAGGACCCATTATTTTCTCAGCACACTTTACTTCAGTGATCATGCCATGCATATACCCTCCTTGATTCACCTCCAGAGCTGTAGGTGGGAAAGAAAGACTGCGTCCTTTCTGTGGGGCACAGCGGTAAATGTGGACTGCTGATCCTTCAATGCCCAGCAAGGCTCAGTGCCTTTCTAATAAAAGCAAATTCTGCTAACAGACATGCAGGGCTTCTGACAGTTTGTTAGATCTTCCTTGTGGCCACTTTGGTTTCTGACAGTCTCTGTGCTTTGAAGTTATGGGAAGAAATTGAACCCTACAGCTGACTTCGGACAGAGGACCAGCGGCTGTGCTGCTGTGGCTGGGGAAGATGAGGATGAGGAAGATTATGCTGCTCTACATCTTTTTGAGCAAAAGAAACAATTTCGGGCTTCTGACAGTTTGTTAGATCTTCCTTGTGGCCACTTTGGTTTCTGACAGTCTCTGTGCTTTGAAGTTATGGGAAGAAATTGAACCCTACAGCTGACTTCGGACAGAGGACCAGCGGCTGTGCTGCTGTGGCTGGGGAAGATGAGGATGAGGAAGATTATGCTGCTCTACATCTTTTTGAGCAAAAGAAACAATTTCAATTTTAATTTTAATTTTAATTTAATTAATAGTTGCAGGGCTTCTGACAGTTTGTTAGATCTTCCTTGTGGCCACTTTGGTTTCTGACAGTCTCTGTGCTTTGAAGTTATGGGAAGAAATTGAACCCTACAGCTGACTTCGGACAGAGGACCAGCGGCTGTGCTGCTGTGGCTGGGGAAGATGAGGATGAGGAAGATTATGCTGCTCTACATCTTTTTGAGCAAAAGAAACAATTTCAATTTTAATTTTAATTTTAATTTTAATTAATAGTGTGTCAGTATGATAACTGGGAGAATCCATGTATAGTCTTGGAATTCTGTTACTTTTTGGAGAGTGCTTCAAGTGCAGAGATTCGACCGTGAGATCCTTTAGGTGAAATTTCACACTCTGTAAGAAGCTACAGAACAAAACAAGTTGTGACTGTGAAAGCCAGCCTCTGACCATAGATAAACTAAGGTAAAGCCACTCAGGAAAGCCAAACTCACAAAGCTGACCTTGTGGGACCCCCCAGAAGCTTTAACAAGGAGGCTACCATCTACCGTAACGGAAGGGTTTAAAAATGCAGCTAACATTTGGAATAAAAGAGAAGAATGAGAGTGTAGGGTTTTTTGGAGGTACTGGAGATTTCTCTTGGCCATAGGACCAGCTAAGGTTAAAAAAAGCTGTCATGAGCACAAAACAAAACCTGCAACAGCCTGACTGATTATAGTCTCTGAGTGAAATAAAAACCAGGCTCCAATGGGAGATTGTAGCTGCACTCTGAAGTGTTTTACAACCCATTGTCTCCAGGATGCAAGAGGTCCATGAGACAGCAGAAGATCGTCCACAGAACAAATGCATTAAAAAAAAAATCCCCAAATACATACATTCCTAAACATGCAAATAAGAAACACAATGTGGAAAAATAAAATTAATAAATGATTACTCAAAGCTTAGGTTAATTTTTATTTGGCTGTTAATGAAAAGCAGTCAAGTGATGTTTCACAAAGGCGTGGTGACTCTTCACTTAAAAAAGTTGAGGGATAGTATCTAAAGCAGCACTTCTCCTTGGTGTGTCTCATTGTTCAGTTTTAAGAAAATTTATGAAGCTTGAAATGTCTTTTTCCTTCTCTCTTTCCTGACCAATATAATTCAGCAGCTACCTACTATAAGGAATCATGAAGAAAGTTCTTCATGGATTGCAGTGAAGGACTGGCTAAAATAAAACTGAGGAACTGGCCTACACAGCAGTGACCAAGGAGCACTTGAGAATGATCAGAAAACTGAGGCAAGGAACAGCAACCACCTCTGTTACTGTTTTCACTTAGACCTGCATGTCTCTTGCAATGACTAACATGGCTAGTGATACTCTTGAAAACTTCATGTAACAGCTGTGTCGGGTTACCCATGCTGACTAGATGTTCCCCCAAGGCCAGGGAAGGACGTAGTCCTGCATTGCTACTGCTCAGACCATGGGAGATGCAGGAAGTCAGGGCCCAAGGCATGACCCTCCTGGACAGAGGGGATGCTCTATGGCTGTGTGACAGTCATTACAACAAGGGCCAAGGATTTCAAAGTTGAAAACTCAAAACTGTAAAAAGATGCTGCAAGAAAGGATTCTTTACCTTCAGCTTTGTCCTGTCTCCAGCTGCTAGTACTGTATTTTTACTCTACCTTTTGCCTGCTTCAGGCATCTGTATAATGTTGGGAGGGGCTGTTTTAATTCAAACCTCTATGTCTCTTACTCAGAAATTTTCATGGGCTGATTTAAGCACTTTGCTCTGTTCTCATTATCTAAATGGAAAGCTAACTGAGCTCAAAGTACATTTGGTCTGCATGAAAAAAGAGAAAATGAAGAATTTGGAAGAGAAGATGTTGTTGCTACTTACATAATAGCTGCCATCTTGGGCTAAAGCAACTCTGCAAAATTTTCCCAAACAAAATGTAGTGTCATTTCATATCAGTACTTACATCTCCTTGTGGCTTGAGGGGAGGTAGAAAAAACCTTTGAATATTTGCTTCATTCTCAGTCTTCCAGCTGATGCATAGCACTGTGAAACTATCTGACAAGTTATCGTGTCACTCAGTTTATGGCAAGGATATAACTTCATACCTGTGTAGAATTGCATTTCTTACCTGAATACAAAGATGAAAAGGCGGCAGGAGGTAATGCAACCAAAGATATCCATAAAATCCCACTGACATAATCACTCCATGCAAGAAAGTCTTCTGAAGCAAAGCTCTGTGGCAGAACCTATATCTATATTAGTAAGTAGTGCAACCCGAGAGGAATGGATCTGCAAAGCAATGCAGTTGAGGTTGTGGACCTGGTGTGTATCTGCATTTCAGGAGGTCTTACTCTGGCCTAGCTCTAACCTTCCTGCTTGGACTGAACACCCATGAGTGGCTGGCGTGGCTTAGGTGCTCCCCTGAAGTGCATCTGCCAGTTTAGCTCCACTGGGAGGAACCCAGCTTGTGCATAGTGACTCCTCTCCACGATGTCAACCAAGGCACTGCAAGTGGGGACAACTGGGAGACTTCTTTCAAAACTGCACACCTACCGCAGACTAAAGTGCTACTATAGATGCAGCCCACGTAACGTGACCTGAAAAAAGATTTGCAATTCAATTGATTTGAATCACTGGATACAGGTGAACTTGATCAACCAATTGTGTTTGCTCTGTTGATGAGTGTTTTGTGGCTTTTTTGGTGTGTCCCCCCCCCTTTAAAAGCTTCTAGAATGAATAACTAAAGCAAGATAATTCTGTGAGATAAATTACTGTGGTACGAACAGGGAATTCTTCTTCAGGCAAGAGATGTATTACTGTTTGCATATTTCCAATGGAATGAGAAGAGATTTGTTTCACTGCATCTATTGATGGTTGAGTGGTTTGGTTCAGAGAATCTCTTTGAGCAAAAATGATGCCCAATGAACTATGAGATGAGACTGGCTAAGGAATAAGTGCCTATATTTTCTACTTCATCTTCTTCCCTTATTGTTTAGAAAAATGGGGACAGAGTAGCAGAGCTTACAATTGCATACATGGTTTATCTTTATTGGGCCAACCTTCTAGCGTAGTTTTATAAAATCAGAAATGGATCTGAGATACTTTTCAAATTGAAGGAGTCAGTGTTCGTTATGCCTGCTGCCCATTTTGATATTTTTGGCCATCTGAATCATGTAAACATAGATAGGATAGAATAGATAGATCGAGACTGAAATTACCATTGTGGAGGCAACAGATGGTTATGGGAACATTGAGTAAACTCCCATTTGTTGCTGACTGCAAAATGGAATCCTGTCAACGACAGCAGATTCTGTTCACCTCTCCAAGTCTGAAGACCACTTGGAGACTATTTTAAACCTGGACAAGTTAATCTGAACAGGTGAGACACCCATCAGTACATGAATCTGCACAGAAATAGTCACTCTTCAAGGTGCAAGGTCGAGATCATATATATTTTAAAGATTCAGGGTATTAAAATGATGTTACCTAACTAACTGAGCCTCTATAACCCTTACATATTTGTACACAGATCTAGGTCTGGAGACGCTGGCACTGTCTGCCTTTAAGTTGCTTCTAAAGAAAGTTTAATTATAAAACATGCTAGTGTTGCATGCTGCAAATGGATTGTTGCTGACAAACATTTCTTCTATCAAGTCTGGGCCAGGATTTGGATGTGAGTGTATGTTACTGTACAACAAAGCCTGGGGAGCAGCGTGGTTTGGGACTCCTTCTGCTCCGTATGGGCTGTGTAGCTCTACACAAGGGTTTGGATTCTGTATGGTCACTCAGTTAAATTCAACAGCCTTCCAATATGTGTTTATACTCAAACTTTAATCAGATCCCCTTTGAATAATTCCCTACTTCTTGAAAATCGAAATGCTTACAAATTCCTAACCACCACCACCACAAACATACATAATTATAAATTTAAATACACACTTGCATACACGCATATGCCTCAGGTTATTTGTAACTGCTGATAATACCCATCTGATTTTAACAAATCATTTTGAATCCACCCCCAAAATGACAGCTATTTACTCTCCCTATGACAAAAGCTACTGGCTGGTTTGGCTCAATGTAACAGTCTCAACAAATAGGCAGAACATTTTTTAAGCGTGGATTGAGCAATACAGTCAGCCTTAAGGTGGTGGTTTCAGGTCATGGCCAAGGCAGGTGTGTAAATAAGGAGCTGAAAGTTCATAGAATTTGGATCCTGAAGTTAGGAAAGAAGGCATGGCATGGTACTAAAATGCAGTTTTTGACTCAAGCTTTTCTGAAACAAAATATATGCATATGTTGTTTGAAAATGGAGTTGCTATGGTAATTTTTTATTTACCAGAGAGGAGTAATTGAACAAATTTTTTTCATAGCTGGTTTATGAACAAGTCACACCTGTTCCTGAGTGGGTTTAAATTACTCACCCTTCTTTTCTATGCCAAACTTTTCATGTTCAATTGCTTTGCTATTTCAGATTCCATACACTCCTTTCACTGATGACTGGTGCCACTTCTCATTTGCAAAAGTAATTTTTTCTAGCTGAGATCTTAAAGGATAAAAAAATCATTACTTTTTATTTAGACCCTCTACCTATAAATCGATAAAACCTATGCATCGATCATGTCTTCATATGTATATAAAAATATATTTCTAGGTATATGTATATACACATCTGTATTTCATTGAAACTCAGGTAGGCACTACTCTTTATTAGATTGTGGAGATTTAATATTTTTCAGTTTTACCTCTGTTCATGCCAAAAGAATTCTCTGAACAGGTGAGAAATTGTATGTGCAGAAGAGAGTGTATAAAAGAAATTGTTTCCAAAATTAATTGATTTTCAACTTTGCACAGTGTGGTGTGTACTAAGCCAGCTGAAGAAAAACACATAGAGGTAAATGTCATACCTATGGAATTATAGCAGCTTGGAAGCTTCCTCTGCCATTTAGTGCATATGCAAATTTCAGGGTTGTGTTTTTTTTTTTGTTAATCCCTCACACAACAATAAGTTACACACTGAAAAAGCAGCTTACTTTGTAGCAAATCTTGTAGTAGGTTATAAGTGTCCATTAGAATTACTTGACAAACCCTTGCCAGAAGGAAGGAATAAGATCAGCAAATCATGGGCATATTATGATTTGATCCTACCACAAATTCAATTAGATCAAAGCTTCCTAGCTCCAAATGCCCATTTTTAATTTTATAGTAATGCCTCAGGGCAAAGAAATGGGTGCCATGGCAGACATGTTCTGTAATGATAACTGAGACATTTAAGACTCAAAATATTCCTGATTTTTAGGGCTATAATGTCAGCTTTAAGGATTTTTAATTAACAGCTTCTGCATGCATTAAATATGTTCCTTTCAGCCAACAAAGATTTTTTTTTTCCTCTCGAATTTTCTGAAAAGAGTTTTGCTTCAGGTCTTTTATCACTATCAAGAAATAATAGCAACCACCACATTAAAAAGAAATTACCCGACAAAATGAAAGATTTGCTTGGCTGAGAACATGAGAGAATGTGTACAGTTGTGGGTTAGCTCTTACTTGCTATTAATTATATTGCTGTATTCTTTGGAGGAGGAAACAAGATGTTTTAGTCGAGATGATGAGGAACTTTAGTGGCCTGAAGGTTATGGTGAGGGGGTGGACAAACGCAGAACTCTCTCCAGAGAGACTATGAGCAACTTCAATCCTATGCATTTAAATGTCAAATAAATCCCAAGCAAATGTTGTATCTGCATGTATAGAAATCGGTACTCCTGACTATCATAGTCCCGGGTCTCTCACAAATCAATGGGTGGCTGAGATGTGGTTCCCCTCCCAACCTGCTGGCCTGCGCCACAGAGCTGACCACTACGTAGACCATCGGCAGGTTACCATGAAGCTTCTCTTTCAGGTAGGGCTGTGCTGGGGAGCAGTTTTGCTGCAGCCCTGTCCTGTTTTTTTGTTAGTGGATTAGAGAACCATGTAAACAAAACCATTGCTTGTTTGCATACAAAACTGCTCTTGTACACAGGGCATCTCATTGCTGAAAGGCTATCAGCCTTTGAAGAATGCGCCAGGTTCTTTCTCCAAGGAAAGGCAATTTCCTCTGTAAGTGCTTAAGAAGGATTCACTGATTGCCAAGAAAAAATACCATTTCCTTCTTTTTTGTCCCCATATCCTCTTGCCCACCTTCCCCTACTCTTTCTTTCACAGATGCTACTTTCCTCTTGGGTTCGTGTCCTCTAATTACCTGCTTCTTTGCTTCTCAGCCCCAAAACATGGGAGGCCCCGTGGCATCTCCTCATTCACAGTGTTTGAACCTCTTTTCCTTTAACTCCTTTGGAGCACAGCCCTTCTCTTCCCGCTTTTCCTGACCACTACACATTACCATGGAAAATGGCCTTCTCAGCCCCTCCTTTCTTCTCTCCTCACTCCTGTTCTTCAATGGCCTTCTCAGCCCCTCCTTTCTTCTCCTCTCCTCACTCCTGTTCTTTCTCTTTGTCATCCCAGAAACTTCAGGTTTTTTGTGCCCTTTGTAGGACTCCAAAGGTGTCTGAAATGAGTAAACAAATCTGAAATTTGAGGCTGCTCTTTGTACGTGTCACACATTTCACTAATGACCTTCCCGAAATCCTCCTCCCTGCCCCCAGCCAGCGAAGCTCCAGTATCTTGCCAGCTTGGCTTGGGGATGATTTGAGAGACGGGCTGTTAATTAACACGTTGGTAGAACCAAAAAGCCAACAAAAAGCTTAACAATTCAGGACAAAACATTCTTGATTAATCATGCAAATTACCTATTGAATTCTGCTGTGGCAATGCCTCTTTGTCTTGGGGGCATTACCGTGCTAGGTATTAAAGGAAAAAAAAGCCCCTGTTTGGGAGTGGTGTTACAGTTTGCAGGATTCGTATGGCTTCAGTTTGAATCCCTTGCACACTTCATTGCAAGACTAAGATCCCGCAGTCTTACGGTCCTATTCCTGCATGACGTGTGCCAGCGGAGAGACCCGTGATGTCTACCTCTGCGCAGGATCAGGAGGTGTTAAGGCAGATGGTTTATTTATAGCTCTGGTGAATCTCTTACTGTTTATAAAAATATGATCTCGGTGACTAGATGGAAGAAAAAAAGCTTTGCTTCCAGCCAGTGGCTGGAATTTACAATCGAGGTGGATAAACTGGCACAGCTCCTCCTCGGCACAGGGAGTGCTCAGCGGGAGGAGGACACTGGAGCAATGATGAAGGTTTGTTATGTTTCATGCAATGCTGCTCCAGCTTAGCCATGCTGAAACACTCTTGATCAGTATCAGCACCCTCGAAACTTTAAAAGAAACAGCCTCCTCAGCCCTTCTGCCTTTATACTGTATTTTAAAACAGCTGTTCTCCTCAGATGCTTTTAGCTCCTTATAAAACACTTCTGAACTTTCTACCCCCCAAGGAAGTGTGCTTTGAGTGCCTGTCTTGTGGCCAATATCTCCTTCCACTTCAAAGGCCCTTAACAGAGAGTTTTGGGGAAGGCTTTGTCTAATGGCAGCCTTCTGGAAGGGCTCAGAATCAGCCAGGGTCTTCCAGGTACCTTTTCCTCGAGGCACTGTTTATTTATATCCTGAAAGGCTGGGCTTTGTACCTTTGTTTTTGATGTTTCTCTTCAAGCTGACAAATATGAATGCTGAAATAACCCAAAATCTTGGAATTAAAAGAAATCCAAACCTGTCTGGCAAAGCAGATTCAAAGATTCATAACTTTTAATACCTGCAAGAGCTATTGTCGTCATATCCTCCACCTGTGCAATGCAGGCCCATGACACAGACTCTTGTCTTGTGATTGAGCTAGAATATGTTTTTCAAAGATGTCCACACTTGATTTAACAACTTCAAGTGATGGCAAATCTAACACACTGCTTGATAGATTATTCCCATACTTCTGTGTTTACAATTCTGACCACCCATAGCTGCAAACAGTGACAATGTAAGAGATGTCACTATCAGAAATATTCTTCCCCTGCTACTATTTACAAACTGATGAAATCATTACATGAGGAGTATATTTCTGGATTCAAGCACTTGCTTAGTTACTGACTTACTGAAAAAAAAATGTGTAGGGCTGTATCTTCAAAAGAGTTTTCTGTGGGTGGAGAAGGGGCTTTCATTTCACACCCGTAGTGGTAGGCATTTGTTAACCCAAAGCTTGAATTCATAAGCAGCCCGTCTCAGACGTAAGGCTGGTTTGGAAAAGCTTTATCCTCTTTGTTCCTCTTCCATCCTGCTCCAAAACCAAGGGAACACTGACACAGCTACAGCTTCAATGCGAAGGCCCACTTCTGTCCCCTCTGTGCTGGACAAGTGGTGCAGAAGGATCTGAGCCCATCCACAGCTGCCTGTGAGGGGAGCAGGGGCGGCAGCCATCCCCCGGACGAACTGATGGTGGGGTGTAGAGAGGGTGGCAGCGAGCACAGCGCTCCAGCCCGGGCTCCCCATCACACTTGCTGAGCCGGTGCTGGAGGCTGGCGAGCAAGGCTGGTGGCTTGGAGAGATGATGACCTCTCTGCTCCCTGCTGTCGGTCCCCCGCCCGCACTGCGGTGCCTTTGTTAGCCAGCATGACTAATGCTGCAATTACACACCGGGATTTATTCACACTGTGAACAGACAGCTGACAATGTGAATCCCTCTCTTTTTTGCTGGTGTTTTACAGGCAGTAAACTGGAATTTGTTTTTTCTGTCTGGGTGCTTACCGTGTACATTTTGGTCAGTCTAAACGAAAATATTAGGCACAGATGAAGACTACAATTTCCTCCTAGTTTTGTATGAATTTGCCAGATGTCAATGTGAGTCCATCTCGACCAATAACGCTTTTAACATTTACTTTGGTCCTAGAGATACCATCTTCCAGCAGAGACATAAAACAGCCTTGACCATTTCATTTGGCCTATATAACGTTCCCCCTGCAGTTTCATTTCCATGCTGGCTTCGGGACTGCTTTTTAAAATTGCTGCTTAGTATTAATGGGCATTCGTATATTGACTGTCTTTTATTGACGGAAGAAATCGGTATTTTTAAAAATGTGATATTAGTAAAAAATTGTGAAATCCTATCTGGAGAAAAGTATGTAGTTTATAACAAGTTATTATATTGAGTCATTATGTAGCATACCTGGTGTAGTTAAAGGGCTTTCATTAGCCCAGAAGTCAGTCGCTTCTGATGTGAATGGGAGTTTTACTATTGACTCCAGTGGAGCCAGGATTTCAACCATCATTTTAAGGGTTTTATTCTAGAACGAGGTTTATTGAGCGATTTTACAGTCTTGAGGGAAGAAAATCTGTCCAGCTTCCTGTCTTATTTTTATACCTATAGCTCAGAAGCAATACCCAGACAAAATCTATAAAAAACAAACTTCTTTTATAGGCAATGGAAAATATACTGAGTTGAATTTAGCTTGGTTGTGTTTGATCAGCTGTCCCTGTGACTCTGCATACACTGTCTGTGCACAGTGAGTGCATGGTCAGTCTGCCGTAAATGAACTGTACCGGCAGAAAATGTAAAGGAGACTCTTTTTCTTGAAATATCAATGACACTATGCAATGTCATATTTAAAAAAACACATGGTACTTTACAGGCAACACACATCCGCAGCAGAGTGGTTGAGTTCTTTGGCTAATTTTTTGACTAACCTGAACACAGGGGAACCAAACTTCAAGTCACTGGGTTGATATGTTTCTTGGATAAAAGAGAGCATGAAAGGAACGGGGAGTAAAATATTCAATGAACTTGCGGTGCGCAAAAGGAAGAAAGAGGGCAAATGGAGAAACAAGTACAGAATGAGCACAGCAGAAGAAAGGCATTCAGAAAGGGAACTAATGAAATATTAAATGCCCATAAATAGCCTATGAAACCCGTGTTGTGTAAGGCAGCATTACTATTAGGCTAACTCTTGAATTAAGACACATCTGCAAAGAATTCCCCCAAAGCCTGAGTATAATTCTTCTCTGTCATTAGATGACTTTTGAAATGACTGGTTTATGTCAGTCTTTGATGCAGGTGCATGAAACATAAAACATGCTTTACACATGATAATACCTTGTGCCAACTATCTGGTTGTTTTTAACCCTGGACATTGGGTTATGAGGTGTTCCATGATGACTGAGATATAACACAGGCTAAATAAATATGTAGGATCACTTTTTTTTTCCCCTGGATATGGATTTAAATGATGCAGAGTAACTTGCTGGATCCTGCAAATCCTTCCTAGCAGTTTTTGCTGTGGGTGCTGACACAATACAATTTTAGTTGGACCACTGTATTCAATATGCCTGCTTGGATGAAAAATAATTTTCTAGCCATGTATTTTTGACAGATTTCTGATGGACATTCACATGAATTGCCTTATTTTCCTGCAGTCAATTAAAGATAAAGTTTTTTTGGCATAATCTCTATTTCCAGCTCTGTGGTACAGACCCTGCTGGAATGGGGTACTACCTCTAAGTCTGAAAAATGAAGGAAAAAAAGGCCTCTAAGTAGAGAAGGATATTTTTTTCCTTTTGAGCTTGCAGGATCTCTGTAAATATGAGGAACAATACTAGGTTTTTATAATGGTTTCTGTATTTTCACTCGTGGGGACAAGTTTCCAAAGTCATAGACCAGTGCATCCAAGACAACTGATCTCAGCAGGGAAGGGCTGAAGACTCCCATAGCAGTGCCAGGACACTCGCTGCTTGTGCAGGTTCGCAGCAGGCACCGGTCCCCAGGATGTACTGGGAGGTGTGTGCTTGTGAGAGGCCACAGAAACTCTGCCAGAGAAGCACAGCCAGGCAGGGGACAGAAGGGGTAGGTGGACACTGCTTCCCACCATTGCCCAGAGGGAACAGTGAGCTTCAGTGTTTTCTTTTGCCTCTTGCTCTGCAGCAGTGGAGGTGCTGAGGTAACCCCTACCTGCTGTGTAGGCAGAACTCAGGGACTGCAGCCCAGATATCATGTCCAAAGAAACAAACATTTTGGAAAATGTGTGACTCTATAAGCATGGTGTTCTGAGATTTACCTTGCCAGATGATCCCACTGAATGCCAGCTCGAATAAGAATAGCTCCTCTTGAAACTGAGACATGAAACAATGGCTGCCAGAGCCTTGTAGTAGGCATTTAATTTTGCTTGGCTTCCTTCAAGATGGGAGAAGCCTTCTCTTTTATAAACTACGTGGTAGGTCCATCTGAAATAATTTTCCTCTTGAGAAATTGCTCTGAGGATATTGTTTATAAGCTGCTGACCTTTAAATGGCCTTCTTGTTCCATTAACATGGTTCTTGGGTATTTAAAGCCCCAGGTCACTTTCACTTTTAATTGTGCTTTATTATTCTCCATTGTTGCAGAATGTTTCAATCAATTTAACTACAAGGGAGTCTTATACTCTTCCCTTAATGGGTTGAATTTGGGTCATAACAAAATGAACAATTATCCTTGCCTATTTTATTAATCTTAGTCTTGTCTCATTTATTTTTAAGTTTAGGCAGATCTCCTTTGAAGGCAGCTGTAAGCAGAGTTTATTGCAGGTTAGCAGGAGAAAGTGCGGGTGAAAGTGAGATGAGGAAGAAGTATGAGATGGGGAGAGTTTAATGCCACTAGGATTGTGAAATAATTGCTTGGTTCATATATTTGGATCAGAGTCAAGTGAAAATTAATAAAGCCACAGTTTTATCTGGCATTTAATCCTGACGATATTCTTCCACTGTACATACAAGCTTGTTGAGCAAAGCATCAGCTTGCATTCCTTTCTTTCCGAGATTTACTAATTAGACTCTAGTGGTAAAGTACTAGACCTTAGTACATATGAAATCACGCATCTTCCAATTAACAAATGTGATTATGAAACACATAAAACACATGATGGCAACTTCAAATGCTCTTTCTGTAATAGTCTAGCAGAGCTGCAAGATGCCAATCAGCTTACTAGCTGTGAGCTTTCAACATGAAAAGTGGCTGGGGTTTATTTTTAATTCTGATTGTTCTCATTTTCTCCCACTCCATCCTAATTCTGCCTATCTCTTCTTACACCCTTTTTGCTCACTTTCTTCTCCCACTCTATCCTTATTCAGCTTCTATGTCCTTCTAGCACATTGTTGCCTATTTTAATTTTAAATGTTATCTTGTTTCAATTGCAGGATAGTTCCTGTTTCAAACAATATGAAAACTGCATGAAGGGATTGGCACTAGGGGAAAAATTAGGTGCCTGAAATTCCCCAAAGTCCAGAGTTTCAATCTAAAAACACATATCTAGATGCCACTAAACTCTGGGGGTACCTGAGCCATCCTTTGAATGTTCCCCTTTATGCGAAAATTTTCTCCAGTCTGAGCAGTTTTTAGCCAGTCTATGCGTTAACGCGATGACAGCCCAGAAAATAAGAATCCTTTTACCTGCAAGCCTTTAGGTCCTGAATTCAATCAGCATTCTCCAATAACATACACTGCACATTGCAAAGATTTGATTCCTCACCAAATGCAGTGGTGGTTGCTTTCCTTTAATACACAGCTAAAGGCTTAGTGCTTAAACATACTAGGTTAAATACCAGGAGGTGCCTATGAAGTAGGAGATCAGATTCCTTCCTCAGCATCAGTAGTTTAACACCTTTATCTCCTGTGTCCTAGAAGAGTACCCAAGCAAACAGAGGCAAGGATGAGGAGAAAAAAATGTGTTCCCAAATCAGTTTGTACATTGTGTCTGAGGACCGGGGAATAGGAACTGGAGTCCTGTCTTTTCTCCTTCCTATTCCCTTCCTTTTCCTTCTTGAAGGGAAACTTCACCAAACTCCTTCTCATGCTCCCTTTCTGACCTCATTCCCGCCTGCAGCAAGGAGGAGCTCCTGCAGGATGTTGTCCCTCCTCCTCCATCTCTGCCATCAGCAGGTGTAGTTCAGGGAATTATCTTGGGAGAAGGAGCGGGAAGCAAAGGAAAGAAATGGCTCCAGGTCTCCCATTTCACAGCTGATGTGTGTGTGTGTGAGGGTGCACCTGGATCTTACTCTGATGTAGCATCAGGTCAAGGTTGTAGCAGGTACTGAGCCCTGGGCACTGGGTCCCACAGTAACGTCACAGTCTGAGACAATCATCCAGATGTGGGGTGTAGGCAGAGGAAGGCCCACATTCTTGGTTATGTATCTCAGCCGTAGTCCAATACTCTCAGGGCACTTATGCTGTTGCTTGGCCTTTGTGCTGCTGACCAATTCCCTCATAAAGAAATGCTGGAGACTGACAGAATGGGGGATTAACAGTAGTTTTGATGTCTGGTGGTAGTCTAAGAAAAATGGCAAAGTGAGGTTTTTTTGCAGAACTAATATTTTTTACCAAATCAACTAGCAGGGTTGGGAAAATGCGGCATGCATTTGTGTGCACAAGCATCCCTGGAACAGAAGCAGCAAAGTGCAAAGCTCTGTGCATGGTAAGGATCTACCTGCACTCCAGTCTAGTCCAATTGATGAAGCTATTGAAGCATGTAAGTGGTGGTGGGATTCACCTCACTTAATGGTAGACATCTAGCGTGGTTGTTTATGTCTGAGATAAATCTCTGTAGATGCCCTTTAGAATTGATGGAAAATCAGTTCTAGCCATTAAATTTAAATTAATTGCTCTGTAGAGCTTCCTATTCCCTTCATGGGCTATGAAGGGAACGTAGACAACTAGGTCACATTAGATCATACTCTTAGATGTCTACGTTTGATCCAACAAATCTCTACCAATGCGTTTTACTTGCAGGAGGATCATGTGGTGGTTGGCAAGCTGAACTTCTGGTATGTAGGCCAGATGACAGATTTTGCCAGGAATCAGGCAAGGATTGCGGGGCTCAAGTCTAATCCTGAAATGCTAAGCGTCTCCTACTGTCACTGAGGGGAGTTAAGAACACTCATTCCATTCAGGAAGCGCTTGTATCAGCAAATGCACGCTCCATAGGAAGCTTTTGTAAACAATTTACATAGTTTAGTGTGATAATATAGTACCTCATGCTGGAAATAGGTTAATGCTTAAATTCGTACCATAGGAAGCTCTTGTAAACAATTTACATAGTTTAGTGTGATAATATAGTACCTCATGCTGGAAATAGGTTAATGCTTTAAATTCGTAAACTTCAAAAAGACCAGTAGTGGCAAAGGAATTGTTTGACCGTTGTGTGTTGAGGGATATATTAGCTGAACAGTGACATGACTGGATGACAATATTAGGGTCACAGAAGTTGCCAGACTAAATCAAACCAGTGGTGTGTGAAGATCTGTACTGCGGAAGATGGGAAACCACTGCAGGCAATTATATACTGTATAAACTTCTCTAGAGTGGTAGTTTCTGTCTAATCACAGGATTTTAGTAAATGGTGTCCTGAAACATGAGTATTCACAGCTAAGATAATGTTTATTTTGTATTTAATTTAACTATGTAGGTTCTCATGCTCTTTTGGTAACCAGCAGATAATTTTTTGGTCCTCCTGTGTTATTGGTCTCACTGATTACATCTATGCTAGTAAATAAAACAGATCCAGACCCATTGCCTGCCTCAGGGTAAGTGATGTGGCACATCTTACGTTGTGGGAAGGCCAGGAAATTATTTCCATCTCCAGGACTGATGGCACTATCTGGCTTGCATTCACACTGCTACTCCGCAGCGGAGTGTGTCTACAGTACGATGGCTTGGCCCAATATGTCCTTAGGACCCAAATGGTGGTCCTAGGACATAGGAATAATTTTCTTCTATGGGGTTTGTTTTTTTTTTCTGCTCAAAGTATCTGAAATAATGTCAGCAATATGTTAGAGTCTGTGAGAGTGGCATTTTAACTACAGGAAACTGAGGACATATATTTCATGGCCTGGAGTGCATCTGGGAATATCTGGTCCTTTGAGGATATCATTGGAGGGCAGAAAGAGACAAACTGATGCATTGTTGTCCATACAAGAACAGCTGTATTGCCCAAAGGGAACTCCTCCCAAATATTGCTTTGCAAGAAAGCAAGTTGGAGCTGCTGAGAAAAGAGCAAAGAAATAAGATAATGTTTAAGCAATGGAAATGCCTGAAGGTCCAGTGTATGAGCAAACTCCCTGGTCCTCTTTTTTGCTTAGCAGTGTAGAGATTCTTAGTGACACATTGCAGCAGTGAATTCCAAAGTCAATTATGTTTCACCAAAACTGCATATCCTTGTAGCAGCTGGATACCCGTTGATTGCATTGAACGTTCTTTGCCTCTCGTGTAATGAGAGCAGTGCACATACTCTATAGTCTTCATACAGTTTGTTAGTCTGTAGACCTTTGCCATTTCCCCTCTTAACCAAAAAACAGCTGTTTGGGTGTTAGGCTGCAGAACAATTTGGGCAGAAAATGTCTTGCTGTTCTGTGCACACAGATGTCCAGCAAAGAGAAGTATCTGACTTCTAGGCATTGCTGTATTAGAAATCATGAACAGTGATTTATTATTTTTAGTGACTTCCCATATAAAAATCTTTCCATTACCTGCAATATTTTTAGGAAATGGAATAACCAGATGTAAGCCTAGAAAACCTATTTGGTCATTCAATGTTTTGTATTAATTTTGTGAACTACCTTGAACTAAGCAAAATCTCCCAAAGTGGCTACCCAAAGTAGATCTCTAGCCTCAGCGCAAAGCATGAAGTCCAGTTTTCGTAGATATGGACACATGCCACTCTTGTGTTATTTGGGATGTTTGGTGCTACTGGAAACCAGGCCGCTCTGGGTTGTATGCTCCCACATGAAGCCAAAAGTCTAGCCTGGAAATTACAAATTGGAAAATATAGGCCTACCCAAAGTGGTTTGGCTTTTGAATCATCTCAGACCTTATTTTTTTCACTGAAACAATAAACCCCACTATCATTGCTATATGCATGCTCCCCAATGCCTTCATAGTAAATCTTCTAAAAAATCCATAGAAGATGAGACAGTAGCTGTTAAAATGCAATGCAACGTTGGACTAAGGTGTATCTGTGATTGCCCTAACAAAAACCTTAACGTACTTTCAAGGACATTCTTTCCTTACTTCTTCTTAATGACTTAAATGAATTTATCTTTTAAAAACTCTGTTTTTATTTTATTTTAGAAATCCCTTACGTATTGTCCCCTGTCCTTCAATGTGGTTGCACTCGCAGCTTAGATTAAACAAAGTACTGTGCTTTAGGAAACTGGGAAGAAATATCTGTTAAGGCTCTGCGAGTGATAAGATACCATAATGCAAAATACCAGTTATTGTGTGCTCCAGAAAATACAGTTAATTTTTCAGTTCTGAACTGTGTTTGTTAGTAAAGGCTATCTATTTATGTATTCAGCATAATCGATGCCATCACTGGTGCTGTTGCTTGTGGGAACAGTAATATGTTTCCGCCCCTGCCTCCTTTATTGGTTTACGGTTCTTGTATCTTAAGTCAAGGTTGAATTGCAAGTGTCTCAGAACAGGGTCCAAGATCCAAGAACTGTTTTTGTGAAGTAGATAAGACACTTGTTTGTTAAAAATGAATAAATTCCTAATCTATTTTTGAATATTAATTCTTCATTTGCATTAATTTTCATTAAAATTTGCATTTGCATAGTTGTTTTGCATTGAAAATCCTTTCTAAAAATACTTAAAAGGGGGAAGGAAAATCATAAGAATTGCAAGCATAATGAGAATAATAAAATTAAGAATATTTTAAAATAAGAGTAAATTAATAATTACTTTAAGAATTATGAGATGATTAGGAAGGAAAGGAGAGGAAAGTGTGAAAGCAGAAAAGCCCCAAATATTCTGTGATCGGGGACTTCATACTCTACATTGCAGTCCATCCCACAGGGATAACACAAAGCATTCAAAAGATGAAATGTGGTGATGGGAAGAATAGCAGAAAAATTTAGTGTAACTGCTGGCCCCCACTGTGCCTTCTTACAAACAGCACGGTGAGATTTTGTAAAGAACTGAGTAAGTCAGTCTAGTTTAAGACAAGATTGCAATAACACAGAGAAAAAAACATCTCCTTTGTCTTACACAAATTCTGTCACTTTGGTGATCTTGAATAGAGTGGGAATGGTTAACAAGATCTGGGCACGAGTTTTTGGGGAAAACCTTTTCCAGTGAAAAACGCAGTCTGACAAACAGAAATGTTTTCACTTTCATGTCTAGAAAATCTACTGGTTTTATCTTTGTTTCCTTCTTACTTAATTGCTCGTGTAGCTTTTACAAAGGTAGCCCTATATAATGGCTCCCATGTGTAAAAAATACAGAATCAATGCTGGGTTTTTAGAGTGTCTCCTGAAATTACCTGTTTACAGTATTTTTCTTTTAGTTTTATCTGTGGTGTGAGATGATATTCACTGCATAACTCGGTAACAGTGCATCAGTGCAGTGTTTATAATCTGTGAAGCTCCGTATTTGTCTAATCTCAGCTAAAGACTTTCAGCTCCCAGATAACAAAATAGTCACAGAATTTAATTGACCCGTGTCTGATCCCTTATTGAACCGGTGGTGGCCTAGGGCTTGTAGCTGAGCTTAAGATACAATTATGTGTATTCAAACTATGTCACTTTACAACCCACCTAAGCATCTTATTTTGGGTGCAGCCATATGGAATGATGATGCCAAGGCTATATAACCTACTTACTGCAATTTTGAGAACTCAGATGGCATAGTAATTGTCCCAAAGCCCTCAAGAACCATGAATTATTTGTATTTCTTCGGGGAGTTGTTTTCCTGCAGGACAAATAGCAGTTGGCAGAGGAGTAAGCCTCAAAGAGTAATTTAATTTAAAAGCATACATTCTGATACAAATGAACACACTTCAACATGAACTGTAGCTGTGGATCTTAAGGTGTGATGGTACTAGGAAAATCTGTGTTTTCAGAAATTCTTTTGAAGTACATGATTAAATACTAATGAGAGAAATAAAAGAGGATCACTTCATCTTTATTGTCTGAATGATATGATTGTATTTTTGTCAATCCTGCTTACCAGAGAATGTAATACTAGAAAACTCGTGCTCCCTACCTTCACGTGAATCAGAACTAAAAGATACAGAAGGCTGCATTTCAATGAGATGTCGATTTCTTTGCCCTTTGATGAACTAAATGATTTTGAAGACATGCAATATGTCTTTGCTTATTTCCCAAGCACTTTCTACAGCTAGTAGACTCTCAAAGGTCTAATTACTTTTTCTTCCAAAATGTGATATATTTTGCATTGAAAATCCAATTTATTGCTAAGAAACCCTCACAAGAACAGACATTGTTCACCTCTAGTTTTATTTGTTGGCTCTTTTGAGGTTATCTCAGGCACATAATAAGCATTATTAGCCCATCCATTAATAAATGTCTTTGAGACCAAGACAGCAGAAATGCTTTGCCCATGAGAGCATATTGCAGACCTGATACTGTACTCTGACTACAATGCCTTGTCTTTCTTGGAAGCCACATCAAAATAAAAGAAGACAAATTAGGGCCTGAAGCCTAGAAAGGAAAGTATTTTGATATGTAAAATACTATAGAAAATAGATAGGCATCATGACCAAAATATCTGTCACTCTAGACATTTTTGTATAATTTTAAGAGTCTTATGATTATGTTTGGGTTTTTTTAGGGGGGTGGGTATTATATTTACAGCTTATAAGTTTAATTTCAATGACATCATGCTGCTTCCTCGGTGACTTTCAGCCTTCTTGTGCACTGATCATTGTTGCTATATGGAGGCAATGCTGACTTTGTTGTTTCAGTTTTGATTATAAGAGGCTTTGTTAAACACATGCTGTAGCACAAGATAACTTCCAGGTTCTGATATAATCTTCCTTTTTTTTGCCACTCCAAGCCTTTTTCAAAGACATTGTTTGTCTTAAAATTTAGTAGTTTTTGTCCTCAGCAGTGATGCGTCTGAAAATCCTGCGTCAATCGTTCTTCACTTACCTCTGTACAAATTCATTAAAGCGTGGTGCTGGTATATTGGCATTTTCAGATGCATTTTCAAAACTTTTCCCCGAAGCATTTTACAGAATGAAGTTCAGAATTTCACCCTTATTCAACAAAGCATGTAAGTCTGGCTTAAGTACTTTGCTGAGATGTGTCTATTTTTGTGGTTAAAATCATGTGTTGGACTTACGCTTGTGTTTAGTGATCCCAGAATACTAGGGGTTGTAATTATGAAATGAAGAGTATATTTTCAGGCACCATACTTTGCTGTTTTTCAAATGAAAACTTTGCTGAGATGTGTCTATTTTTGTGGTTAAAATCATGTGTTGGACTTACGCTTGTGTTTAGTGATCCCAGAATACTAGGGGTTGTAATTATGAAATGAAGAGTATATTTTCAGGCACCATACTTTGCTGTTTTTTCAAATGAAAATAAGCCAAATTATTGTCTCCAGCTGTCTTGTCCCTCAAACCAGCAGTGAGAGAAACCCGCTTGCACTGCTCCCTCAGTTTAGGTTGTTTCCTGTTCTGAAAGCTCACTACCACTTCTGCACAAAGGAAACTCCTGTAGCTGTTTCTTCAAAACCCCTAACTGACTCAGATCCACTGTATTTTATACCTGCTTTCTTTTACTATTGATTAGCTAAATAAATCATTGGATAAGCAAAGGAAGTAAATTTATGTCTATTTTACAGAAGTTATCCTCATCAGAAAAATAAACATTTAAAAACCTACTGCAGATGCTATTTCAGAGTATAACTAACTAAATGATGGGGAAAGAAGTTTGGCATTGATCTTTAATATGCCACCTTGCATGGTGTTTCCTTTATTGAAAAAGGCATTTATATGAAGCAGCTAGCCTGGAGATCACTGTGCATGGATGTTGGCATATCCTCTTATTAGAGATCATTAGGCATGAGAAAGGAGGACTCTGAGAACAGGAAGTGTCATAAACCATTTTGTTGCTTCTGGACTATGTCTTGGGTAATGTTGTTTATGTCTTGGCTGCAATGCTGACATTTTGTGAATGCTGTCTCATTTAATAAATATAAATGTGATTACCTCGAATAGGCTGTTTGGAGTGCTCTGTAACAAGATTTTTCCCTTTTGCATTATGAGCTACTTCTGAAATGTATATAATGTTTTCTTCCCCTCGTTCATTAGGCCCAAATCCAAGACTCACTTCTCAGTGAGTAAATGGATCAAGGTCAAGTAAATGGAGTACCTGGTGGAGAAGCCATCAGAGTTGGGGAGGGCAGAATCCAGCTTATCAGGACAGCCTGCTCTGCATGGGAGAGAGACTTCAGTGGTCTCACCGCTGCTGCCTCCAGCCTAAAACTTCTGACGTCTTCATCACACTCAGTTTTTTTGGTGGGAAACCAAGGCAGAGTGAGATTTAGCTGTTTTCATGTGGTCAGGGAGGAAATCTGAAGCAGTGTAGTCAATAATGGAACTGATTCCCCTAAATGCAAGGCTAATTCTCTATCAGCAGCTTCGTTGATTAAAAAAAAAAATTCTCCACTTCAGTTGGTTATTAATGGTTATGAGACAGTGAGAGCCTGATGCATTCTGTGCATATGCAGAGAAGGCACAGGACAATAAACTTATAAGTGAGATACTAACCCTGTGGGACATTAGAGGGCCTTGCACAACAGAGGAATAAACATATGGAGGGTAAATACCAGGTACTAATTTGATTAGAAAATCAATACTTAGAACAGTATCATTGCACTTTAGTCAATTAAGACAATGATCAACAAAAGTCCCTGGACTGCTTACGCATGTTACATTAGATCTTTATTGGATAAAAGCCACAGCCAGGAACCAGAACTCCCTTCTCCTACCTGAGTGCCCTAATTTCGAGGCTGGGGCCACAGTCCTTTACTCCAGGTCTTTCTGGCTTGTGAAGATTCCTCTTTGGCTGCACAGAAGAGCAGCTGCTGCAGCAAGAATCTCTCCTCTCTTCCCCCCATCGAAACGCCTCAAATGTCTGGTGCTTTTGTGCACTCCTTTACATACAGCCCATCAAACCCACCAGGCAGGAGACCATGGGGTCAAGATCTCAGCCCCCCTGGCAGGTGCATGCTCTGCCTTCCAGGGTCACTGTGTGAAGTGCTGATGCCCCCCTTTGCTCCTTTGGTGGCTGTCTTTTAAAATAAGTGAGCCCTGTGCATATGAATGTCTCTCCCTAGCCGGGACATCTGCACCCTGAGCAGAGGTATTTGGTGTTGGTCTGACTGGCCCCAAACCCCCCAAAAGAGTGGGAGGTTTTTTATGGCCATTTCCTATCAACTGCCTCTAGGACAGGGCTCATGCAGAGGGATGCTCTCTGGTTCAATTTTGTCCACTCCACTGCCTGCAAAGGGAGTTGTAATCTGATGTTCCTGCTGAGAGTCAGATTCCCAATTTTAGTATTGCAGTCCACAGTTTGGGTACCAGAAGAGGATGGGCTGGATCTTGCCCATTGTTTTATCTTTTTTCTTTTAACTCCATCTATTTTCCCTGTCTGGACCATTGGAGGACCTAGTGCCCATCCTGAATTTTTTTCAAAATCCAGGTTAATTGTTTGACTACAAATACTGTGTGGCATCTTTTTTTTTGCATGAAGACCCTTGTTCCAGCCTGTGAGTAAACAGAAACCAGGATTCTTTTCTTGCAAACTGTATTTTAGTCATTCAAGATTTTTATAATCTGCATGTATACTGGGTATATTAATAACGTAATTAGATATTAAGTTTCAGTTCATGTTCTCCATTTCCTTAATGTGATTGGATGGCATTTTATTTCCTGATTTAAAATATTGGTCCTGGATGTCAGGCTCCTAAAAAAATGTTTGATTGGTGATTGCAGAATGGTGGATCAAATCAATGATATGAAACCAAGTGTGCATTTTACACATTAGCTGAGAGCTGTACCGGTCTGACCTCATTCACGCTCAGTTTTATGCTGCTGCCTTTTCGCTGATGTAATGGAGTTAATCCAGATTTACATGGCTGTGCAGGGCAGAGCACAAAAAGAAGGAATGGATGTCTCCGGGAAGCTCTGGCTGTGGATGGGTGCTTGGGGAGAGGGTGGGTGTTGCTGCACCCCTGGGTGTCTGCACCCCTAGAGGTGCCTGTGCCCCGATACCCTAGCGGGATCCCTAGGCAGAAGCTCCCAGTGTGCTCCTGAGCTGTGCCCTGCCCCCGGAGCAGGGGTCCCCTGGGCTGGGGGGAGTGGGGGGAGGAAGAAGGGGACTCTCACCTTTCCTTGCCTGGTGTTTGCCTAATTTAGAGAATGACTTGCTGATTTTCCTTCACCTATTTTACACCATCACGGCACCATAAAAAGGCCTTAAAATGGGAGTAAAAGGCAAGCACTTGGGTCTTTTGGGAGAGACATATTTTTTGGGGAGAGACATTTTCCTTCCATTTTGTGCTGCACTAAGCCTTTGGGTTAATAGTGTTCGTTATAGTGATAGCAACTGTACACCCAGAACAGCAACTGTGGTCCAGTGTCTGTCAAAAATTTAGACTTGGCTGAAAATAAATTTATTTGGTCTCAGTCTGAGTTTCTCCTACTTGGCCCCAGGCACGGACAAAACTAGATGAGCTCCTTGCTTTTTGTAGTTCAATAGGATTAATTTAATTCAACAAATTCCATAAAGAACCTTGACGTTTCTTGACTGTGAGCTTTACTTTACTCAATACATCTCTTCCACTACTTATATTTTTATCACCTTGGAAGCAGTGCCAGAATTAGGTGCTCCATTACCCCCGCCAATGTTGCAAAGCACATTTATGTATTGATGACTAGCAGGTCCTTTTCAGCTATTTGATGTGTGCACTGAGGGTGATGATAACTGCTGAATCGAAAGTGCCTGTGTGCTGGAGATGTTAGTGTTTGGTGTCAGTGAGAAATGTGATGGTACTGGGTAATCCCTTAAGGCTGGTTCTGTGTGGGGTGAGAACTGGCTGCTTAATGTGTTACTTGTTTGTCCTCTGTAATGGAAGACATTTGGAGAACCTTAAATCCACCCTAATGCACCTTTTGTGTAGGAGTTGTTGTTATGTTATCTCAGTTAATATTTGTATAGTGCTGATAGCATCCTGTGTGCCTCACAGAAATAAAGACAAAGTCTGTGCCTTGAAGAGCTTGCAAATTAACATCTCCACAGAGCTCAGCAGTCTCCTGGATTGTAAATTGCAAGGACAGGCCTTAAAAAAAGCAATAAGGTGATGCGGGGAAATGTTGTACCAAATGGTGTACAGTGAAACTGCAGGTAGCAGCCATTAAGCTTGTGATTTGTCAGTTCTGCTATTTCTGTATTGATTTTTAAAATTATTTTCTGCTGTTTTGATTTTAGATGTTTTGCATATATCTTGTCCCAGAATGAACAGTAGTAATGGACTGTGGAAGGCAGGGCCAGGTAAAAGTTTCTTGCAGGCAAATTAGCATAAAGAAAAGCAAAAGTGCTACCATTGCTACCTCATTCCTAGGGTATAAGATCTAAGCTTATTACCAGAAATTTGTCAAGAATTTGCTGTTATTTAAAAATATTTAGACTAATGCTAAAGGGGGCTCAGAGAAGACATCTCTGCTTTTCAGAATCCCCTGGTTTGGATTTGCCTGTGAAACTCTCGTAAAATTTTCAATACTTTTTTCTGCCTCTTGCACTAATGGCATGTACTCTTGCACATTACCTTTTAATCCCTTTGTACTTGGCACTGGTGAGGCCGCACCTCGAATACTGTGCTCAGTTTTGGGCCCCTCACTACAAGAAGGACATTGAGGTGCTTGAGTGTGTCCAAAGAAGGGCAATGAAGCTGGTGAAAGTTCTAGAGCACAAGTCCTGTGAGGAGCGGCTGAGGGAACTGGGGTTGTTTAGCCTGGAGAAAAGGAGGCTGAGGGGAGACCTCATCGCTCTCTACAACTACCTGAAAGGAGGTTGTAGCGAGGTGGGTGTCGGTCTCTTCTCCCAAGTAACAAGCGATAGGACAAGAGGAAATGGCCTCAAGTTGTGCCAGGGGAGGTTTAGATTCCAGGGGAGGTTTAGACTGGACATGAGGAAAAATTTCTTCACCGAAAGGGTTGTCAAGCATTGGACCAGGCTGCCCAGGGGAGTGGTTGAGTCCCCATCCCTGGAAGTATTTAAAAGACGTGTAGATGTGGTGCTTAGGGACATGGTTTAGTGGTGGACTTGGCAGTGCTAGGTTAATGGTTGGACTCGATGATCTTAAGGGTCTTTTCTGACCTAGATGATTCTATGATTCTATGTAAGAAAATGGAAAATAGATATGAATATAATAATGGAAAAATAAAAATTCCTCCGTTATAGTCATATAGAATTTTGTTTCTTCTCCTACTCCTTGTTCCCCAGACTGCAAGATCTGGAAAAGTACGTGGAAAATACCTCTTACTTGGTATCAGATTTGTCTTGGATGTGATGTTACATAAATCTCAAGTGATGCTTATACTGAGATGGTAGAGAACCTAACTCATACTTTCAGCTTGTTTGATATCCTTCTTTGATTTCCAATAATTTTAAAGAGGTTTTTTGGGGGAGACTTTCTGGATTTGCACATACTTCAGAAATTTAGATTTTTTTTTTTTACATATTTACCTACTGACGCTTCTTTTCATTTTTTAAACTTCTGGTTAGAGGTATTGAATCTTAGCATTATCATTGTATATTGTGCTATTTATTCTAGGAGCACTGAAGGATCCAAGCCAAATTGTAACAACTCAAATGTGTCAGAAAAATATATGAACAAGTATCAGGGTACCTTTGACCCAAGAGCACAGTGACTTTAGGAAGTCAGATGAAGGTGCTGCCTTCTTTGACACCAATGTTGCCAGCCAATAACACATTGGGTAACTGTAGCAGTCTGGTCCTGCACAGACTCCCAAATTCTGCTCTCAGTTTCACCTTTTCCTCATTCTGGCATGAGCTTCACCAGTTCACCAACCATGTGCTGTGTGCCCAGGCTTCCTTACCCGCATGTAGGGTATTCACATCGTCCCCCTGCTGCTAGCCCACTTCATAAACATGGGGCAAGTCATTCTGAATCTTACTTAACTTGGCCATCCATGAGTTGGGTATCTAATTTGAGAGAGAGATCTCTCTGTAGTCAATGGAGAGAGATGGGAAGAGAAGGAAGGGATGGGAAGCTGCACAGGATAGTACACTTAGTCTGAAGAGACATGTCTGAGGTGGGTAAAACAAATTGTTTGTCTCTGGAAGAGTTTCTCTCTTTCCACTGTGCTTTGGAGGAGCCCGGACAACTATCTTAGATTTCAATCCTCATTTTTACGCTAAAGTTACATTAGATCAATCCCATCTTTTGTTTATTTTATTATCTCAGATGGTAAATTCTTCATGAGGGAAGTAGTGCTTCCTACCCACTGGGGTAGTAACTAGTTGTTGTGGTTTAACCCGGCAGGCAGCTAAACACCACACAGCCGTTCACTCACTCCCCTCCCCAGTGGGATGGGGGAGGGAACCGGCAAAAAAAAAAGTCCTGGCTGTGCCCCCTCCAGCTTCTCGCTGGCAGGGCATGAGAAGCTGAAAAGTCCTTGACTAGTGTAAGCACTGCTTAGCAACAACTAAAACATCGGTGTGTTATCAACATTATTCTCATCCTAAATCCAAAACACAGCACTGTACCAGCTACTAGAAAGAAAATTAACTCTATCCCTGCTGAAACCAGGACACTTGTATAATGGCATCTGATTTCAGCTGCAGCTTATAAATGACTGCAATAAAATAAAATTACTTTATTCTTTCATTACTGATTCTTGAAGGTTTTAATCAACTTTACGATGTGGATTTTAAAATATCATGTTTCTGTGGGGTACCAAACATAAACACTTACACAACAAACCGCCATTTCTTTTGGGAAGACTTCTAGTATTTGAAATAACTTATAGGTCCAGTTAGCTGCTCAGATAACTGCATTCAAAATACTTGATTGATCTCTCAGGCCAATTGGCTTTCATAATTTATTCCAGGTGTTTTATATACAGCAATGCCAGTTGCAGAATATTCATACTTGCATACCTTTTATGGGTAGAAATATCCTATCACATTTACAAAGTTGGGCAGCCCCAGAACAGTAAGTTTATGTGGGGGGGTGTCTCTAGGTATTGTTGGAGAAAGAACCTCACAGTCCCTCCAACTTCCCTTGCTTTTCTTGTTTTCCCTTCCCCTACTGGAGGACTTTGCTGTGAAGCATTTACTCACTTCTGCTGGTTTATTGTTGTTTACTGAAGTTGAAAAAGACTGGAAACTCTTCTTCCCCCATTGTCCTCATCCTACCCGTGGTACTGTAGCACTGTTTGGGCCTGGGATTGTTGCTTTGCTATTTCCAGCATTACAGAACACAACAGAGTCATAGAACAGCCCAGGTTGGAAGGGACCTCCAAAGATCATCTGGTTCAACCTTTCATGGAAAAGGGAGCCTAGATGAGATTATCTAGCACCCTGTCCAATTGCATCTTGAAAACCTCCAGTGGCAGGGACTCTGGCGGGGACAACCACATCCCTGGGGACATTGTTCCAGTGATTGATTGTTCTCACTGTAAAAAATGTCTTTCTTATGTTGAGATGAAACCTCTCCTGGTGCAACCTGTACCCGTTGCCCCTTGTCTTCTCCATGTCTTTCTTTACAAGGAAGAGCCTCTGTCCTCTTTGTAGCCACCCTTTAAGTACTGGAATACTGCAGTGAGGTACCTCCTTAGCCTTCTCTTCTCCATGGAGAAAAGAGCTCACTCTTTCAGTCTTTCTTCCATAGGGCAGGTTCTCCAGCCCTTTGATCGTCTTTGTGGCCCCCCTTTGGACCTTCTCCAATCTGTCCTTATCTTTCTTGAATTGTGGGGACCAGAACTGAACACAGTACTCGAGGTACAGCCTGACAAGCACTGAGTAGAGTGGGATGATCACAGCTCTATCCTGCTAGTAATGCCCTTGCAGATGCAGCCCAGGAGCCGATTTGCCTTCATTGCTGCAGCGGCGCACTGCTGACTCATGGTCAGCTTGTTGTCCACCAGGACACCCAGGTCCCTTTCAGCAAGGTGCTCCCCAGCCACAGAGATCCTAGCCTGTACTGGGCTTTTTGGTTATTTTGTCCCAGGTGCAGGACTTTGCACTTGTCTTTGTTAAGCTTCATACAGTTCTTGCTAGCCCGCTCTTCCAGCCTGTCCAGGTGTCTCTGTAAGATGGCTCTTGCTTCTGATGTGTTCACCTCACCACTCAGTTTGGTGTCATCAGCAAACTTGGTGAGGGAGCACTAGACACTCATGCCAGAAGGCTGCTTCCCATACTGCCTGAATTTTCAGCTTCTTATTTCTAGCTGATCCTACATATTTTCTAACATACAAATGTCTTCACAGAGTCTTTGGCATCCTCTGTTTACCAGTGCAAAAACTTTCATTAACATCTAAGCTGCCTCCATGGGCCAACAGATCAGGCAAAGCAGGGCATCCTGGGTGCCCTGGGAGCCTCCTGGAGCTACACACTGAGCTGAAGAGTGACAGCTGTAGCACCCATGCTCTGTGTGCAACAAGGACGGCCGAACACAGATGCAGATCATTATTGTTGCTTTATTTCTATAACATATTCTGTCCTGGTTTTGGCAGGGATAGAGTTAATTTTCTTCCTAGTAGCTGGTACAGTGCTGTGTTTTGGATTTAGGATGAGAACAAAGTTGATAACACACCGATGTTTTAGTTGTTGCTAGGTAATGCTTACACTAGTCAAGGACTTTTCAGCTTCCCGTGCTCTACTGACTGAGAAGGCTGGAGGTGCACAAGAAGCTGGGAGGGGGCACAGCCAGGACAGCTTTCTATTATTATTATTATTATTATTATTATTATTATTATTATTTTATTTCAATTATTAAACTGTTTTTATCTCAACCCATGCGTTTTCTCACTTTTACCCTTCCGATTCTCTCCCCCATCCTACCGGGGTTGGGGGGAGTGAGCGAGTGGCTGTGTGGGGCTCAGTTGCCGACTGAGGTTAAACCACAACATATTCTTACATTTTCTTCTTTTAGAATCATAGAATTGTTTAGGTTGGAAAAGACCTTTAAGATCATCAAGTCCAACCGTTAACCTAGCACTGCCAAGTCCACCACTAAACCATGTCCCTAAGCACCACATCTACACATCTTTTAAATACCTCCAGGGATGGTGACTCAACCACTTCCCTGGGCAGCCTGGTCCAATGCGTGACAACCCAATTTTCAAGTAGAAGAGGGTACTTGCTCTCTATGATGCTCTTCAGCCATTCCAAATCTTTTTCATATGGCTGTGATTCTTCCTTCCATCTTACCTTCTTGGTCCTCAAGAGCATGCAACAGGAGCAGACACCCTCCTTAACAGTTTTTCTCCTTTTTTATCCTCTGTTTTTTTTCCTTTTCAGTGAGTCCAATATGATGTTTAACCTCTCTTTATTCTTCCTGAATCTTCAGTCCTTGCTTTTCACATTCTTGTCTGTCATCTGTGTATCAGCATTACATAGCTAATAAAAGCATTCTCTGCAAATACGAATATACCCAACTATTTAGTTTCAGGTGCTATGGTGCAGGCTGTTTACAGTTACTGAATGATGTGCTATTCTGCAAATCAACTGAATGTTCTTATTTTTTTCTGTTCATTATTGTTTAAGATTTCCTTCAATCAAGAGGAAACATACATACAAACAAAAATGAGAAGAGATTTTGAACACACAAAGTGAAGTATGCATCATATAGTGTAATCAGAGATCTGTTAAATATAAACATAATATATGAATCATCAGACTTAATAAACAGGGTAGATATGCATTTTTTTCATACATAAGTTATATTGGCATTCAGCCATAGGGAATTTCATTCTCCCACATTATTATAACTTTATTCATTGTAAAGTGCTGTTGGTGCTGGTATTTGGTTGTAGCAGGCAAAGGGCAGAATAACTCCAGCAAACAGGCTGCTAGGGAGACAGCTGCAGACGCTTTTCATCAGTGCATGTTCAGGAAGCAGGAGTCCCAGGTGGCCCATGGGACATGTGTGAAATAGGGCACCTGGGCACATTGCAAAGGAGAAATCAGGGACTGAATGCTGTCCCTTAATATATTGAGCCATTATAACTCATATACACAAAGGCAATCTGCCGTTCATGTGAAAGGTGACAGCACTCAGGACTGGGAAGGGAAGGGAAGGGAAGGGAAGGGAAGGGAAGGGAAGGGAAGTAACTTCTGACCCAAGAAGTTGAAAGCAATGGGAAATTTGTCTTTGGTTTTAAGGGAGCCAGAATGTTTTTACTGCCTAAAATAACTGAGTTTGAGGAGGTCACAGAATGGAAAATTAAAGTGCACATTTACTAGTTGCAGTTGCATATATAATGCTTTTGTAGTGGTATTTCTATAACTTTCTACACAAGACTTAACAGCATGCTTACCCTCAGCTTTGTATGTTTCCATTATAGCAACATTTATGGTACCAGTTTCTGCATTTGCTGGTGTAAGGGACGAGGCCCACGTGGCTGTGCTGTGAGCACAGACAATGCCCCAGAGAAAGGTCCAGAAGCCAGCCACGGGGAGAGGCCCGGTGTCACTCTCCTTGACTGACTAATGTCTCAACCACTCCTGGAGCTGGGGTGAGAGAAGATTCTGGAAACCTTGGACTGGGGCCAATAAATAGGGGCGCACACGAGCCTCCTCGGGGCGCTCTCCACACCGACACCCCCAGTCGGCAGGTCCGACGCTGGATCCAGGATTGGTGATCTCTCTCTCTCTTGCTTCCCAGCTCTCTCTCTCCCTCCCCCGCCTTTCTTGCTCTCTGCTCTTGATGCTGCTAAGTAACACAAGGCCTACCTCAACTCCTCATAAAGCCGCTTAGCTTATATGACATATTAAGACACAGAGGGTTGATGCTTATATAAGTGTTCTTGCCATTAAAGTTGATGTTCGTGTTTGGACCTTGAGTGTTATCTCACCTTAATCCACACCGAGGGGATTTGCGAACCTCAGTCACTCTCCCCTTCTCGCAGGTGGGACGTGACAGCTGGGTGTGCAGGCATTTCTGTACTTGGGGACGTGGAACAGGCAAAATAAGAGCAAACGCTCTGTTCTCATTACCATGGCTCAAGAGGGTTTGCCAAGGGCTGTGAAAGCTGCCAGCGTGCCCCCTTCCCCCTGATGTTGTCCATCTTTGGGTGGTTCTTGATGCCGGAGCAGTAGCTGGAGCCTGTGAGGCACGCTCAACGCTTCTGCCATCACCACCTTTCTCAACAGCGACCTTCTGCAGGGGACATAGAGACCTGGAAATCCATCCTTCCTCCAGACTCAAAGCCACAGGCAAGAGAGGATTTGAAATGAGACCTGATGCCCAGCTGATGTGCTGAGCCCCCAGATATATTTTTGTTGGGAAAATCTCACTCTCAATGCTTATTAAATTCATCTGTTGATCAATTGGTGTTTCTATTTCCACTGCTTCTTGGCAGCTCAGATACATTGTTACTGACTGGTTCAGACAGCTAGGTCAGAACAAATTGTACTAATTGCATGCAACCATTTTACTTCTGAATTCCTGCCTGTGCAAGAATATCCTAGAGCTAATCTTAGGTATGGTACCTATTTGATTATTTCCCTAATTAAACACAGGTGACTGCATGTTAGAACATTGGCTTCAAATGATATTTTATTTGGGGGGGTAATGACTTGGCTCCCACCATTCCCCTGCTCACAAGGTGCTCTGGAAGCTGCTTTATTGCATGTGCTTCAGGCTGTCTTCCCCGGCAGCATCAGTGGAGTCAGCATCATTTAGCATCTTTGCCAGGTGCTCTCAGGCCTGCCCCAGGACAGGGAAGAGACAGCAGTGAGCTGAGCAAGGCTGTGCGCTTTCCCAATTATGTACTTTTCCCTGGGGAGGGCAGAGGAATAGAGAGGGGACAAGCAGCAAGCAGACCAAGGCATCCACTCCTGTTTTTCTCAGTCGACTTGCTGTGGGACACAGTGGGCCCAGCACCTTGCCACTCCCAGGAGAGCAGTCATTAGTGGATTACTAAACACACGGTGTGCCTGTCTTACGGCTGGATTTATTAACAATGTCATTTCGAGTCTCCTGAAGATCAGTCCTGTGCTCTCTCAGGAATACCTCGCATGGTTGTACAGGAAAAAAAATACCTTTCCATTAAGAAAGCTATTAAGTGACAGCTGTAAGAAAATGTATTAAGCTACATAATTTGGAAACCTTTCCAGGAACAGTCCCTTCCCCCGGTTTCCAGTGAACACGTTATTGGCAGGGAGGTAAAAACTCTTTCAGTCGTGGTGCTGAAAAAATTAATAGCTTCCTTAAGGAGCTGTCACATTTTGAGAAGCCAGGGCTCTGACATCCTGCATAACAGCATATTCTGGAGAGCCTGAAGCTGTCCCCGGCTCCAGACTTTCATGGCTGCAGAACATACTGGTGGGAGAGTTGCTCCTCCTGATTTGGGTATAAAAATTGCTCCCTTAATTCCAAAAATTAGAGATCACTCAATGACATTACGAGAACTGGCTCATGAAAGCAATGTTTGGGGCCAGCTAGGTGGTCAGCAGGAACAGTCACCTCCTGGGATGGCTCCTGTGACTTACTAGTCACAGAGGGAAGCCCAGAGGGATTCTTTGTCCACTCTTTTGAAATTTACATGCACGCTACACAGTCTTGAGTCACTGAGCTTCCTGGTTGCATATTGAGATGTTGCAGTACCAGCAAATAAAATAATATAGCCTTGAAGAACACAGTTTAAAGTAAAACCACTGATAGAGCTTTGACTATAAAGATGTGAAGAATGGCATGATAATCATAAACTCCAGCCTTAAAAATAAATCGCATAAACCAGATGTAGCAATTTATGTGGCTGAACCATTACAAAGTAATTCTGTATTCTGTACTGTGGTGCTCAAAGAACACTAAATCTGGAATATGTTATTTTCTAGCAAAGTCATTTAACCTGTACAATCCTGCATCTTTAACATACTGCAAGAATTTGATTAGTATAAAACCTCAAAGGTTAAAAAATGCCACATGTCATATTAAAATCTCCTCAAATTATTAGAACCCAAAGGTCACCATGTTAGTTGGAGATTTAGAGTTTCACAGTTCAGTTTCCTCCCCGTTTTGCAGAGGGCTTCTCTTCTGTACAACAGAAGTCATTCCTTCCCTAAAGGTTAATTTGTGAGTCTAGGTTTGATTCAGCGCTTTCCATGGATTAGCTGCCTTCTAATTCAAGAGGGACATCAATACTGAGCCCTTCTTCACCAGTGATACGCAGGCACTTTATTGGAGTGGAGGGGCAGCACTGGGCTCTACTTTCAGTTGTGCTATAAGTTGCAGCTCTTCTGTAAATTAATGGGGTTATTTGTACTTGCCAGTACATCTGGAATTCATCCTCCCTCTTTACAGCTCTTCAGTATTTAACATCACAGCACACCACCTGGGATAAATGTGTAGGCTCCTCCTGTAATCAGGGGAGATGGGTAGGCTCCAATGTGCATTGTTATATGGGATATAAACTGGCTCCTAAATGTCTGTCTTTCTCTATTCCCCAAAGAATGACTCTAAATGACTAAGTTGGATTGTATTAATCCTGCCTCTTTGTCTTTCTAGCCAAATTTTTCTGCAGCTGGACTGCTGCAGTAAGTTTATGGTCTGCCTTTTTTGGAGGTCAAGTATTTCCCGTACAGATATCCTTCCCCATGGAAAATGGCAGTAATTAAAGTCCAAGAAGGAAAGTGCTTGTCATAGGAAAAAAGAACACAGAAAAGAAACGTTTGTGAGGTGCTCAGATACTGAGGTGAGTATAGTCAAGTTAAGTGATCAGGTAATAAATCTTTAATAGGATGGTCTTCCTAGAAAAAAAAATCCATTCTGCTAATATAAGAATGTTTTATAGGAAAGTGCTGATTTTTTCAAACCTTTTACTGGGAAAAAGTTGAACATTTTACTTCCAAGTTTTTTTTGTTGTTTCTTTTAGTGGCAATAATATGCTTATATTACGTTGTGTATATCTATATATCATTTCATATATGCTTATTTCACTATTATTCAAATATTGAGGTTAAAAAAAACCTGAACAGCACCAGTGAAATACAGCATTTTGAGTGTCTCAGAGCTTTTTGGAGGTCCCAAATAGATGCCTTTTTTTTTTCTTTTTCAGAATTCTTAATTTTCTCTGAGATTCTGATGACCCGATAGTTTTAAGGAAGAATTTTTAAAAAGTCTAGTCGACAGAATTCTGTGTGAATAACTTGTTTGCTGTCAATCAGCCCTAACACTTACATATCTAACTTTCCCCTTCTCAGGTGGTGTTCCTGGCTAGCTGTAGTCCATGCATCTGTATGCCTGTTTTCTACTAACTAGCAGTTTTGTCTTTAAGGATAAAGTATGCACAGGTGAACAGAACTATACAAATACAGGTGCATGCTATAACAGTAAACACCTTGTTCATTACTTAAATTAAGACCAATTTCAGCACACAGCTGCTTGGTACACTTACACTTCTCCCTTAGCTATTGTTTTCAACAAGTTGTGAAACCTGCTCAAGGAGTTTTTTGTCACATCTGCTAGTAAATATTGAGCATGTGATAGAGCAGTTGTATGCAGAAAAATGAGAAGTTTTGTTAAAGATATCCAAATTTCGCAATGAAATTATTTTTTTAATAGATGAGGGCTTTGAGCTTGGCTAACAGCGACGTATCAATTTTCAGCTTTTTACAAGACAAAAAACCCCCAACCTGTTCTTGGATTCAGCAGTAGGGATATTTAAGATATATGTGTACTTCCAAATCATAGTCCAAAAGCAATGATCTAAGGATTAGTAATTTCCAATATACAAATTGTCTTTATATAGTAGAAAAGAACAGAGCAGGTGGTTTGTGGGGTTTCCTTTTGTCAAAATCTGACATTTAATGTACAGGTTCATAAAACATTAGGATGGAGGAACGGAGGATCACTGAGTTATACCTAATTTAGCCACCAGGATCTCAATGACCCCCAGTTTTTAAAAAGAGCACCAGGGAGCAATGGGGCTGATGCCCAACTGCTGCACAGGGGAAATTAATGCAAAATACATAAGGATCAGAATTAGCGAATATTTTGGATAAGTCCCATCTACTTCAGAAACATTGATGTGGCCTCGGTAGGAAGAGCTTTTGCTTTATAGGTACCTGCTGAAGTTCCTTAGGGGAGACAACAGGAATGTGGATGTGATGGTCTGGTTGACAGACCCCATTTGGAGTCCTGAAAAGTTTTCAACAGATTCTCTCACAAAAAATGTTTAGGGAAACTAAGTCATGGAATAAAAAAGACAGTCCTTGTATTGCTGATTAATTGTTTGAAACTGAAGGTTTGAGTAAATGGTTGGAGGGAGTGCGGGTCATGGATGGAGGTCACCGGTGGGTTCCTGTCGAGGTCTGAGTGGGCACTTGAGCTGTTCAACATATTCATAAACAAGCTGGAGGAAGGGATGAACAATGGCATGACAAAGGTTGCTGATGTTGCAAAATTATCCATAGCAGGACTAAGAACAAGGGCAAAGGCTGAATGTGAAGACTGGCAGAAAGATCTTACGAGATTGGAGAATAAAATGGGAGGTGAAATTCAGTGTAGATAAATGAAAGTGATGCACAGAGGAAAAAATCCTAACTTTGCATATGAAATGATGGCCTTTTAGCTGACCATTACCTCTCAAGAGTAAGATCTTGAGGTTATAATAAATATTTCCATGAAAATGTGAGTCTCAGTGCTCAGTAGTGGTCAAAGAAGCAAATGCAAATGTTAAGGATCATTAGAAGAAAATAGAGAACAAACCAGAAAATGTCATAATGCCATTGTATGAATTCATGGTTTGCCCACATTGCAAGTATTGCATAAAGCACAGGTCCCCTCATTTTCAAAAGGAAATGTTAGAGCTGAAAAAGGTTCTGTGAAGGGCAACAAAAATGATTATGGGTGTTGAATAACTTCCATGTGAGCACCAACTAAGTAAACCAGGCCTCTTCAGTACTGGGAAAGAAGCCTGTACAGGAGGGGATAAGGCACAGACACGAAACATCATGAGCGGTGTGAAGAGGAGGATATGGGCTGATATATTCACTGCTTCTTCCAATAGAAGTCATAGAGGCATTTAACAGAGATTGTATGAGACAGGTTAAAAACAAAAAGAAGAGATGCATTTCACCCAGTGGGTAGTCAGCCTGTGAACAAAGTGCTTATGTCCATTCTGGATGCTAAAGCCACAGGCTTAAAGGGGAGACTGGACCAGTCCATGGAAGAGAATTACATTTGCCATTCCTAAATACCTATCACATCCAGCTCAGGGAACTCCTGAGGTGAAAATAGGCGGAGGCTGGCATCGTGTTAGATGAAGGCATCACTTTATGACAAAGAGTCTGTTTCCACTGTTTAGTACACTTCCATCAGTTAAAACATATCTTCCATAAAGGCATCTAGTCTCGATTAGAGTACATCCAGGAAGTGGAAGAAGGACTATGTCCCAGCAGAGGTGGTACCGTGCCGAGGGTGTGCCGGCGCAGCAGTGCAGGAAGTAGAGCAATACAAATCTTTGAAGGGAACACTGGGAGAGAGTAAGAAACAGAGAGGAAAAAAAAAATGATAAGGTTGTTGGGGAGGAAATAAACTATTTAAAAGCTGAGAGGGGGGACGAACAGAAGGGGTTAGATCTGTTGGAGTACAAGGGCAGACTGGACTGATTCGTGATTTGCAGAGGACTGTTACAAGCTACGTTTAAGCAGTGGAATGATATCCCATAGTTCTCTTTGAATTTTCCTGTCTTCATCTTCTAGGAAGTTTTTCATTCACCTTTCCTTCAATGGATTAAAGAGACCTTTAATTCATGTTATTCTGTTCCTGCTAAGGTACACCAATAATTATCAACCTAGGCACGTCTATTTTGCCTAAAATACACATAGCAAGGTCAGAAGCAAGGAACAGTATTTCCAAAGAGTGTGACTTCTGTATTCCTCCAAATATCTTTTACTTTGGGAAAGGCAATAGCTCAACATTATATGCTGGTATATTTGGCAAAACTAAACACTTCTCTTCCACAATAACAAATTAAGATGAAATCTGGAGATCTAAGGACTTCAGTAGGTCTACCTATGTCGATGAAGTAAGTAAAATTTGGGCCATAATGTGGTATAGAATTGCTAGGCCACCTTAATATACCCAACCTACTTTAAAAGTACTAATTTTACCAAACAAGCAAAATCTTTTTTTTTCATCATTTATGTTTACTTAAGATGTATACCTTTCACCTCCGTGAACTTTGTGTTATTATGGTTTTCTCTAAAGACAGTGCTGGAATTTTTTTATGGTAGGTAAGAAACATTTCCACTGGTTCAGGTTGTCAAAACTGCTAGTATGTGGAAAAAGAATCTGTGATTAAATTATCAGAGAGGTTACGGTAGATATTTGGGATACAATAGTCTGGAGGCTTCCCTATTATTTGACTAGTAATTAAATGGGCTTATGTGCTGAAAAGCAAAAAGGTGACAGTACTGGGGAATATTGCAAGTCATATTTTTGGCCTTAATTAGTTCAAACCTTGTATCGGCTTTTGTGGATTTTTCCCCCCCATATAATTACAGACACTAAAATCTCAGCCATATCTAGAAGGCAACATAAAGATAGGTGGCAGCAAGGATCCCAAAACTAGGAAAATTGCCACAATTTCTTTTTTCTTCTTGCCACAAAAGGCACCTACAAATTAACAAAACATCCCCTGTTGTTTATTCACTTACATCATCAAGTGTTTGCTCTGCATACTATGGAATAAATAAAAAGACACAGACTTCTTCAGGACAGCTTAAAGGCTAATAATAAAGGGGGAAGTTGAGATGGTAACAAAAGAGTGTGTGAGTTCAGAGTTTGTGATCATAGGAAAGCACTGTGTGACCACAACAAAGTGCCACCTTAGCCAAAAGGGGCTACAGTCTTCTCCTGATGTTTGATTTGTAACTGCAGGAGGGGACAAATAGATTTTTTTCCCCCCCCATGTTAGATCAGTGATTTGCAGTTCAAAGATGGGCACAGTGCTGTCGTTGCTGATGGAGGCTGATGTAATCCTTCACCTTTGGTCTTTAAGGACACTTGATTATTTCAAGGGCCTGAAGGACAATGCTATTTTTCTGGCAGGTACCTTCATCACTAGTCAATCTGAAGCATTTTTGGTGATGAAGTATTATTGAACTGACTAGTAGGTTCATATATATTTCATCTTCCTTCTGATAAGCCAGTGTGGAGACCTGCAGAGACCTGGAGCAAGAAGGGAACCACCTGGGTGCTGCTGTTTTTAGAAATCTGACCATTAGCATTGCAAAGTACAGAAGGTGCAGCAACAAAGTACTCTGGAGAGGAAAGTCTTATGGACCTGTGGGGAAGATTAAAGAGGGAGGCAAAAAAAACAAAAGAAGAAAAATTCTTGAAAAGCTCTGGGACTGTGATATCACCTAAGATTTGTAAAGTCAAGCAGAAACCTTTTTCTCCTCCACCAAACATGATTAGACATTGTCTGGGCAAAACATTAATGTCTGCAGATCTCAAGAAGGGAAATGAAGAAACAAAACTGTAGGATGAGAAAGATGCAAAAGGAACAAGAGGAAGCATCAGACTTGTATTCTTCCAAAAGACACAACCAAGCTTCAGTAATTTGCTGGCTTCTTGTGAGGTTATTTTCTTCTTTTTAGATTTTGAACATCTATATGTAATTAAAGTTTTTAGTACATTTATAATAGTTTGGTAACACTTCCTGTTTATTGGTAATAATTGAATCTTGGGTTAATAGCTTTTTCTGCCCTTGCTTATGAGCCTCATTCCTTCCAGAAAGAGAAAACATCCACAGCTTAGTTTCACTGTCTCTCTCCATCTCTCTGAGTCTCTAAGAATCTCTGAAGAAAAATAGCTTCAGGAATTATCTCCATGTAGTGCAGTCAGCAGTGATATAAGGAAGCACCATTTTAGCTAAGGTACTTAGAAGTATTGCACTCTAATAAGATTAATGAGAGCTTGAATGGCCATATATTCACTGTTCTAAATAATTGTGCTTATTTCCCTTGCTGATGTGCCCACCTGCCAGTGGTGCTTGGTGGCTTGGTGAGCCAAGAAACCCTGCAACGGTGTCCTTAGTGGCAGCCCCAGCGCTTGTGGTGCAGCCCTGGGGATGTGAAGAGGCCACCCCGTGAGGCCTTAGTGAGGTCTGGAGCCGGCCAGTGCACAAACATGGAGAGAACACTTGGGTTTGACTCACTCGGTGATGGTGCTGCTTGTGTTTCATGCATGCTACTCTTGCAAAGTTAAATCTAAACCCAGAGATGTTGTTGCTGAAATTCCTCTACAGCATGGGAAAGTCCAAGGGACCAAAACAGAGGATAAGCTGTACTCCCATGGCATAAGTTTGATGAAGTTGAGAATGAAAAAAGACACAACTGCTGAGAGATCTGAGTTCTGGTTTACTCTAGCAAACTTTGACTTTCCTCTCACTGTTTCACAATGAGACCCATCGTATTTTTTTCTTTCCCTTAGAGTTTCAAATTGTGTGATATCAGAAAGTTGCAAAGTTAAATCTAAACCCAGAGATGTTGTTGCTGAAATTCCTCTACAGCATGGGAAAGTCCAAGGGACCAAAACAGAGGGTACTCCGTACTCCCATGGCATAAGTTTGATGAAGTTGAGAATAAAACAACTGCTGAGAGATCTGAGTTCTGGTTTACTCTAGACTTTGACTTCTTTCCTCTCACTGTTTCACAATGAGACCCATCGTATTTTTTTCTTTCCCTTAGAGTTTCAAATTGTGTGATATCAGAAAGATGTTCAAGTTTACTTGGAGTTTTTACCTCTTAGAGTTTTGGAGAAAGCCCAGATGTTAAGACTTCTGAGCCCACTAGAAGCTGAAAACACAAAAAGATTACCAAAAAAAAAATCAACATTTTAAAAATTAATGTCAGCATTTCTAAGACAATTGCCTGATTTTTAATCCTCACTCAATGCTTTGGAACACACGACATTGGCTGTAATGATTTCCTCATCTGTAAAATTGGGATAAATATAATTAACTGCCTCAAAGCAATGCTGGAAAGTTAATCACTTGGAAGAACATATGAGATGGAAGTTACTATATGCCTGTAAAGTATTAGTGTTATTAGTTACAATATCTTGGGCAATTAAAATATAAATTTTGCTAAACTCGGGCTTTTAACTAACAACGGAGCATAAAGTATGTTTTCCCTTTATGTGAAATACCCTGGAGGAAAGCTTAAATCTATATTTACTGTCCAACAGAAGGGATGAGTTTGCTTGTTCAAGGCAAATTGCATTAAGCGTAGAAACCCAACAAAAACATCAATTACTATGTTAGCCCTTATGCACTCAGCTTGAGGTTGTTCACCAATCATGTGGGAACAATTATCTTTATGGATTATTGATTATATTCAACCCCCAGGCAGCTGTGGGCCTCATAAGGCACTTTGTGGTTGCAAAAAGGGTAAATTTTGTAGGCTCTTTCAAGAGCCTTCCTGAATAATTTGAGAATGTATTAATCAACCTCTAGGGTCAGTTACCACTAGTAATCAGGCTAGATGGATAATTTGATTAATTAGGGATTCTTTAGAACATAAATAGATACAGTAATAACATTAGGTAAACTAAGAATATGAGGTATTGACACAAAGGTCTACCTCATGTATATATAAGGAAAGTAAAATGTAAATATGTTGGGACTGGTGGTTGGAAACAGCCGTTGTTTTCTCCAGGGAGGGAAGGAAAGGACGGCACATTTTTCTCCTGATGATTGCCTCAGTGGAGCATACCAACAGCAGAGTTTCTTCAGTTGTTTCTGAACAACAGAAAGCTTTTTATTTCCGACGATGAACTGACTCAACAAGATTTGAGGCAAACCCCACCAAAGTAAATGGAAACCCTTCTGTTTTGAATGCTACTGTACTGATATCGGACTCTCTTTAATTGTGAGATGTTTGGCTCCCATTTTACAGGCAAGTCTTGTGTTTCCAGTTTGCTGCTATTTGTTCTTTAAGGGTTTTCTCACACTTTTTTAGGGAAATAGTATTCTCTGTGTACTGATAATACAGCTGTGCTTTGTGTAGCATGTGCATTGTAAATAAATTAGCATTGTTTTCTTCTGCCTACCATATACATTTTTTTCCTTTAATCTTCTCTTTTTTAATTTTTATTTTTTGGTTTTGCTCTCATGGCATTTTATGCTACTCCAGCCTTGTCCGGAGGTGACGGGATTGTAAATCCTTAATTCCAGCAAGTCCTTCCAGGAGAGCTCTGTGGGACAAGACTGCCCAGGAACCCAAGGAAAAATACATCTTCTCAAATCCTTGGCAGTTTAATGTTAATGGAAAGTTCCCTCCAGTTTTTCAAATTGGTGTTTTCCATGTGCTCCTCAAAGGATTATCAAGATATGTTTGGTACGTGTACCACTGTTCAGAAGTGGGCTTGGCTGGGTTTCACTGCTGATGCAGATCTCACTGCCAGCTGCAAGTCACCAAATGAATTGGAAATAATGATGATTGAACTGTGGCTTAAGTTGTACCCCTCAAAAAAACCTGCCTAGCTGCAGGTTGCACATGTGTATCTATCTGTTTCTGTTATTTACAAAAAATCTCTTTATCTGACCTTGGAAACATAAACAGTATCAGTCATATTTTAGGCAACCCGTAGGCCAGTGGCTTGTACGCCTCTGCAGACAAGCAAGGTATCAAAAATCTGTGGTTTGGGCTATGGAGCCAACAAGCACTAGGTAGCCCGTAGGAATGCAGGTCCCTTCTCTTTCTAGGTGATAATTGCTGCAAATGATATATTTACAGAATAAAAAGGCAAAAGTGCATGGACAAAATTTGCATGCCATTGCACAGTTGTGTTACTAAGTACAGGCCTAACAATTAGCAGAATGAAATTGCAGAATAATGAATAACAATAAAGCTAGATTTAGATCTAAACTCTTAGATTTTTTTAACAAGACTAATTTTGGCTGAGCATGTTTTGGTTAGACAGAAGACCGTACCTTGCATTTTAGATTTCAGCATTCCTGTCTCAGAGAAATTCATATCTGAAAACACATCTGTGGCTCATTCTTAATTAACAGTTACAGAAAATGTAAGCTGAATCCCTAATGTTGTATAAAGCATATGATAAAAAAAATGTGTTTATGTGCAGCCAGTTTAATACTCCTGATATGTTGCGCCTTGAACTAGAACCTCACCCAGTATGTATGAGACCTTATCCATGAGACAAACGTGTCCAGCGTATTTATGTTCCTGTAATTTCTGAACAACATTTGAAACTGGATTTGCTTAATATTTGTAAGAAAGAAACAGAAAGAATGACAAGTACTTATATGGTGTAGCTCTATACATTTGCTAGACATTTATTACTAATAGAAACATGGAAAACAATATTTTACAAACAACTATCAACAGAGGGACGAAAATGTTTATGAAGACGGAGATTTAGAGCAAAATGTTCTCCTGTCCTCTGGGAAATTCTTTCCTAAACATGTGTGAGAGAGGGACACTTGGGCTTTTTACATGACTGTTGACTGTACGTCATAGCAGTGAAATTCCTGGAAGGTACTAAATTCTCCTCCTTTTCTAGGGATTAGTACCTTGAGGTATACCAAAGTGATGTGAGACTGTAGTTTATACTTACACTGCCATCGCTTTTATCTTAATATGGAAGGAGGAAAGAGGGCAATAAATAATAATGAAGTAGCTACTTTTGATCATGCTTCAGCAAAAGTCTCAACAGGATTAAGGAAAGCCCCTTATCTGGGCCCCCTTGGCTGGCACAGGCAGAGCTGTGAGGTGGCAGGGGTTGCAGCTCCGGCTGGGTCCCACGGCTGGGCCTGAGCTGAAAGCAGCTCCCCGAGTCATGGGCTGGCCCTGGCAGCAGTGTCCGTCACGTGTCAGTGGATGTCACTTGAGTAGCTGATGCTGTACATCTGCAAAGAGAGGTTTAGGGGAGGACTACTAATACGGAGACCGAGTGGCATCATGGAAATCTTACGGCTACCCTGCACTGCAATGAGCTGAAATTCATCCCTAGGTCAGGACAGCTCATGACAGGTTTGTGTAGCCCAGCATCTTGTGTCCAGAAGTAGATAACAGCATCTGTCCAGAAGGGAGCGTAAAAGCAGGGCAAGCATGCAGGATACTTCTTCAGAGATGTGTCACACAGGGGCTTGCTTAAATCAGGGGTTGATGTTCCTCTACACAACAGCTGTAAAGCAAAGAAGAAAAATATTATAGTGTGGGGTGAGGGAAAGAAAGAAAAGTGTGCCTATGCTGAGCAAACCACAACTCCATGGGCAGTCTAAGGTGTTCTTTGGCTGGGGAAAATTTTAAAAGCATATGTTTTCCACGTACCTTTCGTGTGAGCTGGTGCAATTTCCTAAATTAATAGCTATTTTCCTTCATAAGGTTTGTACTGCCTGTGTTTGCTGTCTCAGAAGCTGTGCACGTGTCAGACCTTCTGCTTGTTATCTAGCATGTGTTCCCGGACTTCTTTCTTTTGCAGATCTGGATCTGAACTCTCGAGAAGATCAAGTGTCCTCCCTTATCTATTTCTTCTTCTTCCCCATGAAAGTCAGGCTGTTAGTATGTGTGGGGGCAGTGCATCTCAATTGCATCCTGCCATGGCCCTGATAAATCCAGCAGCATGTGGCAGTGAAGTGGTTGGCAGACCTCAAAGATAAGATAAATGCTGTGCACTTTTCCAATGAAGATCTTCATAAAAATATGAAGTCACTCAGGCTGTGATCTGGGCCTCTTCTTTCAGAGAGCTGCTGTATTTTCCCATCTGCTGCATAACGGCAAGACTTATTTGTAAAACTTGAGAGTTTGGGGAAGGGAGAGAGTAAATCATGCAATATCTATTGTAAAAGCAGTAAGAGTACTGCTAACAGACATTATTGTTACAAGTGGTGGTGCACCTGGTTTGATCTACCTCTTGTAAGGATGCCAGCTGTCCAGACAAGGCTTAAGGCAGCTCCGAGTAGCATATGTCTCATTTTGTCCCAAACCCTTCACAGAAAGACTTGTGCAGTGTTGGACCCGGTGCTGCTATGCCAGGACAAAGGAAATAAAAGGGAAATCAGCAGCCGGCATACAGCTCCTGCTTCAGCAGGCATTGCTGCTTGTTCCTGTCAAGCACCAGGTTACTCAAATTATTCAAGTGGGGGAACAAAGTGCAGAAAGAACTTTTTTTTTCTAAGTCATCTGTGGGGGTGGGCTTGCCCTGGTTGTGGGGTGTCCACCTAGACATCAGCCCAGGGAAATATACTGGCACCAGTTCTAAGGCTGCTAAAGAACTTAACTCAAGACTTAGTGTCTTCAGTTTTGACAGTATAACTCAGTATTGAGTGTGGATGCGTGCAAGCCTGGGCTCGTATCAGCTGTACTAGTAAAAGTGATATTTATAGAAAGGACAGGTCTGTGGCTGCCCCGGTTTACACAGCGTGGCAGAAAAATGACTGTCACCTTTGCCTTCTGCTTCCTGACCTGTCCCATTCTATGCTATGTATCTATGCTACACTATGCTATCTATGCTGTGCTATGCTATGCTATGCTATCTATGCTGTGCTGTTTATTCTCGGGACACCCCCCCTCCCCCAGCTAAGGTGCTGTGAATGAGACTCTGCCATTCTCTGAACCACAGTGGTAGGGCAACATAGAGAAGACGAAGACCTGATCTCTTCAATCCGCTGTACTGCAGCAGGTAGACAATTCTCTAAGGCTGCCAGTATTTTCACGGACACTAAGTTTTACATAAGGAGGTGAAGAAAATTAATTAAACTGAAGTAGAGCATTGAAGGTGGGCTGAAGATACATCATTTTGTGTTTGTTACATCTGTTCAGGCAATGTTTTAAACAAATCATGCCCTCTTTGCCAGATAGATTTTCGGTAAATGCTTATCTACTGGTCTGTGTAATTTTAACATTTCATTTTGTAACTCACATTGCTATATAACAAAATTATAACAGTGCCTCAGTGAAAAGATACCGACTTCTTATTGCAGTGGTTTAAGCTCCAATTCATTTGAAAAAAAAAGTTTCAAAATTATATGAGACTGATGCCCTTCAGCTACAAAATAGGTAGAGACTCATGATTCTCCTCTTTTACTATTAAACTTATTTGAAATATAAGGTAAAGCACATTAGTTAACCTATTACTTAAAGACCATAAAACTGTCATCTTTCTGGCACTATAAAAAGTGCCTCCAGAATGTGAACAAATGCCTGCTTTTGCCAGCTGTGATCTGTGCTTTGATTTTACTGCCATGTTATTATGCTATCCTGTGTGCTAGCTCTTTACACATTCCAGAGACCATGAAACAGTGTAACTGGGTTTGCTTTTCTTCTGCTTACTAAGAGAAATACAACCTCCCAGTCACTCTCTGAGTTTCATAGGCATTCCCCAGGTTTGTTTTCCAAAGAAGGAGCTGTCAGAAGCCCACATAGCCTGTTGTTGAGTCATTTATTTTATTTGAACTGTGGTTGAGTTTGGAACCCCTAGCTGAGATCAAGACTCCATCAACCTAGACAATGTATAGCCATGCTGTAAAAGACAGTCTTTACCTAATGATTGGGCAGAGTGGGCAGAAAAGACAGCATTACAGGGTCGTGCTATACCTCCGCGATCAGCTAGCCCTGGGAGGAGCCACCGGCGGCTCATAGCAGGCACTTCCAGGCTGAAGGTGAGCTGCTCCGTCACCCAGCTCCCAGCATCCCATCACCGTGAGACCATAGGGAGACTGCATCCCCCTTCCCTGTGCTGAGCACACTGAGCTGTCACAGAGAAGAAGGACATGGGGTACAGGGAGGGGATGCATCCCGAGCTGCACTTGCTGCACCTGCTGTATTTCAGGCAGGTGAGATTTACAGATGACTCAAGGTTTGGCTGTGGTTCTAACAGCAAATTCCCCCAAATGAGACTGGGTCTCTTTTAGCGCAGCCCTGGGCACCAGGAGATGGCATGGTGTACCCAGAGACACCAGGTAAGATCACTTGCTGCTGTCAGCATGGGATAAGTCTTCCTCCGTTAGGCAGTGAGGAGAGTTTCACATCCCCATGCCATAACAGCCTTTCTGAGAGGCTTTGCCTGGCACAGCCAGATGCATTGTCCATGGCCCTGGCACAGCAGAGTGAAGACAAAAGGGACCATCAAACAGTACTATTTGGCCTGTGTAGTGAGTAATGACTAAGGCCAAGGATTTGTGGGGAGCAAAGGAGTTATGTCCCTGGACATGGGAACTGAGCTCAAAGAGCAGAGAGGACATTGTCCCAGGTGCCTCCGTCATACCTGTCCTTTGAGTGGGAGAAGGAATTAGGCTTTCTCAATTGTAGCCCCAAAAGCAAGTCACCATGCCTTCCAGCACAAACCAATTGGTCACGTACCCAGCAGGGCTGTTTGGGCGGATCAGTAATGGTTTGTGGCATCTATAACAAGGACAAATAGGAAAAGTACTGTCTTTCATTATATGCAGAGGTTGTGCCTGAGTAATTACGTTGAGGAAACTATGTTATAATGGAACTATCTCATAAGGGCTTCTTCACTGTGCCAGATCACATTAGTTTTTCCCCACCATGTTTGTCATTTGAAGGTGTATTTCTGTGATTGTAATCCAATTTGCCATATGAGGGTTGTGAAATATGAAGCCTTGATACCTTCAGTTCAGTCTTTGATAGATCTAAATTTTTTTCTTGGAGATGAAGTTGCTAACTTTCATAGCTAGGTTTGACCTAAATCTATGAAGGTCAGAGATAGCCCTTTAGAGTTTCCATTTTAATCTATATATTTCACCAGCTGTGGTATAACATGCTTTTTTCTCTAAAAAAAGACAATGAATGAAATATTTTTGCTAGTTAAGAGTGACCTTGGAAGTAATTCACAAGTGTTGAGCACAGTTACACAGCTGCATGGGCAGATTGTGTAAAACTATAGCCCTTAAGTAAAAAATACCTCAAAAAGAAACTATGCACTGAAGCACTGTGGTCAGACATATGCAAAATAATAAATCTTTAAAAAATTCCCACTGGTAACAGGGAAATTCTTCATGATTGGTGGGCTTTGCCTGTGTCCCAGCTGATTAAAAGTCAATGGTCATGCAGTCATGCTGTACTGTATATCATCTAAAAGGCAATTTTCCCTCCATTTGCAGGAAAACTTCAGATTTGATTGATTACATTGCTTTTTGCTTGAATTTTACCTGTACAGATTGATGACTACCATGACTATACATGTAGTATCTGAGCAAATAAACTAACTTTGCTATCATTTTATTTATGGGGCAGCTTCAAGGGATATTTACATTCTTTATATAATATTTACATTGTGATACATTTGGTTATGACAAATGGTTTTCCTTCAGGATGTTTACTCAGTTGTGTGGCTTGGCAAATACGATTTCACTAAGCAAGGAGTAATTTTGTTTGTTTGCCCCAGGCTGGTTCATTTGCCAATCGAAAGAATGCCTCACATGAAAGGACGGGTGCTGTCTGACAGAGTATGGCCAATAATTTACGAGCCAGAAGTGGAAAATTATACCAGAGTTGACATAATGGCTTCTTTTTATTCTCTTACACCCAGTTTTATTCTCTTACACCAAGTTGTACTATGTCTGCACTGCTGCAAGGGAACACCCTGACCTGTAGCACCTCTTTTTCTGACTTGCTGTGTGACCTTTTTTATTGGGACAGTGCATCAGAGAAGGATACAGGTGCCTCGATAGGTAGGAGGTAAGTCAGGAAAGGCTGTATTTCTGAACCCCCCACTAGAAATCATGTGTTCCATCAACCACCTAAGAACTTCTAGGAATCTGAAGCTTCATACTTCAATTTCCCAAAGATGAATGAAAGGCTTAGTTAATCACCTAGGGTTGAAAGCTAGAGTCAAGCAAATAAATAAGATGGTGGCAAGTTAGGTAATGTAATAGTTTCAAGCTAAGTGGTGGCATTTTGGGATGACCCAGGTTTTGCTGGTGTCTGTTGGGCATGCTCTGAGAATGCAGACCGGAGCAAGTAGCTGGAGTTAGCCAGAGGGTACCAAACCAATCTGGGCAGTGTTTGCAGATGGGATACTAAGGAATCCGATTGCCTCACAGTAGCAACTGACTCAAATCCAAATGGTCCGTGTGGAGGAGCTTTCTGGGTATGAAAAGAAGCAGCTGTGCTACATACATGGCTAGGGAGCCACGGTAACTCTTAATAAGTAGGACTAAGTGTATAACCTGGGACTTTGGGTTTTGTGTGTGTGTCTGTGGTTCACTTCTTGTTTTTCTGTTTTGCTTTTGATTTGCTCTTCTGGTGTTTTTGTTTTTGTTTTGGTTTTGGTTTTTTTGTTTTTTTAAGGTGAGAAGCTCACTCAGGGAATACAAGAAGCAGCTACTGAGAGAGGGGTTTTACCCTGTGGGAAAGCATTCAGCATCAATACTTTTCTTGTTTGTAGGTAGTGCACCATCAAGGTGGGAGGAAAGAGGCACAGGTGCTTAGCAAGCCCTAATGCTTCCCTGAAGATCCTGCAAGCGGTCTGGCTCCGCAGCTACAGCAGGATCAGATCCCTGAGCCCCACTTACCGTTCCTTGCTCTGAGCAATGCTTTTATTTTCTCACCACGTTTGTTCAGAGAGCAAGGATGGAGGAGCAGGAATTACAGCCCCCTTCCCCTGCTGCTACGTGCTTTTTGTGACAGCCCCACCGGCAGCAAGCGGCTGCACTCTTCCTTGGCAAACCTTCCTCAGAGTCCTCAGAAACATTCATATCACAAGGGTTTGTCTGGCTGATGCTTCAGAATAAATCAAGCTTTTATTTTATTTTTAAGTAAAAATTTGAAATAAATCTGCTTGTGAATGGACATCAGTATAAATAAGAACCAAAAGCTCAATGTCCTGCCTAGTATATCCCAATTAGCACTGGATTATTAGTCTGCCGGGGTGCCAGCCTAGAAATAGCAGGCTGCTTTGTAACACAGCTGGGCAACTCGTTAATTGTTTTTATTAATGAAGAAAGCTTCCCTTCCTCAGCTATTTCTTAATGAAATTGTGGGTTCTTCCTTGGTTAGTAAATCAAATCAAACCACATTTGCACACATTTTTGTGACCAGCAGATTGCAGTTTGGATAAGAACAACATCTGAGTTTCAAATACAGCTCACAGATAATTAATGCACATTCAATGGTAATAATTAAAATCATTAACACATGAAATACTGTATCTGACTGAGAGATTTGTTATGTTAAGAATACTGGATCCAATACAGAAAGAGAAATATTAGGAAATAACCTTTGACATCAACTTAGATTGTATTTATCTTGCAAAAAAAAAGATTTATAGTTCAAATAAATATTTCAACAGCTCTTTACGGAATGATGTGATGTAATTTGTAATAAGTGTGTGACACACTAAGTGCTACTAAGAGACTGTTATTTCTTGCCCCAGTCACTTGATGCAGGTGATTGTTTTGTGAGATTAATACTCCTGTCACATAACACTTGCTGCTGTCTAGTGTTATATCTTCCCTTTTATTGTGTCTGTGAATCAAATGCAAATAAAATTATGGTGCCAACTAAATTTGACAAGAATAAAATAGCATCCTTAGTCAATTTTGCAATGCCTCTGAAAGGCCAACAGAGATTTTTTTTTTCCATTTTACTCATCCTATTTAGTGATGGAATAAAAAGCCATTGCCTCACAAGGTCCTGGGCTGGATAGGGCTGGTGCAGACAGCAGCCTCCCCTGCTCTGCTCTTCTGTCTGCTACTTCTGTACTGTGGTGATGCAAGTGTACTGCAGCAAACTTGCAGCAGCTGAACAAAGAGTATGTATCCGTTTGTGGTTTATAACATTTTCTTGTGGTAACAGGGAAGGCTGTGAACTGTGCACTAAATTAAGACCCTTGTCCCTGGAATGCACACTTTGAAAGCCATGGTAATTGAGACACTGGGTCATGAGAGTGCTGACAATTGGAACAACCTTTCCAAATCTAAGAATATGAAACACAGTATGTAGGATCCCATCCTGTGTGATTATAGTGCTAGCACTGGAGTAGGAGGGACTGTGGAAAGCTGTATCCATCACCACTCCCATGACCTACTGCCCCACTTACATGTGCCCAAAGGATGCACTCCACAAGCTGATGCAGTGCTCAGATTATAGCATGGACCACCTTGCTACAGCAATCTGTCACCCCTGACTCTCCACTAAGTCCTGTCACTGATCCCCTTTCCCTTTCACCTTTTCTGTCAAAATTGCTGGTATACTGGCTTCTCTGGGGTGCTGGAGAAGCCGGTCTTTACAAGGAGAAATTCATAAAGGAGGACAAAAAATGAAAAGGCATTGAGAAGACAGGGAGAAGAGGGAATTCCTGAAGGTAGCTCTAGGGTCAGAGTGTGAGTATCTTCATTTTCTGACAAGAAGGCAGCTTGTTATTTCAGTCCAGGATGACTCTAACAAAAGGAGCTGATTTTTTCAAGAACTATATTCCTTGAGAAATGCAGTTATCTTGGGACAATTCATGTGAGATTTTAAGCAGGAAGGGAGGTGATGAGGAGGAAAAACTCCCACGAGGAAGTATTGCTACCTTCCCTCTCACCTATTCCTTATCCACAAGGATGGGGACACTCTGTGAGGTGAAAAGAGTCCCAGGTTCAATGCAACACTTGCATCCTCTTTGGTGACATAATGCTGGACTTCAATCCAAATGCCTGGGGGGCTCACATGGCTAGAGCAGTTTTAGCAGGCAGAAGTGAGAGGCCAGGAGTGTTTTGCAGGATGAGGACCTGAGGAAGGTAAGATGCTGATAGTGCTAATTTCTTTCTGCTGAGAGGGTAACCTAGTTGTGACTATTCAGTGCATGTCTGCCCACATCCACATCAAAAAACACGCTGTTTCCCTGACTTCCCATGAGTAAAAGACCATTTAGTTGTTTGTAAGTCTCCACTGTGACTTCTCTGCTTTTTTTTTTTTTACCTCCACCCTCGGCCAAAGTTTCAAATGAGAAGCATATGGCTAAGCAAAGAAGAGCTGTTAACAACCAGTGACTGGTTCTTGGTGATAAGTTGGGAAATGGTGTCACCAAATCAGCCAAGAAACTGCTTTTCTGTGGGTTGAACTCCAACTAAAGTGGTAGGGGAGAAATAACAAAGCCACTCATCTCTAGATGGCGACCTCGAGAACCACTACATCCTGGGCCCTCATGAGGAGGTCCTGGAAGCTGCTAGAGGGCAAGATCCCTTTTTAACAAGGATCATAGGTAGGACTTCTCTGTGCTGATTTCAATCGTTTTAGCCACAGCTTTGCCTGTCTCTTGTAGCTATGCATTACATGGGTGCGGACCTTCCAGACACATCAGTGGATAACTTGCATCTACCCTCATGTGTTTCTGCAGGTGTCAGAGTGGGTTTTTTTTTTTTGAAAAAGATGACGTTGGTTACTGCAGCAAGAGAGAGAGGGGAGAGAGGAAGGTGTTCAGCACTGATCCCAGGACAGCAGGGCACGGGGGTGCCATCCTTTAGGAGAGGCCCAGATATCATCTGAGGCCAGGGAGGGCGACCGCTCTGACCCGAGCCATGTGTGGCCAGGGGATATAAGGGCAGGTAACATTTCTAAAGAAGAGTTCAGCCTGGATGGTAGCTGTAGTACTGAGTGAGGACATGCAAAAATCTTATGCACTTTTTTAACATTTACAAAACAGAGCATGTTTCTCAAGCAGAATCTCTCTCTCCCCTCAACTGATGCATGAAGTGAGGAAGATTCGAGGTACCACTTTTTCCAAACGTACAATAAATAAAAAGCCGGCTGCTGCTAGAAAAGGCTGAAAAAAATTCTCTTAAAATAGTTGTCTAACCTGTACCTTTTCCTTTCAGCTGCTATAATTTCCCTGCCACTCAGCCGCCCAGAGAGCAATGCTCAGCATGTTTTACAAGCACTTTATGTAACTTGCGGAGAAGAATAAAAAGGTCATCTTTCTATTGCTGTGTAATCCTGCACACTATTAAGTACCAAAGGTACTCCTCTTTTGTACCAATTGTACTGAAAAAACAAGAGTGGAAGTCATGAGCATTTAGAAAGTGTTCTGTTGGGCATATACATGGTCAAAGCCAGGAACAGTCCTTTGCTGAGAGAGACATACCATACATTTTCAAGTTGTAGCACTTCTGTCACCTTGCCCAAATGTTATAGCATACATCCTCAGCTGTGTCCAGTGGAGCTATGCAATGGATTTGCCTTCATTTCCGTATGTCTGCTGTGTGTATTGATTATCTGAGCAAGCGATGCTAAAGCAGCTAAGTGATGTTTACCCAAATTGAAAAGATAATTGGCCAGATTCACCCTGATGTAACTGTTCCAATCAGTGAAGTTCTGTCAAGGGCAAATTTGTCTTGAGAGAAGGAGAATTCCCCATGACGTGCCTGTTAAACCAAAGCAGTTGCCAAAAATAAATCAGGAAAAATAAAGCAGCTCTCCCAGAAAAAGCACATTATCCAAATCTGTGCTTCCCTGCTGGGATCCAGAAAGATGTTGCTGGAGGATGAGTTCCTATGGCAGGGTGCTGCTGCAGGACTTTTGTGCCCAGTCTTTGCCCAGGTGGTTGGGCTGCAGAGACTGCTCTGATCAGGTACCCAAAAGGTCTCCTCCCTGACGGATCTCCATCTTGGGGTGGGGACAGGCAAGTGCAGGGGGGAGCCAGTGGAGATCTCCTTACCTCTTCCACAGTTATACCTCTAAATAAAGCAGGAGCACACATCTGAGCCTGATAGCCCCAGCAGGCTTGTGCCCACCATGCCTATGGCTAGTACTGCTTAGAGTGGATGTGAATGGGAGACAGCTAGTTAGTGAGGTCGAAACAGAGCCTGTTTTATTTATCAGCATAAACATCCCTGGGGGGCTGGATTAAATGTTCGCATGCTGGGGAAAACAAGACTGTGCCAGCAGAAAGGATGAATCAGTCCTAAAGACAGATGCATCTTGCATTCAGCTTCTGCGCCTGCCAAACTGCCCTGCACCCTATTACCGGGGAGGCTCAAGCCTGTAGTGTCATTTTTTAGTACTAGTGGATATTTTTAGTCAAGTTTTCTCTCATGTTCACTCTCCTTAAATGCTAGCCATTAATGCAATGCACATTCTCTTTGTGGCATTTTGCGCTCAGAGTTTCCTCAATGGATGGATTGTTCTGTAATGCAGGTAACCCTAATGAATAAATAAATGTCAACTTGATATTTCATAAAGTAAAATACTATAGCTGTTCTTAGCAATGCATTAAAGTAATTTTACCTTTACAGCAATTCTAATCTCAATTTCAGTGTGTTTTCAAATCTACCCAATATAAATCTGAACGAACAATTCATTATGAATAATTTATGCAGCAGATTTGACCCACTTTTCTGTTTGCAAATTACTATGATTCCTCTGCAATAGTTGTGTTTTGCCCTCCGGTTTTTGCCCTCCAAACCTAGATTGAGGCCAAGTAAGGCTATTCTAAAATAAATGGTAATTTAACTCTACCTACTGCTTGCTTCCAGGCTGTGGTTGCAACTCTTCTATAAGCAAATATGATATCGAAAACACACTGTGATTATTTAAATTTTGTATTATTCCTCTTTGAGGAGAAAGGATAGAGGTAACTGGTCGTTTGCTGAGAGTTTTATGCAATTATCACTGGCACATTTATAGAATTTTCATCTTGTGATTGATCATGTCTATATTAATATTGTTGCTAATTAGTTAATAAAGTTAATTTTGCAAAGAATCTCTGAAGAAAATCAGTAATGGTCATAGAAAGATCAGTGGAAACTGCAGAATACTGTATTTTCCTCCTCTTCCCAGAGCTTTGTCTTTGAGCCTCAGTTCTAAAAAAAATCTGGCTTCATTCCTGATTGATGAAATACAAAGACATGGCAAGCACATTTATCTGTGGCTGTTCAGAAGACTTTACATTCTTCTTTTTCCTGACATACTTTAAACAATGAAATTATATTTGCACAGTCTTTCTCATGAACTATGTAGTGGTATTTTTTTCCTTTTTCTGTTTTTAATTAATTATTATAGCACCTAAGTACTGTCCTGAGATATTGGGGAGCTTAAGTGTGTTGTACTCTATATACAGTTCAGAAAAGGGTTTCTAATTGTGCATGGGGGAATGAAGCCATATGCATTTACCTTTAATAATCCCAGTGGTTCTGATACAAAGACATGTTTTATCTGCCGAACAGCTCTTTTGAAATCTTATGGCTCTTCAATTTGTTCTTTTGTTTGCTTTTCAGAATACAGTGTGGCAGCCTGTATTTCAACCTCAATAAAGTACAGCATTTGGCACTCATCCTCTTTAAAAGGCTTCTTATCTCTTTATAAAGATGGATAACTTGGTCATGGAAAGCAGAATATAGCCTCTGAAAGAAATGGGAACAACGTACAAGTGAGGCAGTAAAAATAAATGACACATTAGATTCACTAGCCAAGCAAGATGCTACAGTCTAAAAGGCAAAGATGCTGACTTCACAGGACCCTATGAGCAGAGCTTCTGTAGGCAGTAGCAATTTACAATTACTGGTACATTAATGATAGTATGTGATAAGTGAATTACTGGGACGTTGGTAAATGCTATTCTCATTAAAAGTCAATCTATTGTTGGCACTAAAGTCTCAGTTTTCAGAGATGCCTACATATTGAACCATAAAAAAAAAGTCATTCTGAGCTATCATCTGGCAAGAAGAGTCTCATATAAGGAGTGAAACCTTATTTTAGTAGGTGCCATAGAGGAAATCCTTTTAAGCCATTGAAAAGCCATACATGTGTAAGATATTGGAAGACAGCTTTCTATTAATTTCCTGCAGAAAGGCAGAGGAAGTAGGTTAACAATCTTTGAGTTACAGGTTCATCAAAGCTGTCAAAGTGCAGCTAATTTTGAAAAATGAGGAAGTGCCCTGGCAAGAGGGTTTGGGGCATTTTATATTTCAGTGTTGGAAAGAGATTCCTAGAATCTCTCCAAGATCTGACGTGCTTTGTCATGGAGTGGATTGCCTTTTTGCTATTATCCCCAAGGTGTTCTTAGTTACTTACATCCTAGCTGGTAAATGGGTTTAGGCTTCCATTTGGTTTAGGTGACCTAGTGATGGTTGCTGGGGGGAGTATCTTTCTAAAAGACAGAGTCTAGGGAAGGGGACTGATAGGATGACTCCTTTAGAAGATATCGAGCTAGCAAAAATATGGGGAAAATTGGGAAATATCTGTGAAAGGGAATGGTTGAGCTTCCCTCCTCACATTCAGCTGAAGAGCTAGGCATGCACTCCTAGATTTTTTGTGGTTTTAGACAATTGTGTGGAAGGTTACTGTACTTCTTCTCAAGGGGTACAGTATAGGAAGTCCAATTAGGCAAGTAGACCACTTAGTTTTCGAAGGTTGTAGCTGAACAAGGATTCTAACATGGAGTGACCCTTGGAAAGCATTCTCTGATCAAACGATGGATCAAAACATATTCTGTTTGACTTCTTGCTTATGCACGCACCCGCCAGCAAAGGTTTGTCTCAGCAATTTGGCTGGAGCGCTAAGTCTCTATGAAATGTGAAGGGTCCCCAGGAGATGTGAATAGGGACACTAAGATGCATACATCCCAGAAAAGGGATTTGTGACTGGGGAAGAGACCAGCGGGACGTGCAGAACAACAGGAAAGAAGAGTTTGCTGAGTCAGGCAAGAGGTTCCATTCGCTTTATGCTGGCTATTTTGTTCTTAGTCATCAAGGTCCTTAGAAGCAAACATAATTAGCCTCATTCAGCCTTAGTCTTGTTCACTCTGCCTCTTAAATAGCTGTGGACTGTGATAATATCCCTGCTTCCTTACTGGTTATTTCATATTTGCATGACTGTTTTCTTGTTAGATGGCTCTTGGGACACATGACATTTTTGGGTAAAGACCCTTTCTGATTCTCAAATTGATCTGAACTAAGGTCAGACCTGACTGAAGGGAGGTTGTTAAAGTGGTAGTGTAGTACAGTAAAGCACTGTTGCCTCAGAAGCCTACTAGCTGCACAAACGTTTCTGAGAAACTCATAGGCCCAAGTAAAAGAAGGACAATAGTATTTGTATAACTGTAATCTTGAGATGATGTGTAAATGCATTGCGTTCCTTAGGGCATTATGCTAAAGAAATGGGTGCTGTGCCTCTACTGACAGGCTGTAAAAAGAGGGTCTGGTACTACTTGAGTCTCAGTGTCTTATGATGAAGCTGATTAGACCTAAAGGCTTCCTCCTGTATTGCCATTTGGAAAACATACCCTCAGTGAAAAGCATGATCATTCAGGGTTTTAGCAGGCTCCTCAGGGGGCCTTTTCTTCCTGGAATAATTTCCATCTTCTTGGATTATTCTTCAATCACACTTTCTGCAATAGCCTCATGTTTCTCATTGACGTGTTGGCATAAGTGTAATAAGCTATCATGTAAAGAGGTACTGCACACAGATTGAAAGCATTGGATGTCTTGTGATTCTTCAAGAATCTCTTAGGAATGTTAATGAATCCCATTGTTACTCATTCCACCAACAGCCTTTGTGGTTTTTTTTTCTTAAGAAAAAGATGAAGTGCAAAATGTTTTAAAATGCTTATTGTAAAGTGCTGAAAGTAGAGTCTTAAAATGAGAACAATACACTTCTCTTTACCGTGCAAAAGAGAAAAGGTAATTTGAAATACAATTTCAGTTTTCTTAACCGGTGATCCTTATTCTGAACTCATGTTAGAATCAACTGAATTTTCCTCCACTATGTGCAAAGGAAATAATACTGTATTTTTACTGATATCCCCATTTACATTTTTCATGTTCATATTGCAGAGGAACCAGATTGCCCACCACGCATCTGTAATACAAAAATGTTGGAAGCTGGAAGATGTGTTTCATCCCTAAGGCTGTATGTTTTACCCATGTAATAGGGTAGATTAAATTAAAATTCGATTTAGGGTTTTTAAATGGCACATCATTCAAATCAAGAAAAAATGTGTTGTTCTGTATTTGAAAGGTGGTCTTACGTGTTTTTAAGCAATAATATGATAACCTGGAACTTAAAATAATGGGAAATGGGAAATGGAATGGGAAAATAAATTATTCTTAATTCATATATTACACATGAACATATATAAAATTTCTAAATATTTTATTTGTACATATATATATGCATACACACATACAAATGCACAATATGCTTTATACATGATTAGACTTCAAAGACATATTTCAGGAATCAGTTTGACAGCTGGTTAAATAATAGTTTGTATATCGATGAGTATCCATTCATATTTAACCTTCTTTGATGAGTTTTTAAGTTCATGTGGCCCAAGAAGACTTTTGTCACTTCCCTTCCTTTGGGAGGAACTTTAATTCTGCCCCTCTTGCATTTTATATAGAAAACTACTTAAAATGAATTCTTCTTTTTAAAACTTAAAATTTAAAGCACAAGTCTCTGAAGGTACATATACATTGTCACATTGGGGCACAGCTGGATTTCATTCCCAATCCTCATCTGCTTGCAAGCTGTTGCATGTTTGGAAGTTGTCATCTGGAGCACACTTACTGCTCGCTAGTATGAGCTGATCTGAAATGTGAGTGTGGTTTCAACTCAGTACTCCCTGCCCACACAGAGATCTCCAAAGTTACCCTTGCGATGTCTCCAGCCCTTACACCACTCGTCCTCTTCCCTCTTCCCATACACATTGTACCCTTAACTGTACACTGTTAGAAGTTGACTCTGACGGAGAGCAATCAATGGCCTCTGCTTTCAGACTTCCCCCAGTCCTGGACCTAAAAGCAGTAAGCGGCCAGGCTAAAGTCCAGAGAGCCCTAGAGAACATGTAGTGTATACAAAGTGGCTTTAGCAACAATAACCTCAACTTCTGGCCCAGGTCCAGGAGGACACCATTAGCTACTGGTTCATATCTAGCATAAAACCCATGGTATGATTTGTGCGAAGAGAGGAATCAGTAGGTGCTCTGGGTGGCTGTTTTGGAGGGGATTGGATTGAAACCTCAAACAACATTTTGCTGTTTATTGCTTTCTTTTTTTTAAAGGCCTTTTTCATTATATTTAAAAAGCTTCACAGAAATAAAATATGTTCTAGTAAACTGTGGAAGGTGTTCAACTTCTGTACATGCTCTCCCTCCTTGCGTTTTTTTCATGGGGGCCAGAACAGGTCAACTGTACTCATGGCTCACAGCAGTAGCCTGGCATCGTCACCCCGCTAGGCCAGGTTGGTAGAGGTCACTAGTCCAGCCATGGGCTGTGTGGGGCTAAGCCAGAGCCAGCACAATGGGGAAGGATTCAAGGACTGGCCACTTGCCTTTCAGAGTGTATTGCAGCTTGCCTTTATGCGGTAAACCACATGCTGCATTGAGAACATTCCCTCACTCTGTAAGTGTGCCTACTGCCCACAGTGGTGTCAGGTTGGAGAACGATCCAGAGGCTCCTCTCTTGCTGTGCCAAAAAAAAGTTTCCAGAAGCTGTGATTCAAAGCACAGCTATTCTGACAGCACTTGGGATGCTCTCAGTGTCAACACTGAGGGTACCTATCTTGATGACAGCCACTCAAAAGTACATATGTTCCTTCATTAAATAGTTGGTGCTGAAGCCATTATTCAACTTGCTATGGCAAATACTGTGTGATCTCAGCCAGCAAGAGGTAGGTACTATCACCTGCAATGCAGATGGAAAAAGATGTTTAGTGTTTCTTTCCAGTGATGAGGAGAGGGTGCCAACCTACACACTCCCAGGTGGTGTGAGCACACTCTCTGGGTCTGGTCACAGTGCCTGTGGAGTGGTCTCTGGATAGCAATAATCTGCTTAATGATGAGGTGATAAGTTGTTCCTTGTGGTTCCTGCCCACAGTAAGTGTTGTACATGGAGGAGGATAATAACTTACGGCTCTGTCAAGGAAACCGTATCAGAAAAAACTCTGTAATGATGATCAAGCAGAGAAGCAGAATGTTTTACATGACTTCACATACTTGTTTGAATGGTGAACAGCAAGCACACATCCAGGTGCTTTCAAAGACAGGTAAAACTTCTCTTCAGTAGCCATCAGCAGATATGTTCCTGAGTTTACACACTGGTGTACACACATGTGGGGGTTTTCATGAAAGACTCTGTAATTCTAACTCCAGATAATTGTGATGGCTTCTTCAGTGTTTCACCAACACCATATTGAGTAATGATAATAGTGGTTAAACTAGTAGCTTTCTGTGTTTTCTTTGCATATTTTCCTCATGCCCTATCTTTTTTGTACCGTCTTCAGATAGTTTTTTCTAGGTTACCTCATCAAATTTCCCTGTCAGTACAGAAATGAGGAAGTGCTTTTGTAAACCATATGTAATATAAAATAGCATTTGAATTTTTTTCTACTGAAAAGAGGAGGTGTAGGAGAGAAGAGGCATGAAGTGGATGCTTTGGTCTCAGAGTGGAAGCTGTCAGGCATGTGTAGCACACCCCGTGCATATATGGTGTCTGGTGACTCAAAACCTCACACTGAGCAGGACACTGTCTAGAGCTAGCCAACAAGAAACACTAAGAAGGGCTGAGTCGAAACTCTTGTCCGTCTCCAAATGCCAGAAACTGAAGTGAGGGTTGCAGGGAAGCACCTTTATTCGCTCTGGCTGCAAAACATATTCCTGAACATATGTTACTGTAAGTATTCTTCTGAAGAATGAAAAGTCATTCAAGTAGATAACAGATGTGCAAGCCAATGCCTTTCATACAACAGTTTAGATGCTGGTACCCACCCATGGAGCTGGAGACCTGGGCCCAAGTCGTTCTTTGCCTTGAGGGAACTTTGTTATATCCCGTCTTACAATGGAGGGTCTTCATCCTGCCCGAGGCTGCAGAAGGCTGGACGAAAGAGTCTTGTATTCCTCCTTGTTATTTCCCTGGTTTCAGAAGGTGATGCAGAGAGTAGTGCTATCCCAGGGTTCGGGTTCTTTCCTGGGATGGTAAATTTGAACCTTCTCAGGCTGCAGGGGACCTAGGCAATTCCCTCACTGAACAGTCTCTCTTTCATTCATTTCTGTACAAGAAATGAACAATGCTGCCTTGTCTTATATGACAAGGCAGTCATATGGTTTATATGACTCAACAGTCATATTTTAAGAGAAAGCATGGTTCTCACAATGATTTTAGTCTGTAAAACCAAGTGAGTAAGTTAAAAATGCAAGTATGTACCTTAAAGACAAGAGAAGGACAAGATTTCAGGCACTCTGTTTCTACGTTTCCTTCTGGTTGGACTAGATGTCCTTCACACAGTGTGTTGACTTCTGTGACTCCTTTTTTAAGCTGATTAGTTGTCCTAGATATCATACAGGAACCTGGATTTTTAACTCACATTTGTGATCAGCATTTTCACACCTGGATGCCTCAGTAGCTATAGTGTGGAGTAAAAACAGGGCTGAGGGGAAGGCGCATCTCCTGGGGGGTAGGTCATCACTGATGACAAATGTGGCCTCATATTATCCTTTTCTTACCTGTTTCCTGTGGAGCAAATGTAGAGTGACATTTGCTGTGGGGTGTTTCAGTATTTCTCTTATTTATTTACACTGGGACAGTAAGAAAAAACAGAATAAAATAAACTTCCTCACTTTGTCCCTTGACATCACTGCTCTGATGTTGTCTTTATACTACAACTTTCATGGGGCTTCCAGTGGGACTGACCACAGCCAGGAGGAGAACAGAGAAATATTCTTTTTACAAATGACAAACATCTGCTTAATGCTGTCAACAGGTCTGCCATGCGAAAGCTTCACTTTTTACTAGCTGCTGCCTCCACAGCCTGTGCCTTTCTCCCCAAAATATTCCAGTTCTGGGGATCAAATGGCAAATATCGTGTGGTAGCCATAGGCTCCCTGACAAGTTAGATCAGAGCAAAGATTCAGTGATCCCGGTTTAAGACAGTGAAGTAGCTGATATTTTGGACAGACTAAAGCAAAGCTGCCAGTAAGATCAGGCATCACGGTCTGGCCTCTCGTTGTCCAGGAAAGCAGAACGGCCCCTTGTTGACCAGGAAAGAGAGCTCTGACAGGCTCTGGAATAGGTTTAGGAAAGAGCTGCCAACTCTAGAGGATATTTAAAATGACCATAGCCAAATTAGTAATTAGAGAAACAAGATCCTTGGGATTCACTGCGACACCCTCTGACCTCCGGATAACTTAAGTCATTGAGATAAATGAGTCTATTGAGCGTCTGCAGTAACTCAGTTTCAGTGGGTACAAATACTTTATGATTAAATCCAGCAGCACGGAGTGCCAGGAGATGGATCATATAGAGCTTAACACAATCAGATAATTGTATCTATTAAACACACTTTCTGGCCAGCTCAGCCATTAACAGTTAAACTATAAAAGCATTGGCTGAATCTAAACAAAGTGCAGCAGATGAAACACATTACTTTATGGGATTATTATAGTCCTAGATCTAAGACCATGGAGCCAAATCTCAAAGTTTTTTCTTCCTTAGTGATTTGCTGCTCGAGGAAAGGAAGGGTTCCAGAACACTGACTGAAGGTAATGCTTTAAGTACACTGACCACACCAACTACTGAAAATAATGATGATCTACAGCTTACATGATAGCAGCATACTTCCTCCATTGCTTCGTTTAGTTCAAACTGATAGAGTCATAGAACTGACTGAATTTTGCATAAATCACCGATGGTAATACTCTTTCAAGGGTAATCACAACATTAATATCCCAGGCAGGGCAAGAAATAATTAAAATGTAGTAGATTCCATATAGAGGTTTCCAATATTAATGCGAAGCACCTTTAGTCAATAAAAATGAACAGTAGCTTTAGTTCATAGAAATGAATATTTAAAAACAATACTGTAATGCATTTTCTTTCAATTGATTTTTTTTCCTTGCAATCTTCATTCTTCTTGGTAATAATGGCATTTTTTTTCTCCAACTAATACCTTTCATTTTTCTTTTATAAGAGCTGAAATGATGACACATCTCCCAGCACCTTTAGTCAATAAAAATGAACAGTAGCTTTAGTTCATAGAAATGAATATTTAAAAACAATACTGTAATGCATTTTCTTTCAATTGATTTTTTTTCCTTGCAATCTTCATTCTTCTTGGTAATAATGGCATTTTTTTTCTCCAACTAATACCTTTCATTTTTCTTTTATAAGAGCTGAAATGATGACACATCTCCCACATCCCCCCCCCCCCCCCCCCCGGGGGGGAATAAATAACCCCAAACACATCTCAAATGTATTGGGTAGCAGATTGCTCTTTCCACAAAAGGCATCCAACTTCAAACCTTTATTATGGGGGCCCAGCTCAGCTGTCCCTGTTCATGCTGAAGAGTTTGTATAGGAAAACTGATACTCCCCAGAGAAGGTGGCAATCTCTAGTACACTTCTGCAGCTGTCGAATAGAGCAGCACTTCAGAGAAATGCTTTCACATCCTCCAAGATATTTTTTCTAATTAGCTTTGATATATAGCCATCTCTGAGCCTGACCCTATTAATGCACAAGTTACTGTGACATTTTCTTTACTGTTTACAGGCATCCACAATGGATTTGCAAACATAAAAACAGAGTAGGGTGAGCTCTCCAAATTCCTTACAGATTGAGGTATTTGGATTCAATAACAGGATTAACCTCCCCCCACCCCCCCCCCCCCCATCACTGGGCAGGAATATATAGCTCCATAGACACATCTCAAATGTATTGGGTAGCAGATTGCTCTTTCCACAAAAGGCATCCAACTTCAAACCCTTTTATTATGGGCCCAGCTCAGCTGTCCCTGTTCATGCTGAAGAGTTTGTATAGGAAAACTGATACTCCCCAGAGAAGGTGGCAATCTCTAGTACACTTCTGCAGCTGTCGAATAGAGCAGCACTTCAGAGAAATGCTTTCACATCCTCCAAGATATTTTTTCTAATTAGCTTTGATATATAGCCATCTCTGAGCCTGACACTATTAATGCACAAGTTACTGTGACATTTTCTTTACTGTTTACAGGCATCCACAATGGATTTGCAAACATAAAAACAGAGTAGGGTGAGCTCTCCAAATTCCTTACAGATTGAGGTATTTGGATTCAATAACAGGATTAGTCATTTTAGATTACTAAGGAAGTAACTAATTAACCATATAATATTTGATCTGTTCTAGTATAAAAAGAAAGGATGGAGTTACAGATTCTTGGCCACTTCTTGGAATTTTCTGTGGCTACAAAATGGCTATTTTGCAAATAATTGAATTGAATGCAGAGAGACAATGAAGCTAGTTCAACAGCTTTACCATTTTAAAATAAGTAATGGACTGCCCATGAATAAGCCAATGGCACAGCCAAATGCCAGTGTTGGAGAGTTACAGTCAAAGCCAGGCTTTGACATCTGGCCCCTGTGATTGCCAAGTTTATTCAATGAGGGATTGCAATGGATGTCTGTGTTAAAAAAGAGAGAGAGAGAGATGAGTAGGGATGCAAAACAACCACCTTTCCCTTCCATCTCTCCTCCTCCTCCACCCCCATATGTCACAGTGCTAGTGAAAAGAACGATATCCTGCCAAATTAAGAGTTCAATCCCATGTCTGCGACAACATTTTTGGAACGCGAAAGCTGTTCTAAAACCTAAGCTTGTATCAAAGTCTAATCTGTGACCTACGAGATAGGATGTGTTTGGAGTGGCGCTCAGCAAACTGGCCTTTTCAAGCCCTACAGAATCAGGTCATCCAACTTCAGTGTGATCACGCTGCTCTAAAAATGATGTTTTCCACCACTCCATTATCACACGACAGTGCGTTGTGTCAGTAGACTGCTGGTGAAGCACGGCGTGCCTAATGATGCTGTCCGTCATTAATGGCTGATTGAGAACTGCTACATTTCATCTTGTGGTTCTCCGGCAACTGAAGTTGACTTTTATTTTTTCAAGAGTATTCTTAATCCATTCTTAAGGGCTTATGCACTATAGCAAATAACTACCATTTAGAGCCTGTCTACATTTTGATGCTGAGGGAAAATGATCTGAATTAAACATAGTGATTTTGAAATTGATTATTGAAGTTACATTAATCCCTCATGCCAGTGGAAACTATTATGCAAAATGAAACTTACTTTCAGTCACTATAATTTACTTTCCTTTGGACTTTAGAAGTGACGTAAATGAAATTGAATTTAGCCCTGTTTGTTTCTGAATAACAGTGTCCATATAAAAGGTTTAATCTGGTTTTACAGCTATTTAGATTAACTTTACTGAGAAAGACGATAGAAATTACATGGGAGAAGGTAAACAGAGACTAGAGAAAAGCCCTTTCTTGTTTCCCAACCCTTATTTTAGTCTTTCAACAGAAACTGCAGATTCAGTGGCCATTTTCTGTAATTAAACTGTTATAGGAATATTGAAATAACTTGAGTGTAGGCCTTAATCATGCTAAAATGTCCACATTTACCTTTGAAATCAGTGGATTACTCAAAGTATGACAGCCAGCCACCTGTGCTAATGTTCATAAGATATGGACCGTGAAGTACAAAGCAGGAAATGGCAGAAGGTGAGGCCTAGTAACTCTGTTGTTTATCCATTTCTGGGCTCATAAGAGTGTAAAGAGTAACAATTTTTTTTTCAACTTCACCCAGGGATGCATGCCACAATTCCGCTACTGCGGACTTCAGTGACTAGCTGTGGACATCTAGAGGGAGGACATCTATATCTGAGTTTACCATCTAGAGCTTCTTTATGGTCAATGGAAAGAAACAAGAGCTTCTAAGGTGCTCTTCATCTCACCCTGAAGTAGCTACCAAGTCATGATCTAAAAGTATCTATTTCTATTTCCCTCCTTACCAAAGGAGCTCTCAGCTAGGTCAGATGCTGGTGTCTATTGCTTGGATATCTAAAGTTAGGAGAGATCAGTTTGTCTTCCCAGAGACTCAGAAGGATACTAGAGTGCAGTTCCTGTCCTCCAGTAATGCAAATGCTTTCTCTCTCCAAGATGGACAGGTGTGTTTCTGAGAAAAGTCATACAAAAAAAGGTGCTGTCGTTTTCAGTTACAAGGTATGTTAATGATCAATGTCACGTTTAAGGAAATCTGGGTAACTTGTTATCCTCTCCAGGAAAAGAGAAGATGTGGAGAGAGAAAGCGGGTTTTATTTATGCTTCTTCTGTCTGTTTGCTCTCTCAGTACAAACTACTTCAGGAACTTTAATATTCTGGTGAAGACCACTTTACTTTCACAGACCCAAAGTAAATGGTTTTTCTCCAACTGCTTGATTAATAAACTGTGCTGAGCAAATTTCTTCATTCAGTAGATCATTATAATTCACCATTTGGTTCTAAGCTTTATTTATAACTTTATTCTTTCATCAGAAACTCATTTAAAATCATTTTACTTTGCATATAAAATTAGTAGAATGAACAATGTTAGGTATTTTAAAACTAGTTTATTCCAGCTACCTGCTTAAATGCATTTCACTCACCTTTTTTAACAGTGTGTCTATGTGAGGTACACAGACCAGGCTGTCTCCCGCTGGCCATATCAGAGGGTTGTTTAAGGATGTCTTCATATTAATCTGTCTCTCTCCTGCAATTTTTGCAAAGAGATTTGTAGAAGACAGCTGTAATGGTCTTGTTCCTGGCTTGTGAAGGACTATGGAAACTCCCATGTGTAAGTGGCCTCTGCTGCCCAATTATCACAGATGCCCCAGAAATGATGCATGTGCTCCTGCAGGACGAGTGGTGATTCCACCATGCTTCAACCAGCCCTTGGTTTTAAGGGAAGAAAAAGGATAGTGCCATGGTCTGAAGCACCCCCTTTTTTCCTCTCCCCTTTTAAAAGGACTGGAACAAAATGCAAGGTGCACTTTTTTTCCCATAAACCAGGTAGGAATTAGATTGACTCCAAGCAGTGCCTGGAGCTGAAGTCAAGTGTGTGCTGCCAGTTCAGGCCTTGTTCCTTCCAAATATGAAACCTAGTTCTCCAAACTGGCCAATCAGTAACAGAATACTGCAGAAACCCTAAGTGAAGCCATTCCAGGTGATATCTCTGCCAGACTCGAGTATAGCTCTGAGATCTTAACAGAATACTGCAGAAACCCTAAGTGAAGCCATTCCAGGTGATATCTCTGCCAGACTCGAGTATAGCTCTGAGATCTGGGGGGGTCGCCTAGGGTGAGGCAGTCAGCCCCACGCATTACGACTGCCGCTGCTAAGAAAAAAAGGAGGGTAATTGTCATAGGCGATTCCCTTCTGAAGGGAACAGAGGGCCCGATATGCCGACCGGACCCGTCCCACAGGGAAGTCTGCTGCCTCCCTGGGGCCCGGGTCAGAGACATCACTAGGAAGCTCCCTGGTTTGGTACGGCCTTCTGATTACTACCC
>NW_008794446.1:4542521-4547768 GCF_000699145.1 Aptenodytes forsteri | reverse complement strand
TGTTTAGCCTGGAGAACAGGAGGCTGAGGGGAGACCTCATCGCTCTCTACAACTACCTGAAAGGAGGTTGTAGCGAGGTGGGTGTTGGTCTTTTCTCCGAAGTAACAAGTGATAGGACGAGAGGAAATGGCCTCAAGTTGCGCCAGGGGAGGTTTAGATTGGATATAAGGAAAAATTTCTTTACTGAAAGAGTGGTGAAACATTGCTGCCCACTGCCCAGGGAAGTGGTGGAGTCCCCATCCCTCGAGGAATTTAAAAGACGGAGGCGCTTAGGGACATGGTTTAGTGGGCATGGTGGTGTTGGGTTGACGGGTGACTCGATGATTTCTATTCTATTCTATTCTATTCTATCAACGGGGTGACAAATTTGGGTAACTGCCCATGTGTTCGCCACCTGCATTGTACAAAGATGCAAGATTTCAAATAAACTTCTGTATGTGCTCAGTACCAACTGGACTTTTGGCCCTGGAGCAATATATTAAGTTTGTCATTGAGTTGCCCTGTGGTGCATCATTAAGTGGAACTGTTCAGAAGCCATGCGGGGATTCCCTCTCTGAAAATGCAGTACTACAGCATTTTGAAGAGCATCTTAGTCTCTCCAATGGAGAAAGGGCCAGATACAGTTCTCCAAGGAGCATCACTGCCAGACAGTCTGGCAGTCTAGCCTGACCTCCTGAGTGTAGTTCAACTGTTGCAGTGACAGCCAGAAAAGGAACTGGTCACAGGGCCAAAATTAGAGCCATCTGGAGAAAATAAAAGTGTGGTGAAGGTAGGGCAGCAAGCAAAGAATCACCTCTATAGCTCTACACACAGCTCCAGATTTAAAGCATTTTATTGCGTTACCAACATCACACTTTTATTCTGTCCAAGTAACCAGCCAGCCAGATTTCATGTAGTAACTAGAAAATTGTTGTCCCCATATCCAGATGTGCTCATGTGTCACTAGATTGGAAACACCTGGAACCTCTGTGAGCTGCATCCATATATTCCAGAAACTGATGGATGATGATCATGGCCTGGGATCAATTTTTTCTGGCCTTCTTGCTGGGGATTTGTCTCATCAGAATTTAGGCTGGGTCTGGAACAGGACATCATTGTGTAAAAAAAGATCAAGGCACAGTTGAGAAGTTCCTGAATGGTGATTGCAAAAGTCTCATGCAGCTGCTCTTTGCCCAGTTTCACTTTCAAGGACTTTGGGAACAAAACAGTATTTAAGAACTTTGGATGCAGGCTACATGTAATTTGGTACAAGCGAGCACTTCTCCTTTCTCTCCCCACAGTGCCTAACTTGGTGAAGCAGCTGAAAGACCTAGTTTTAGTGACAAAATAGTCTCAAGTGCCCAAAGTTATGCTCCAGTGCAAGGCTGGAAATGTTATCGCTTAGTCTGAACTGAGCATCCAGCTGTTTATTTCTCCCAGCAAACTTGACAATTCACTTTCAAACATACAGCTGATGAAGGAGGTCCTCCTCTGCACAGTGATGGCTGGTGCAGTCTTTCAGGAGACCAGGGACACCAGCGCTCCTGTTCAGCAAGTTTGGCTCTACCTTAACTCCAGCAGAGCACTGTGTGGTGGCAAGGATGTTGTGCCAGGACCTGTAGGGACAAAAATGCAAGCTTTATGAGCCAGAAGGACAGGAACAAGGATCAGTCTTCCTCTGTAATGATGGTACCTTCTGGAGGGCAGGGGAGATGTGGTACCAGTTATCCAGATTTTTATTCATTTGGATAAAACCCCAGAAAGGATTCTGGATATTAATATCAGAGCCTGAGTCTTCTGTTTTGCAGTTAGTGCCCTCACTACTACACTTTCTAAAATGCACATGCTCTCTGATTTTGCCCAGAGTCTGAAGAGCTTGGCTATGTAGTGTGATCAAGTCAAGAAGACGCATGGATGCTGACCACACCCAGACTAGGTTTCTTGCTTGTAGACTTAGAAGAAGCTACTAGAAGGTATTGTTTGCAACAACACAAGCCGAAGAAGGAAGTGGCCTTGGTTTTCTACTTCCTACATCACGACCTTGGCATCTTCAACTCTGCTTACTGCAAAGAAGGGACTGTCTCCGTCCTTGCAAAGACCAACTGTAGCTTTCTGTCCAGTGAGCAGGACACTGTGCTGTGGATCCAGACTGTATGCATACATATATATATGTGTGTGTATGCATGTATGTATATGAAAATATATATGAAAGTATATTCCTTCAGTCTTGCCTCAGTTAAACTCTGTTGAGGGACAGGATTTAAGACCTTCCATTGTGCTTAGTGTTTCCTAATGACAAGACTTAGATGACTACTACTGAAGGTATCATGTCTGTTTTATAACTGCCCTTTTGAAGCCAAATCTCAGCTGTGGGTTTCACCACAAGAGCCAGGAGCCCTGGCAGAGGCATTGCAGAGCTTTATTTTTCAAGTACCCATATCTTTTATTGGATCCAGACCTCAGATATCAAAACAGACTTCTTGTCTGCTTCTCTGGTAACCTAATGCTATGAAGAACGTGAAGTTAATTCATGTATAATGTGACACAGGGAATCGGTTATATACCAAAAGGAGCTGAAGAGCACAAAAGGTCAAAGGAAAGATGTGTTTAAAGTTTTGCACAGTGTTCTTGTGTGCACCTGCATTTCTGGGGGCGAAGGGGATTAAAGGTTTCTCAAAGTTGGGCCACATTCTTTCCATGATTATTTAAGCATTACTCGAAGCAGATTCTAGCTCACACAAATATCCGATTAGTGCAGCCAAGAGTGGCATGGAGCAGGCATTCAGTGTTTGAGGTCAGATTTGTTTTGCTGGAATCAAATGTACTTATGAAAAGCACCAGCACATCTGGTCCACCAGGGAAAGATTTAGGTACTTTGTTTCCTTCCTGGATTTTTTTTTTTTTTGGTTCAGAATGGTGTAGACGTCACAGAGTTTATGAGATGTCTAAATGAAAAATTCTTGCTAAAGTAGCTATATTAGCGCAGAGAGTGGAAAATGCAGTCTTGTAGGCAGTTTATTCTGGTAAAAGATGCCAGTATAAAGGCTGGTGTTTAGAAACATGGTGTAATGCTGCCTATAAAATAGTTCATTTTTTGGGTATGAGCTGCATGTTTGTTAGGTGGCTTTGACAATCTAATTTCAGTAGTATAGACTAAGCCACAGAAAGTCGACTGCCCAGCCGTGCAGTTTTTGTTTGCCAGCAAGTCCTTGAAAACAATACCTAGTGAATCTAGATCAGTGCTTTAGTGCAGATTGAGGATGTTTTGAAGAAAATCTCCCATTTGTCAGTGTGTACCTTGCTCTGGGTCATGGAACAGTCTCTGAGCATGCAAGCTGGACTGCTTTTGGTTGAACTAAACAAAATGATGGGCTTCAGGAGAGCCTTTAGTGTGTTCCGGCCAGTTGTGGGCATTCAGTCCATGGGACGAGACTAGAGCTACCTGAAGTACTGCTCCCTGAAATAGGGATAGTGCCGACTGAGGTTAAACCACGACAGTCCTGCAGATCCTTAGCACCAGCTGTCCCACTCTGCAGATTCACTCCTATTGCATGTCACTTCTTACTAATGCAGACATGAAACAGTTTTTGAAACCAAGACTTTGGAACGGAAGGGAAAAACAAGGCATATTAAAGCATTTCTATTTCTCATCCCCGCTTGGCTTCAGTGTTGGGTTTTGTCACTGAGCAGCACAGGCATTTTTGCCACTTAATATCAAGATTTGCAAAGTGATTAGACTGGCATTAGGTCTTTCATACTGCATTTGTTATTTCATAACAGATTTTAGTTTCCTTTGCATGAGTAAGCAGAACAGCATGACTCCTTGTCTCCCTTCAGGACTCATGGCATGAGCTAGAGAAAGGCTGATGCAACTGAACCAACAATATTTTGACTTTACTGAAGAGTCCTCTCTGTGTGGGAACAGAGATCTGTGATGTATGTGGTTTGCAATTTCAGTGCTGGTCTTCTCTTGTGGCTAGCACAGCCTGTCCCCTAAAAATAATGCAGAGGGAACGTTGTAGGTCTCCCCAGAGGAGACTACAGAGCAGAATGGTCTAACCTGCTAGCTTTCCTGCCAGGGCAAGACATTTTAGTTTGGTTATGTTAAAGAACATTTGCTTCTTCTGTGAAATGGTATACTGTATCCTGATTAGCAAAATAGACTTCATTTAAAAATGGAACACAATGGCCAGTTGTGACGTGGTTACTGCTTCTTCTTTTGGAAATAAACTGCCTGGAGAAATGTCCTAGGTTGCACAAGCAAGGCAGCCCAATGGGTAGGTACTCCCATGGTCACCTTGGAAGCAGCAGTACTAAAGGTAAGACTTCAGGCTTCAGCTGTCAGAAGACTGACTGATTGGGCTGGCTGACCTCTTGTCAGGACCAGCAGGGAGAGACATCTTCAGAGGGCAGCATGCCCCAGCCATCTGTCTTAGCGTGTGACGTACTGTGCTTGGGAAATCTCTCTTGCTCTCTCAGAGGTGATTTTAGACTGGATATTTAATGTTTGAAGTCCCGAGATGACTTCCACCCTAAATTTCCATTCCCTGTTCTGCCTTCTCTTCCCCAGTGTGCCTGTCCTGGTTTCGGCAGGGATAGAGTTGGTTTCCTTTCTAGTAGCTGGTACAGTGTTTTGGATTTAGGATGAGAACAGGGTTGGTGGCACACCGGTGTTTTGGTTGTTGCTGGGTGGTGCTTGCACTGGCCAGGGACTTTTCAGCTTCCCATGCTCTGCTGACTGAGAAGGCTGGAGGTGCACGGGGAGCTGGGAGGGGGCACAGCCAAACTGGCCAAAGGGACATTCCATACCATGTGACGTCATGCTCAGTACATAAACTGGGAAAAGCTGGCCGGGGGGGCCGCTGCTTGGGGACTGGCTGGGCATCGGTCAGCGGGTGGTGAGCAATTGTACTGTGCATCACTTGTTTTGTGTATTATTATTATTATTATCATATTATTATTATTATCATTTTATTTCAATTATTAAACTGTTTCCGGGTGGGGGGGAGTGAGCGAGCGGCTGCGTGGTGCTTAATTGCTGACTGAGATTAAACCACGACAGTGCCACAGCAAGATTTATGTCTGTTTGTCCACAAGACAGACTCCCATTTATAAAACTGAGATAAAATAAATTCTCTACCTCACAGAAACATTTTTGCAGTAAACTTCAATAAATATTGTTGGTGATCAGGTTCTTTGGTATTGGAGACAGAAGATTCTAAAAGATCATGAGGAATTGGTTAGATGGTCGCATCCAGAGGGTAGCGG
>NW_008794446.1:4531727-4542040 GCF_000699145.1 Aptenodytes forsteri | reverse complement strand
TCAGGGGGATGGAACACCTCTCCTATGAAGAAAGGCTGAGAGAGATGGGGTTGTTCAGCCTAGAGAAAAGAAGGCTTCTGCGAGACCTTCCTGCAGCCTATCAGTACTTAAAGGGGGCTTATAAAAAAGATGGCGGCAAACGTTTTAGCAGGGCCTGTTGCGACAGGACAAGGGGGAATGGCTTTAAACTAAAGGTGGGTAGATATAGAGTAGATATAAGGAAGAAATTTTTTACGCTGAGGGTGGTGAAGCACTGGCACAGGTTGCCCAGAGAGGTGGTGGCTGCCCCATCCCTGGAAACATTCCAGGTCAGGCTGGACGGGGCTCTGAGCAACCTGATCTAGTTGAAGATGTCCCTGCCCATGGCAGGGAGTGGGACTAGATGACCTTTAAAGGTCCCTTCCAATCCAAACTATTCTATGATTCTATGATTCTATGATCCTAAAAATTGTCATTATAAATTACATAATTGAAAGTGTTTTCACATCTCATATGACCCTACACTGAAAACATGATTTTGATAATTCAATGACAATCATTTCTCAAGTATGTTCTTGTAAATGTCTTTAAAAGTCTGGCAAACGTAAATTACACCTAACAGCTTTTCTGTGAGGTACTGAAAAGTCTATACCTTTGGGCTGATTTTACACAAGGGTTAACTAACTCACATGGTATTACATGACTTTGTTAGAGAGAGGCCAGACTACAATGCAGTATGGGGCATCCTGATTACAAAAGCCATTACTGGTTAGATTGCTTGTTCTGACCAGCGTGGTGAGAGAATGTCCTAGTGCAAAGAGAAGTGTGGCATCCTCAGCCTGTCCTTTTCCCTCCATCTTCTCTTTGTTTTTCTCTTGAAACAGAGAGAGACTTTGCAGTTAATTGCTTTTGAAAAATTAAAGATCTACAGAAGACTATAAGCTGAGGGGAGCAATTAATGTTGCAAATGGAAAAGGATATGATAAGTGTGGTGCATTTTCTATTTGAAAAACCCAGGGAGCTGAAAAACAAGGTCCTTGGGTGCATTATATCTGTGCTCGATGGGACTGTCTCAGATCTTACAGGTAGTTCTTACACCATCCAAAGTTAAGTTTTCTCATGCTAATCACGCTGTTTTTCTCTATAGTGAACTAACTACTCACAGCAAGAGCAAATCCAGTCAGCGTATGAAATAGTTCTGTTCTGAGCTGCTAGGAACTTGAGATCTCTTCTTTCTTTCTGTAGGGTTGTTTCTGTACAAAATCTTGCTTAAATATTTACATCTACTCATTTGTACATGTACTGCTGTAATATCAGTCAGGATAGCATCTGGGGACCTTCACTTTAATTTAGATGTGTTCGCTTTCAGTGCAAACTGTGTTTTTACCACTCTAGATATGTACTTTAGCAATGCACAAATGAGACAGACCTTTGCATGTTGAAATAAAGCTGCTTGATGGATTTCAACATTTGTTCTGAAAAAAAGTAAAGCACGGAGGATTATTACCATCAAAGACATCTGCTAGGTAAGTGGCACAGCCAACATGCAGCGCTGCATAACTATGGTGAAGGCAAGTTCAAAGAGAAAGATGACGGCCGCTGCCACCCCATTTCCCAACCTGTCTCTAGCTGGTGGAACTGCCTGGGAGTCCTATAGACACCTAGGGCCAATAATCCTAATTTATTCCAATCTGAGCTAGTGAATGAAGGCTTGAGAGGCTAAATATGCTCAAATAAGATGTAGTCAGCTAAAAAATTGTCAGCCTGCAATTCCTTATTCCCTGGAGAACACAGGGAGAGAGCATCCAACAATTTGATTGCCCCAGGGACCTCCAAACATGTATGATGTTGAGTGATGCTTGGAAAAAGGAGGCAGTAGACCTGGTTCTGGATGGGGCTGACAAATAAATAGGAATTGTATTCCTATATACAATATATGCTTTCACTGCTGTCCTTAGTATCCTTTGGTTGATATTATTATCTTTTTAGTTTTATTTTGGACATTGCCAATACATCTAATAAGTGGTGTCTGGAGAAAGGACACAGACAGATCCTGGGCCTGACACTGATCTCCCTCTTCAGTTAGTGCCTTCTGGAAGGGAACAGCCTCGTTATCAAGAGGCCACTGTCAGAGATACAATTCCTGGATGCTTGTCGAAACTTACCCTGACTGTTGCTTATTTCAAGAGCCTTGGCTTCTCCTTGCTCTGGAGCTGGCATTCAGACATGAGTAATGACAGTCAGGCATTTGCTTTTCAGGTGAACATCCATATATCTCAGTCAGGGGACAAAAGAGCAGCTGAGGGAAATGGGATATGTGAATATTTACAGGCACACAGAACACATGATTTCCTCTTTAATGCTAATCACAGGCTTGAAAAAAACAGACAGGGTTGGCAAAGGAAAAGCATTAGTCCAGGTTTAGTGTTTGGCTGACAAACAAACAGGAGGTGTATTTCCATTCTAATGATTCCAGTGACATTTTTAGTATCATCTATTTGGTGTTATCCTATTTTGATTCATAAATACTTGCTGACATATATTTGAGCTGCAAAATATACTCTCTGTGTATTTTTAGAACAAAGTGACCCCTACCCTGTATTTTCCACAGGGGAACAGCAAAATGTGGAACAGTAATTGAGCTTTGAGTTTTGTATTTACAGGGAGCTTTGCATATATTAATGTGTTTAAAAGTAATGATCATTTAATTAGTACGATAAACCAGAAAAGTAAAGCAAATATAGGATGACCAACTCTTCCTTTAAAATTGTCAGAACCTGTGAACCACACTGCTCTGAGATTAAAATACGTATTAATGAAGATTACAAAGCCTGCTTATGACTAAAAAAATCTACTCATTAAAATAAAAATAGCATTTTGGAAGTTTTTAAGATTTGCATATCAGAGAAAGGAACCCAGTTTGGAAATACTCTCATAGTACAGTTTACTAGCTGGTTTGCCTGAGATTAGATAAATCATCTGGCACTGAAAGAACTGGCATTTGGTCTTACTGATGCATTACAAAAGTACACTGCTGCATTCCCTGCTCCTGTAAGCTTTGATTAAGGTTTTACACTGCTGTTAGAAAAATGCCTTGTTGCAGCAGTGAGGAAATTTACATTCTCCAGGTCCATGTGGTTGGATGTTATGAATGAGAAAGGGTTGTATAAGAAGGAGTGTGATCTGGATTAAAACAGGGAGAATTCTGCTTGCCAGCTCTAACAAACAGCAGAGCAGAGTGCTATTTACCTTGTGCTTAGTAAGCATTTAAGATAAAAACAAATGGGATCTAGGAAAAAGGAGGTGGTGAAAAGAGAGAAGAAGAGACTGCCTAGAGAAACTGGAGGAAGTTTTGCAGCTGTCACCCAAGTGTGGATGCAGTCAACATGCTCAAGGGCAGGGCTGTGTTCAGAGGGACCTGGGCAGCCTGGAGGAACAGCCAACAGCAACCTCATGAAATTCGATAAGGAAAAATGCAAAGTCCTGCCCCTAGGCAGGGAGAACCACTGGCAGCAACACAGGCTGGGAATGCACTGGCTCTGCTGTGGGGCAGCTCTGCTGTAGGTGCTCTTTGGGTTTGGTAGGCGGTGAGCTGGGCATGAGCCAGCAGTGGGCTTGGCAGCAATGAGGGGCAAGCAGTATCTTGGGCTGTATGAATAGAAGCAGAGCCAGCAGAGCAAGGGAAGTGATTACTCCCTCTGCTCAGCACTTGTACTAAATCTAGGCTACTGGATCCAGTTTTAGGCTCCCCAGTTCAAGAAAGACATCGATAAACTGGAGGGAGTTCAGTAGATGCCACTACAATGGGAAAGGGAAGAGCACTTGCCCTATGAGGAGAAGCTGAGGGACCCGGACTTGTTCAGCCTGGAGACGACACAGCTTTGGGGGCACCCAACAGCAGGCCCGCAGCACCTACAGTGAGGATGGAGCCAGACTCTTCAAAGTGGTGTGTAGTGGGAGGACGCTGAGCTGGAAGCTAACCCTGCCAGGTGCAGGAGGTTGCACTAGAAATATGAAGTCCCTTGCAAACTGAGCTATCCTGTGGTCCTATAAATAGCAAGAAAGCTGAATAAGTCAGGCAACTAAAATATTGGAGCAATTTGTCTGCCAGAGATTCGCATGCAGAAAGGTCTTTCCTCATCTGGGTCACAGTTGCTTTTTATGCACCGGTGTGGCAGCACAAAGAGGCAGCATAGTAGATCAGCAGATAGATATCCTGGGGGATAAGCATTCAAAAAAATACTGCCATTCCACTCCGTGAGGAAAGCAAGGTTTCTGAATTCTCAAAAGTGAAGCAAAAACTGGGGAGAGAAAGTGAGAGGCCTGAAATTTTTTATGCTGAGGGTGGTGAAGCACTGGCACAGGTTGCCCAGAGAGGTGGTGGATGCCCCATCCTTGGAAACATTCCAGGTCAGGCTGGACGGGGGTCTGAGCAACCTGATCTAGCTGAAGATGTCCCTGCCCATGGCAGGGGGGTTGGACTAGATGGCCTTTAGAGGTCCCTTCCAACCCAAACTATTCTGTGATTCTATGATTCTATGAAACAGTTGACTTGGCAGGGCAGCTGTCGAGGCTATGAGAGGTGCTCAGGTAGGCACAAGTATTCAATCTGGGGCTGGACTCTGGGTCTCTGAGTCCTGATGAATAGTAAGAAATGAAACCAACCAAAAGAGCCTTAGAAACATGCCGGTTGTTTTATTTGCGAATGACTGAGCTCTTTGTGGGTAAAAACTAACATCAGAAGAAAAGTAAAAATGCATAATTCAAAGTTATAAGAGAACATGAGTCACATGCTGAATGCCACAAAATCAAGTCTCAGGCTCAGAGATACCATTAAAATACAGTAGTTAAAAATCAGCATTCTGTTTCTGAAGGAAGTTGCAGCCAATTTGCTGATTAATCCTCCTTCAATCCTGTAGAACAAGTACTCTTTGGCCTACATAAAAAGCATCAGAGGCTAAAACTCCAGGGCCCTTGAATACATTTTTTAATGAAGCTATTTTAATCAGTGTTGAAGAATTAAATATATTCAGGGAGACTGTACGTTTTGGGTGATTGGTAATGGGTGACTGAGCTTTTTGTTTTGTGTCACTGACTTGAATACTGCCCAGCACTGAAGTGGTTGAAAATCATGACTACTATCTGCTGGTTTCAGTCCAGTTTCTAGTGGACAGGTGTCTATACTATGAAAAAACATCGTCACCAGTGACACTAATTTGTATCTTTATTGAGAATCACAGTAGAGAGGCAAATATTCAAATGTGCATGACTCCTGAAGAGCTTTCTCAGAGACAGAAATGGAGTACTAGAATAAGATGGAGGCATCACTGGAAAATACTCATGGCCTGTATTTATATATATATATATATATATATACTCTACTGATCAGCCACCAAGAGAAATACAGTTTCCAATCCTTTAAATTTTACTGTTCTCCAAAAATTCACATTGAAAAAAAGGCCACATAAAGGTTACCTTCCAATCAAACTGCCTTTCTGAAGTTCCCTTCATCACAACATCTGCTTTATCTAGTGTTATTCTCAAACTATTTTCTTGCACAAGAATTTTTCCAAAGCAAAATCAGAGTGGAGAACTGCATCCCCACACCTTAATTCACCTCCCTGCAGTCACAGAAGGTGGCACCTCCAGAGTCCCACTAATGTTCACAGCTTCCCCCATCAGCTGGCTGCTGCTTTGCATAAGGAGGGTGTTTCAGAAGAAGTTCATTGAGTAGGGGTCTGGTTATTGGATTAATTTCAGGCTTTGGCAACCTTTCTGTATCTGGAACTGCAGGGACATACCTGCCTCCTGGATTAGCAATAGAAAGGGAAGCCAGATCTTTGCATACTCCATCCCCAGATGAAGTCCCAGCTGGCCTCCCAGCCTCAGGTAGAGCAACTGGCAGAGGGGTTTATGAGAAGGACAAGAAAGCCTTATGGCAAAGAGAGTTATAAGAATAGATTTCTTCCTCTTCTTCTAAATGTAGAAGTAGAGCAGTTGTTGGGGCATTAGAATGAATGATGCAGCCAGACATTTCATGATGTGGTCCATGCCAGAAATAGGAATGTTTCCTTTAGTCTTCTCATCTCCATGAAAGTGATACACTCATCTACCCAATACACTTGTCACCCTACGGTCTTTTGGTTGCGATCATAAAAATTGTTTATATGGTCTGATGATAATAAAGAGAGAGTTGGCAGAGGAGGTAGTAGAGAAGTACTTAGCCAAAATCTGGGGACTTGTAGCCAAAGGGGGACATGTAACATAACATATGTAAAAATGGGTTAGTTTTTTTTTTCTGAAGGTGCAAAGTTTCCATTACAATTGATAGAACTTCTTAATGATTTTACATTAATTACCATAATAAGGATGTATCCAATTAAGCCAATAAATATCTCCAGCCTGAGGAGATGACTTGCCTTATTCTTCTATTTTTTTGGCAGACTTTCTTCCTGTGGTTACCTTCTAAATGTGGCACTTGAGGGTGCCTAAAGCTTACGGACCCCGAAGAAATCTTTTGTAGAATTCAATTTCTGACTGCTGCTGGATGTTGACTGAATGAAAACAATTTGATATTTAGCCTTGCAGGCCCAGCCAAGTCTGTGGGAAATGAAGCTTGTACTCTTTCTGCTTTGTCACCTGCCATAAACACCTAACTCTCATCAACTCATGCAACAGGAACACTGTTGCCTGGCTTTGTCATTTGCTGTTAAAAACATGGCTTGGAAAACAAATGCATTGTTACATTTTCTTCATCATTATATCAGTTGATTCCCAAATGAATGAGAAGTGTATTCAAAATTGTTCTGAGCTGGTTTAACAGCTGTCAAGAAATTTAATTGGACTTTTGTTGAGTAGTTTTGAAGACTGGCTCCCTTGTGTCTCTATAAACACTCTCACAGTCTTTATACCGGTGTCAAAAATCCTGCATGAAATGACTGTGTTGCCAAGGGGACAGGGATTAGAAATAGTGCAAGAGTTTGAACACATCTTTTTTGCTGCTGTTGCTCATTGTCCCTTTTGGCCATTCTGAATGTCCGTGTTGCAAAGTCATGGACTTTTGGGAGAGTTCTGGAAAAGTAACCAACACAGCTCATATGTAGCCCTCACAACTTGTGAAAGAGTGAGGCACCAGCCTTCTTCACTGGCAAAGCTGGGCCATTTTCAGTCACAAGTGCAAGAGCTCTGGGCCAGAAGAAAAGACTACTGAAAATTCATTTTATAGCCTGGTCATGAGTGTGCCCAGAAAGCAAAAGGGAAGAGCCTGACTTCCATGGTCACTGACATTCTCAACATTTGTGAACAATTGCATGATATTTGTCTTTTCTTTTTTTAAATAAAAATGTTTCTCAGATTGGTTTAAAATTATTGCTACATTTTAGCTGAGAGAAACCATTAACACCAATATCACATAATTAGCAAAAAATATTTTAGGAATGAAGGGTTTCATTTGTATGTCCTGGAAAGTCTTCCCAGTCAGTTATAATACATGGAAAGGAGAGTTCTGTCTAGAAACCTAGAAGAAACTTGCTTTATGTGGACAAGGAGGGAGATATGAGACAGTTTTTCAAAGTTTGCCCATTTCTACTTTGTAATAGCTGTAAACAGAGCAGCATTATTTTCCTTGCTCATGGAGTTCAAGTAATGAATGTACAAACCTGGGGTTGTAAAAATTCTGTAGCCCCCAATAAATCACACCCTGTGCTCAATAAGAATGTAATCCATCACCTGTAGAATTAAATGGAAAGATACCCATGGTCTACTGGGCTCTGCTTCAAGCCATCCCACCGCGAGACTAAGCAGATGCTTAACCCCAAGTCAGGGCAAGAATCAAATTCAGCAAAGGGCCCTTTCTCATTCAGTATGAGACTTTTATGCCCTCTCTTCTTTTCTTTGTGTTAGTCCAGTCTCCCACATTCTCTGCCTTTTTCTTTAACTACCTGAGTTATGATTCACACTGAACAGCACTTGCCAGTGGTTTCATCAAAGTGAAAGGGATTATGAATCAAACCACTTTTATATTCTACAAGTATGGAAGATCGTTGTAATTGTGACACCTTTGGGGTTGCTTAGAGCTCCAAAACCTCAGAACAGAGTCCCTTTTCTAAGCAGGGGAAACGAACTCCCTCTACAAAATGAAGACCTTCCCATATGCTGACTTTTTGTAGAGAATAGCTTTCTTACTGTTAAAATGACAAACAGAAAGCGCCATAAAAAAGGACCTGACAATCACTTGATTACAGAATCACTTGGTTGACACTTTAATAAAAGTGGCATTAAAATAATATTGGATATAAAAATGTAAGATGAAAATAAATGGGACTTTTGGAGCCTAGGATTTTTTTTAATAACATTGAGTTACTTTGCAATGTTCATATCTTTATCTGCTGATATGATTCAAAGGGTGATCACAGCTTAGTGCCAGGAAAAATGTTGAATGGAGAAAGGAATGCCATATTGCATGTAAGAAGAAAGATTCCTTCCCAGTGTAAATACAGTTTTGCCCAGACTTAGGTTTTACAACAAAATACAACCATGCCAGCATTAGGAGAGTATTAGTGGGCCCAAAGTTGTCAATTAAAGCATTTGTTTACTACTCACAATCCTGATCTTCCCAAAGAGGGTTTTTTTAATAGCTTTATGGAAAAGACGGAACTATCTCAACACTGTGAAATGTTTATAGTACCTTTTATTATGAATGTCCACAGGCGTTAAAAGGAAATAGTACAAACACGGTATTTTGGGGGCTTTGTTTCAGAATCCAAAGGCCTCTTAAAGCCCAAAGCTGGCCAGTGGGTACTGGGCAAAAGGCACAGAGATTTAAGGGAGATTAGGCTGTGCGAGTCTGGGGTTTATTGTGTTCAGCCAGCCCTCTCTCACCCATTATTCCTTGCAATCTCCTGTTAGTTTTCAGTCTTCCTGCCCCATTAAAGGAATTCTTCCCTGTATTTATGTCTTGCAAACTTGCGTCAGCATTCACCTACTCTAAGCCCCTCAGATTTTCCTAATACATTAATTAAAGGAAAGTTGCTAGGACAATGGGCAGAGCAGCAAAAACAGTGACAGAGTTGTCACTGATTTCCAGCTGCTCCATGACTGTGTATATATCTTTGTGAGCTCACTGAAAGGAGCAGGGAAGAAAGAGACGTTTGGAAAGACCTTCAGAAAAAAGACAACATGTTGCACAGAGAGGGGAAGACCCAACCTGATTTTGAAATCTGAAACTTCGTCCCAACTCTAGTCCCCAGAGGAAAGCACTGGTTCTCATTCCCTGGTCACATGGACTTTTCAGTGTGTCACTTAAAATACAACGGTGTTTCAATTCTTCTGCAAAGAAAATCACTAAAAATGTGAAGTGCTATGATAGTCCTCCATCCTAGACCTTAAGGTCTTCCCAATGTTCTACGGATAAAAATTTATGATAGCTATCAGCCTTGTAAATCCAACCTAATTCTGGAAAACTAGTCTCCTTTTTACCACTTCCTCATAACTTACACTGTTCAAATCACGACTTCACTGAGAACATCATTGTCTGTAAATAAAACTTACCCTGAATTTTGTTCATCAAGCCAGCCTCCAGTGACTTTGTGGATCTGAGATTGTAATTATAATTTGTAAATTAGAATTTGCAATTGGCTTCATGACTGAATGTTGATAAATCATTCTCTCACAGCTGAGAAGAAATAAAATCTAGTGCAATGTTTTAGCTGTATTGGCTCCACAGAGTTAATGCAAGCAAAAAGTAGTAAAAACTTACTTTTGTCATTAAAGTGAACAGATCTGCTTCTGAACACATTAAAGTGACAAATCTGATGAGTCAGAAGGTGACATTTTTACATAGTTACTTTTCAGAATAGAGCTGCACTTTAAAACATGATGTTAAAAGTGAAGGTTCCTTGTCCTGATTGGGAACATATTCCACCCAAGGAGAAGATGGGGCCACAATCACAGTGCAAAGAAGAATCTCCATCCTTCATTGGATGTGGGGGGAAAACATAGTGACAAAGGATGAGGAAAAGGATGAGGTACTTAATGCCTTCTTTGCCTCAGTCTTTAACAGTAAGACCAGTTGTTCTCCAGATACCCAGCCTCCTGAGTTGGAAGACAGGGACGGGAGCAGAATGAAGCCCCCATAATCCAAGGGGAAATGGTTAGCAACCTGCTACACCACTTAGACACATGCAAGTCTATGGGGCCGGATGGGATCCACCCAAGGGTACCGAGGGAGCTGGTGGAAGTGCTCACGGAGCCACTTTCAATCATTTATCATCAGTCCTGGCTAACTGGGGAGGTCCCAGTTGACTGGAGGTTAGCAAATGTGACACCCATCTACA
>NW_008794446.1:4530348-4530980 GCF_000699145.1 Aptenodytes forsteri | reverse complement strand
GCAGTGTGCCCAGGTGGCCAAGAAGGCCAATGGCATCCTGGCTTGTATCAGCAATAGGTAGTGATGCCCTGGCCATCTGCCAGCCATCGCCATTGCTGTTATCACAATGTGCCCAGGCACAACAGTGTAAGATGATAAGCAGTACAGCAGTCCAGCAAGCAGCAAAATCAAAAAACAGCCACTAATGAGCACCAGACTCTAACCTACAGTAAGGCAAGCAAGCCCAATGGCAAGCACAGGAGACTGTCAATTAATAGCTAAACAGCAATAACAGCTATGAATTTGATGTAGCACATTCTGATCAAACCCGTCGTTATCTCGTACCCTTCGAGTCCCCCGTTGGGCACCAAAAAGGACTGTCGTGGTTTAACCCCAGCCAGCAACTAAGCACCACACAGACGCTTGCTTCTGGTGCGAGGGGGGAGAGAATTGGAAGGGTAAAAGTGAGAAAACTCGTGGGTTGAGATAAAGACAGTTTAATAGGTAAAGCAAAAGCCACACGCACAAGCAAAGCAACACAAGGAATTCATTCACTACTTCCCATCAGCAGGCAGCTGTTCAGCCATCTCATCTACTTCCCAAGTAACAGGTACTTGGGAAGACAAATGCCATCACTCCAAACGTCCCCCCTT
>NW_008794446.1:4523961-4530231 GCF_000699145.1 Aptenodytes forsteri | reverse complement strand
CCCCCCTTCCTTCTTCTTCCCCCAGCTTTATATGCTGAACATGATGTCATATGGTGTGGGATATCCCTTTGGTCAGTTGGGGTCAGCTGTCCCAGCTGTGTCCCCTCCCAACTTCTTGTGCACCCCCAGCCTACTCGCTGGTGGGGTGGTGTGAGAAGCGGAAAAGGCCTTGACTGTGTGTAAGCACTGCTCAGCAGTAACTAAAACACCCCTGTATTATCAACTCTGTTTCCAGCACAAATCCAAAACATGGCCCCACACTAGCTACTATGAAGAAAATTAACTCTATCCCAGCCAAAACCAGCACAGCATGCTACAGTGCAAAGTATGAGTTTATAAGCAGGCAGACCTGTTTTTTTGGACAAACGGAAAAATCTAAGTAGGGAAAAGCAGTAGATATGTGGATCTGAGTCATGCACGCTTCCTACTGCATTTCATCAAACTTTATTCTTTAAAATGTATTCACACTCTCAGGACTCATAATCCATATGATTGTGCTATCATGTAGAAAAAAAGCTAACTAAACACTATTTTAAAAAGGAATGTTAAATAGCACAGTATCTTGAGGGCTAATTATTTGCTGAGGTAAGAGCTGGAAAAAGAAAATAAACAGCACTAATGAAACTAACAGATGATACTTTATAAGAACTTCAGCACACTTGGGTGAATGGAAAATAATTTCTTGAAGATTTCAGAACAAAAGTAGAATATAGTAACATAGGATCCACTTCAGAAAAATGGGGAAAAATGCCTAAGACAATGTCTGTCAACAACAGAGGTAATGGCTGAAAGAGAAAGCAGAGAACAGTAATGAGCTCTGCCTCTCCACGCTGAGAAAGACACAGTATATTGTATACCTTCAAGCAGGGATAAGAAACTATTAAACTGTCATGAATATTCATGCTAATCTTTAATTCTTGAGAAGCATTTTGTGGGGTGAAGGACAGTGTGATGTGGGCCTCCAGGCTTATTGGGTTGAAAATGAACAGAAAAATAATGTTCGAGTAATGAATTACAGCTACATGTCTATTTTAAAAAATGGCAAGTCGGAAGAATACTCCCTTTGATACATGGAGGAAGCCAAATGGACAAAAAGAGGACACCTTCTAAACCTTGCACTGTACTCCTGGAGACAACTTTCTCTTTTGTCTCATGAGCATTCTGAGAACAAAGCAGCACTTTATTGAAAAAATGACAAGGTCACTACCTACATCATTATCATGAAGTGCAGTAATATCCCCCCAAAGTCTTCACCCTAATGTTAAAATGAATATATGTTAAGTAACAGGAAAATATTTGGCAACACTTTGTCTTAGTTTCTGATCCTTGTAATACATTGAATGTGAATGGTGGGGGGAGAGGGTTTCTAACATGGAAATTATTTCAGTGCAATCTGCTTTAGGCTGAGGGTTGCACTATTGAAACCCATTGTTTTCCCTTTTGTACTTATCTAGCTCATTCACGGTCATTTTCACATACTCCACTTTTGAAAAACTTGTGGAAGTGTTTCCTACCATATGCATCTTCCCACTTCAGGGTGGTAGCTTATCAGAAACAAGAAACTTTTAGAATCTGCGACATCCTTAGCAACCTTTTCAAAAGATCCCTTGACTATGCTCATAAGTAGTCTCCAAATGCTTTTTGCCTAAATACTCATTTGCTACCTAAGGATATTCTCCAAAGACTTTTTGCTCATGATATTCTTGTATTGTCTGTTGTACTTTAGATGATTATCACGCTCCATATATTGTAGACTGTTTACTTTCAAGGCAAGATACAGTGGTAGAAATTTATCATCATCATCTCTTGTGTGCTGATATGTCAATAACAGGAAGAATTTCCTGGATCAGATCTGCCTCTCCACCCATCTTTTTTTTTCTTTTCTGGAGCCCCATGCTGCAATGCAAAAGGGCATTTTAACACTAGGAAAAAAAAAGGTTTTCTACCTTCTGTTTTCTCACCAATTAATTACCCATTTTCCCATTTTATATGGGATCCTAATGACACAATTATGAGTTTTGAAATACTGGTCGATAGATCTCTATCACCCCAAGGGGATGTCAATGCCCTAATTAGAAGTTTATTGATGCATTTCCTTGTATTCAGAATTATCCCACATAAACTTTCAGAATGTTTTTCTTTGCAAAATAGTATTTCCTGAGGGCATTTATTAGTCAGGAGATAGAATGTTTCTGGGCACACTCCTGGCAGTTAGGATAATGAAATATGAGATTCTATGCAGTTTTTCATTTTTCTGCCATGTCTCTAGGGTAATTTGTATGTGCCAGGGCTATAGACACGGAAGACTTGATCTTACAGTATTTTACACCTTGTATAGTATTTGAGCAACGGTCAAAACGGGCTGATATGTCATATGGACTGTATGTCATAACGACACTCCTCCAAACATCAAAGGTACATACTGAAGTTTTCTGGGCGTGGATTGCAAGATGAATAGGCTTCAGGACTTCTGGACTTCCAATTTGGTAGTTGTATTTGAATCTGTACAAACTGAGTGTCATGCATGTCACCAAGGCTAAGTACATTATGAATTCTCATTGGAGGCATTTTGTGTCCAATCTAACCAGCTTTAAGTTTTCAGTGACCATCAGAAACATCCAATTAGGGAAGAATTAGATTCACAAAATGTAAAAGACTTAAATTTTATTATATGACTTGTTCCATAAATACCGGAGTTTAAGCCTTAACTATGCCCCACCTCCTTGCTCCTTTTTTTATTCATTACTTCTCGATTTATTTTGTCTTAATTTTATTTAAGTGTCTGATCCATAACCTATCATCATCAGAGAAAGTCCTGAATACAAATTGAAGGACAACCTAGCCATTTTTCCTTCTCTGTCACATATCAAAAGGGGTAAGAAGTTAAAAGAAATAGGGAAAAATCATAAAAGGACCCAATTAATCTACCTCTCCCCCCAGTTTACATTCCTTATTTCTTTCACATAACCTCACAAGAAAACCAGTAGGGCTCCACCAGAGAATTACTCAGAGTGGGATGTAGTTGACCTAACCATCCTCAGAGCCTAGGGACTTGGCTTGGTTGCTTTTACATAGATGTGGAGTTTCAAATGCCATAGTACAGCCAGGATAGCTAGAGAGTACAAGTAGATCTGACACCAGACTTAGAGGAAAAATATGCCTTCAGGATCAGCAGCTGGAGGCCCACTGAGTTCCCTGAAGACATCTCAAATGGTTTCCCAACTTCCATGTCTAGAATGAAGTCATGTCTACTTTCATCTACTGCACAAGAGGTGGGATTCAGCTGCCTAATGTAGCTGCTTTTACCATTTTATCTGCCCTAAAGCAACCTGCCTAGCCTCTAGTTCCCACGGAGGAACATGGGTGTCCCATAGAGCCTTTGTCAAGTCTGCAAGTCCCAGGAAGTTGTCTCAGTTTCCACAAAATATCTGAAAAGTCATTAGAAACTTGTGTTTAGGCAATCTAATGCTGCCCTAGGGAGTCTAATGAGACTAGTCTCTTACTATGGGCATCTCTGATGGGTGTCTAAAACTAGGTGGTACAAATCCCATGAACTCAGTTCTGTTGCCCAGAGGTAACTTTATGTCAATGTCATACATCTGGTTCTTTTGAGCCGCCTCCAGGTATCTCCACTTGCCTTTAGCAACTGTTCCAGATGATCATCAGAATCTCATGGGTGCTATGTTGTGGTGGATGTCTTCCGGACACCCTAGGGCATCTCAAATGGAGGTGGATACTTCAGTGTAAGCAGCTGAATCAAACTGTCTTCTCCAGTAGGTCTGGGAGAAACCACAATGTTCGAGTGTCTCAAAGGATGTCATATATGTCAAGCTAGTGCCATAAGCCATGCTTAAAATGGCAGAATGGTCTTAGCTACACCCACAAGGACCAGAATTATGGAGGGCAAAGCTGAGTGACATCTGAAGTATCTATGTCTGGGAAATACTGATGTTTTAACATCTTTTCTTGTTCTGAATTAGAACATAAACATCTTTATGAAAAAGACCATATAGAATAATATAGAATATAAAAAATACACTCATAAAAAATGATCACAAGATTCCTTTAAACACTTTCAGTCTACTGAACTATATACAGTATTTATTTTTGGGGGTTTTTTTTGTGCAGTTCAGAGTGCAGCTGCATTCACTGTCACTGTTCCTCCTGGGAGATGTAGCTGTAATGCCTTTTGTTCCCATCATGTTAAGTGCTCTAGACCCCCTGACAGGTATTGTGGTCTATTTTCATAGCATCTGCTGAACCTAGTGTGCAAGGTTCTGCTTGAAAATGGTAATTTGGTCATACATATTTTGTCCTCATTAAATCTTTAAGTTAACCTGTAGAGTGATACTTAGGAAAAATTAGGAAGTTTGTAAAAATCTTGACAGGCATGAAATAATGGAGTGAATGGAGGAGGAAAAGAACCTGGTTACATTGTAAAGTGACCTTCAGCAGTACACAATTAAATGTACATTTATCTACTGAAAATAAAAAGGAAAGAAAAATGACTAGTTAAATACTCCACCAAAGAGTATTCAAATAATTCAATTATAGATAATAGTATTCATTCATACATTGTCTTCTGAGAAAGAAAAGCACCCTTTGACTATATCCTCCCTTTCCTTAGATTCATGCAATGAACCGCATTTGCCTTTCACACCAGCATAATAATTTGGTAATCACTGGATTTGGTAATCTTCTGGACCACTAGTTATCTGCCATGCCATGTGCAATGTTTGAACTTAGAAGAAACTTTGCTAGAGTTTCAAAAGCACGCGGATCATGGGCCAATGTCAGTCATGTGAGCCTGGCAGAAGTGGCTGAGTAACAGGGAAAAAGAGTGCTTAAAGCACTGCGTCTCAACACTGTTCATATCAAGCCTCTGTTTCCTTTCCCAAAAGTAGTTACAGATCCCTATTCCATTTTTCCGATTTCTCGGAAGACCTCTCCATGAGTTAGAGCAAGGAAGTTGTTCCTCTCACCCAGCTGAGAACAGCTGTTTTAGGATTTTTCTCAGGCTAGCGTGCTACTTTGCCATCCTAAACAAGAACAGAGACCATGTGTTCAGAAAACATGGAAAAATTTCTGGCAAACATAGTTCCATAAAATCAGACTACAGTAGCTGGCATGTCGTCTCAGAGACCTCAGAAGCTAAATCCCCACTGTAACTCACCCCGTTGACTTTGGTGTGACCAAGTAGGTAAAGTCCCACTGCACATAATATATGTTGCTTCCAAATCCAGGCAAAGATTTCTGCCCGTTTGAACTTCAAGTCATGCTCTTTCACTAGTGAAAATAGCAATACAACAGAGGTTTGCGTTACTATGACAAGTGAAAAAAAAGTTGATGAAGATTTGTAATAAACTAAAAGAAATTTCATACATCACTGAAGACAAAGAAAACTGAAAATAAAAGAAATTGGGGTTATATTTCTTTTTCATAATGTCAGTGAAAAATGTTCCAGTCAGTAGTCTGAACACCATGGATGAGGACAGATTTACCACTTCACTTCACTGAATAACAATTTCAAAGCTTAGCAAAATCTTTGCAAGAGGAGACGGTGAAGCTTACACTTCCTGTCAACAAAACACCCCAGACAAACAATGCATTTTGATAAAATAGCTGCATGATCCTTGAACTGGAATATCTAAACGAGACAAAAGATTTTAAAGGAAGGATGAAAGGAATTTGTAAAGAATCAGTGATACTAAATGGACTCATGTCCAGTTTTGCTGTCATGTAAAAGAGCAGGGGCAAAGCTGGGTGACACAGACAGCCTTGTAAACTGTATGTAACGGGCATAGTGGTAAACTCTAGAGAAGAGGTGTGGGTAGACTTCTGACTTGGGGAAAAAAGACAGGAGAGTGAAATCAGCACTGTAACCTCACTCGATGCCCAAATGATTGCTTAGAAATGAATTAGAGTAGTGCTTAGATTGTATTATGGGCCTGATTTCTTTTAATTCAGGGTGAGGTTTTACGGTCAGCTTATGCAAAACTACTGAAGCTTATGCTGTTGTTGAAAGGAGGATCCTGCTTTCCACCATCCCCATACTTGATCATACCTTGATCATACTTGATCATACAGCCGGCTGAACATGAGCCGGCAGTGTGCCCAGGCGGCCAAGAAGGCCAATGGCATCCTGGCCTGTATCAGAAATAGTGTGGCCAGCAGGAGTAGGGAAGTGATCGTGCCCCTGTACTCGGCACTGGTGAGGCCGCACCTCGAATACTGTGTTCAGTTTTGGGCCCCTCACTACAAGAAGGACGT
>NW_008794446.1:4512881-4523186 GCF_000699145.1 Aptenodytes forsteri | reverse complement strand
GGTGGAGTCCCCATCCCTGGAGGTATTTAAAAGACGAGTAGATGAGGCACTTAGGGACATGGTTTAGTGGACATGGTGGTGTTGGGTCGACGGTTGGACTCGATGATCTTAGAGGTCTTTTCCAACCTCAGTGATTCTATGATTCTATGATTCTACCTGCACCACATCATGCTGTCAGGTGTCCATCAGTTCCGCTCAGTTCCTTGATCCTGCTCACAACCAGTCCTACAAAAAAAATGACCCATTGTCTCACGGGTCTACCGTCGGATCTGATACAATGAGCAGCTTTGTGATTGCTGGTGGATAAAAGGGAGAACATGGGAATGCACAACCCCTTGAGTAGGAATATGGTCTCAAACTGTGAAACTACACTTTATTTCAGAACTAATTTATCATCAACAGTTACACGCTGCAGCAACACAGAGACATTTCCACATTTGGATTCTTAACATTATGCTGGATTTGATTGCTTTTCTTTCACCCCAATTGATAATTCATTGGCTAGGTGAGTTACTGAATATTATTTCTGTTTTGAGATTGAACAAGAAAAGTTATAAAGAGGGAGGTAACTAATATACAATATTGGCAAAAGCATTTTCTATTAGATATTTTTTAGGTTTTACAAACATTTTCCTAAAAAAAGGTGAATGCCTAAATATTTGTGAATTAATGGTATTATGACAGAGCAGAATGAATGTCATTTTATTTATTTGTGTTCATTTATTTCTCCATTCTCCTTATTTTTTCACATTGTCCTTACTGTTTATGTCACACAAACATGCTCTGCAGAAATGTGAAATGACTAATATAAGTAGTTACTGGCAATACCAGGGATGAAGTTTTACATCAGCTGCAGGCTATAAAACAAATAAACATAGGAACACGATTCTGAAACAAAATTAAATTTAAGAAAGAATATGCTATGGACATTCTTGTAATTTTTAAGGATACCTCAACTAACATATTGTACAAATCTGCTAAGTCAAAAGTGTGCTTAATGCTGGGTATCACAGGGGTATACATGGAAATACTACAACAAGAAATGGATACCTATGACAATAAAAATACCGTAAATAACAATAGACATTTGGAGTCGTTCTTTCAAAACTGGATGCACAAGGTCACCTTGCAGAACTTGCACAATATTCATTCAGTGCTTCAAACTTTCAATGGCATTCAGAGATCCATTTGTGCTGCAAAAAAGTATTGTGAAGTACCTGGTTTGGAATGCTATGCCCTTGTTAAGTGTAAATACAGTGTCAGATAGCACAGTAAAGTCTTCCGCTGTACCAATGAGAACCAGAGCCTGCCTCTTTGAACAACAAAGGAAGTTTTAAAATATCTCCCAATGGCACAAGATGGAATAAATTTTGATTAATATTTTAATTCTGTTTTTCATCTGTTCTGAATTCATAGTAATATAAATTTGAGAGTGTCTGAAGCCAGCAGAGCTATCCCAGTGTGAGACTAGCTTGAGTTTTGTCATTAATCCATTTTAGCCCTTATTTCCTCATTTCATTTATTTGCTTTCAGTAGTTTTCCTTGGCTTGACAGGACTTAAGGTGACTGCTTGTATGTGGTTGCTTTAATACAATAAAGTAATAGGCTTTCAGATGTTCAAGAACATATTTCTTGCCCCATCAACACCTTCCCATCTATGGAAGTGTATTCACAGTGTATACACATATTCATGTGTATATGCATATGTGCAAGAGAGATGAAGTTGAGAAATGAAGATGAGAGATGAAGATGGTTCACTTTAAACTTTCATAGACCTGATTATTCCCAACAGTCATTTATGTACCTAGTACGATTAAGTGGGAAGGTTCATCTCAAAGGTTATAATCCTAAAAATAACCTTTGAAGGGCTGAACAGTTGTAACAACAGAGAAAACTGTCACTGCCGGTGCCTCAGAGCAGCAACAGTAGTCTTTCTGAAAGCTAAAGATAGCTGCACAGACCATGGCAGCAAGCTGCCTCATGTCCCACGCTTGGAAAGAGGGCAGCCCCAGAGGTGGCCACAGGCAGCGGTAGTACCACTGGTGCTAAAAAAAGAAAATCAAAACATTCTTTATTAAAGTTCTTGCTTAAAAGCCAGGCTCTTAAAAGGGTCAGTTTAACATGAAAATAGCAGAAAGAGGTCATGGTACACCTGGAAAAAGGAAGTAGCCAGCAGAGTTTCTTTTTTTGAAAGAGAATGAAATACATAGAATTGCATTAGACACTGTCAGAGAAATAGTCCTCAGGATAGCCTCAGGCACTGGCGGTACAGACAAATAGCAATGGGTGAGGTGTGTGGGTGTGTGTGCTTTAAGGGAGTCATACGTAGTAATGGTGACCCCCAGAGAGGCTAATAAAACCAGGTGAAGAGAGGGAAAGGGGGGAAAAAATTAAACCCAGACATCCTTTCTATTGCCGTGAGACAGCAAAGGAGAAAGGCGCTGCTGGAGGCATATCATGCATTATGCAAGCACTCACAGCTGTCCAGGTCCTCCACATCCTCAGTATGGTTAGCACCAGTGTGACTAACGATGCCAAACGTATAATGAGTGGGTGAGGAATGAGGAGCAGGCTTAGTCACTGGGATATCTGGAGTATTAAAGAGCTTTTCTACAGAATCAAAATGGGTAACCAAAGACCTCCACACATGCCAAAAGGTGCAAACCCATTCCCTGGGACTCTCGGCCAGGAGCTCCAGGGCACCATTCCCTCCTGGATCCCAGCACTGATGTGAGCCAAGCGATGCCTGGGGAGCTGAGGAGGGCCAGAGGTGGGAGTGATGGCAGGGCAGTGGAGGAGTGGTGCCCAATGCATAGCTGCATGGTGACATGGGGGTGCAATGTTTCTGAAGGGCAGACATAGGGTGCTGAGGCGGGCTCGGACTCATGTGGTAAAGCCTGGTGCTGAAACTGTGTGTATTTCCCAAAAAGCCTGTAAAGCGGTCCCCAGCCACTTCTGCTTCCTGGGGATGTTCAAATAACTGCATGCGTTACATAGCCCAGTGGACAACTCCTCCACCTCTTCTCCATTCCTCCTCCAGCCCAGGCTCATAAATCCTTACCTGTGGCCAGAGGAAAGTCCCTGACAGTGCCATGGAGCAGCCTCTGCACTCCCTGCCTCTCCTCACCCTACCTCCCAAAAACATGATTGATTTTCCTGTGTCCCTGTGCCCCCAAAATCACTCTGACAGGACAACAAAGCATCAATGCTAAATTCCACGAGGGCTTGAGAGGTCTAGCTGGTACTACAAAGAGTGATGCTTTTGACAGACAGAAGTCTGCTTTGGTATCAATAAAACCAGAATCTCAACAAGGTAAATAGGAATCCACTAGCAGGCATTCACCTTACCTGTAACTGGTGATATAGCTCAAGAGCGATACCTTCTATGTTATCTATTTTTTCCATACAAATGCTGAAAATGCATTATGACAAACACACAAAAAAATGCTTTAGATTAAGAACTTGCTTTTCCACAGCTCTAATCGCATGAAACAGCACCAACCAATATATGTAAGTGGGACAATTTGGGAAGAAATGGCCACAGCAGTATCTCTGCCATTGTCCCATTTCTCCACTACTAGCAGCTTCCTGCTCTAAAGTACTTCTGCTCCACTGTCTTTCTTGGCAGCCCCCCAAGCTTCCATGATGCCAAAATAATCTGTCAGATGACAACTAGCCATTTCAAAGACATATGAAAAAAAGAAAATTGTTTCTATCCCCCAGAACCAATTGCCTTTATAGCTCTGATTTCTGTGGTGATCGAAGTGGACTTGGTGCCTCAGAGCAAAGTAAACACATATGTTTGGGAAGGCTTTTAAACTACTTGGCACCAAATCACCTCGTGCCACCCCGAGAATATTTTTTGGGAAGGCTTTTAAACTACCTGGCACCAAATCACCTCGTGCCACCCAGGGAATATTTTTTCAGCCTTATGGGCTTCTGATGTGTATGAAGCACTGGCTTTCAGATTCCATGTGTCTCTTTGAGATACAGTTGGTGGTGTGGTGGTACGTGTGACCTCAGACATCTGGACTAGTTGTCAGCCAGAACCTTTAGTGTTTGCAGCACCATACTGAGGCTCTTTCACATCAGATGGAGAGGAAAATATTCCCAGATATTGACTCTCTCCCAAAAACAGTACTTCCCTTGGATCACACCTCATGCGAAGCTCTGTATGAACTGAAGAGAGAGATGGGTTATTGGCATATTTTACACAGGCTGTCTGTTGGCTTTATTGTAACTGACGACAGCTCCAGCCTGGAGAATGCATGACTGCATGTTGCTTTGTGCATATATATACTATTTTGCCTGCTGTTTCAATTTGATTCTGCATTTTCACATTGAATAAGATAAGACAAATAAAAACTATCTCACTTCTATAGCAAAAAGTATGTGCCAGTTGCAGGTACTCCTGCAAAAAAAATAAAAGTGTGCACATAGAACAAAAAAGAAATATGGTTTTCGTATACATACTAGCTAACCAAAATGCTATTTGAAGGTGAAATCTATTTAATCCCTCTTCCATCCACAGTTGCTGGAAAAAGAAGCCACAAATTGGTGTTAACACTGAAGAGTATCACTGAGATTACTCTACAAAGTGTCCTTAGAAATTTGCATCCAGATCCTGGGGGTTTTGAAGGCATTGCTACAGAAGTGAGACAGGGATATCATTTGTCAAGTAATCCTCTGGGATAAAATTCTCAGATACCAGCTGACTTTAATCAAGCAGAGAGCAATATCCCAAGTTAGGTGGCTTGCTAGTAAGCCCTGTAATGGTGCTGCTGATCAGCCGCAAAGGATCCCAATGAGAAGTACTGCAAAAGTTAAGTAGATGTCAAGCAGAAACCGAGTACTTGGATGGAAGCTAACCATGAAACTTGCCGTGTCTGGTTCATCACTGTGCTGTGTCAGGGAGAGAGCGGGCTTTTCCTGCGGTGGAGCTCAGCCATGGCAGACTGAGTGCAGTACCCACTTCTATCCGTTGAAGAGCTGTTGGGAACCTGGGGCAGCAGGATGGCCGAGTCGCTAATCACAAGTCACTCCTGATCTTAAACACCACTGGAAGTTTCAACTCTGTCTTATGCACCCTGGTGAAGTTTGTAAGAGTTTCCAGACAGATGGCTGAAAGTCAGTGTCCTGAGCAGCTAAGAGTAGCCCCGTAACCCAATAGATACAAATTGTCATTGCTAGTAACATACCAGAAGCTTCACACTAACTCTGTGAGGACTCTGGACTTGTCAGGCTTTGACTGGGTTTGTCCTGGGCTGCCCACAGCTTTGCTTTAGCTTGTTTTAGCTGTTACCAGCAGTTTCCTAATGACCAGGTGGCTACTGCCTAATTTGTTTTACGTTTGCTTAGCTTTGTATAATCATCTGGTATAACCATAATTTTTTTACGAATAGCATTTAACAAGCTGTTATTTTGTGTAGAACTAAATATTTTTGACCCTAGCAAAATGATGCTGTGTGAAGGAATGGTATGATAGCAGAAGCCTTTGCCGAGGATGACAGGGAGTGCAGTGTGGAGGAGTACAGGCATGGGATAATAACAGAAGTAAACTGCTGTAAACAGATCATCAGTGGTCAACCACGGGTAGTTAAAGAAATGCAGTCCTGAGAACTGGGTAAACTGATTTTAGGGTGTCCTGGTTTTGGCTGGTATAGAGTTAATTTTCTTCCTAATAGCTAGTATAGTGCTGTGTTTTGGATTTAGCATGACAATAATGGGAAACCGCACTGATATTTTGGTTGTTGCTAAGCAGTGTTTATACTAAGTCAAGGACTTTTCAGCTTCTCATACTCTGCCAGCGAGGAGGTGCACAAGAAGCTGGGAGGGGGCACAGCCAGGACAGCTGACCCAAACTGGCCAAAGGGATATTCCATACCGCATGATGTCACGCTCAGTATATAAGCTGGGGTGAGTTGACTGAGGGGCAGCGATTGCTGGTCAGGACTGGCTGGGTGTCAGTCAACAGGCGGTGAGCAGTTTTATCACTTCCCCTCCCCCCCGGATTTTGTGTGTCCTCCCTTGTTGTTTTACTTTTCATTACAATTTATTGTTGCTGTTGTTATTATTATTATTATTATTATTTTATTTCAAGTATTGAACTGTTCTTATCTCAACCCATGAGTGTTCTTACTTTTGCTCTTCCGATTCTCTCCACCATCCCACTGGAGGGGGAGGGGGAGTGAATGGCTGTGTGGTGCTTAGTTGCCAACTGGGGTTAAACCACGACATAGGGTTAACAAAAAGAACAAGGAAGAAGTATCCAGCATATATAAAATCTCAGGTATATGAAATCTCACATTTCCAACGGAAAAAAGAGCAAGTAGTACAATGTGATAGAAGATATATAACAATAGCCCCTTGTGGTGAGCAAGGAGAAAGAAACTCCCATCATCAGCATCATAGTCCTCTTGGCAAAGGACCTGATGCCGATGACCTGCGACACTGAAGCACAGAACATTTGCATGGAGTGGGAGAGTGGAAGGGGGAGCATAGCAGTGGAAAAGGGGGCAGTCATTAGGAAGGGGGTGTAAAACAATTTAAACCGCGTCATTATTGAAACCCATTTTATAATACTATACCATTGTCTATTTTTTTATGTAATAATTAGATCGAGATTAATAATAACTCTCTGATTAGATAGTTAAGATTTCAATTACACTAACAATAAATCCTTGGCTTTGTTTAAAAGTTGTGTTTCTTTCTTCCCATAGCAAGATTTTGAGTGTAACAGTGACTGTATTCAGTGCAGGATTGGAGTTGGTACGTAGTTGTTGATAAGTGAAGAATTAGATCATGAACCAAAGAAGGACTGTGGGTGGGATTTGCACCCACAAAGGTGCAAATCTAGCTGGGTTAAAAAAAAAGCGAGATTGTAAATGGGACTTCAAGGAACAAAAGTGTTTGAAGTACAATGGCTTGGTGCAGCTTAACAATGGAAAAAGAGCCTTTGACCTATGACAAGACTTTCAGGAGATAGCTCTGAATGACTACCATCTTGTGTCCTGTAAGGCTGAGAGCAGCATTGCTCAGTGCAGAATCGTTCGATAATGGAGGGCAATGAAAATTAAATTAAGAAAAAAAGGAACTATGGAGCATGAATGCAATAAAATGACCTTGATCATGCTGTTCATTTCCTGCTTAGGGACTATACTGATTCATGCAGACAATTGCATCAGGGTCTACAGAAGCATCTACTCCCAGCACAGCCAAGAGCCCCTAATCAACAGTGTCACTAGCTCTAGGATTGCTTTAAGAGGTGAGATTAGAAAGGGATCTTTCCCATCTCAGGTGAGTGCTGTGACCCCAGACTATTGACTATTCTTGAATAACTCTCTTTTACTTTTCCATAATTCTTTTTTTGTTTGTTTGTTTGGGGCTTTTTTGGCTCAGATTCATTCAGCATTAGAAAAAAAATCAGATTTCAAGACTTCAGAAAACTTTTCAGTTTTCCACCCTTACTGAAATCCAGTGCCAACTTAAATTTTCTGCCACAGGTTGACTAATTCACAGTGGGGAACAGAACTGTAGAAATGTGACATTATGATGGGAGGAGTAGGATACGATGGAACAGTTTTTATTTCTTAGTCGAGGGACTCCATGTCAGAAGTACATTGGCTATGAGGCCATTATTAGCAGCTCTTCTTCCCAACACAGTGTGCCCTGGGATAGGAAACCTTGACTCCAGAACCAGAAGCACAGGTTGTTGCCATTTGGACTGATGGCATGGCATCAGTATGAAAAACTTATTGTTCAGGTGGAGAGTTGCTCTAGTAGCCAACTATACTTTTGGTCTGAGCCTACAGTCTTTTTCTTCTCTTTTTCTCATGTTTTAGTGATTGTACCAAAGACTCCATGCTATTGATATATATACACGCTAGCATAATTTGGCTGTTGTCAGAAGAGATAATGTCAATGACAATGTCAAATCTTTTTTGTCATGTACTTTAGCATAGGCTTCATGACTGTTTCTTTGCTGGCAGTACCACTTAGCAGGAAGAAGAATACACGGGAGAATGACAACAACAGTCATCTCTGGCAAGGATAAGTGGCTTTAAAAATGTTCTTCAGGTAATGTACATTCAGAGGGATTATTCTGTACTGCAAACAATGTGCTTGCAAGCACACTGCGATGACCACTCTTGCTATGAACAATAGCTTTGCTGAGTGCCCTTCTTTGGCAGTGGCAGAAGGATGTATGAGGTCATGGATAACTACGTCTCACCCCACTGGGTGTCCATTGCTGACAATTCCAGTTGCACCCATGTGCACTATGCACAGTCTGTAATGTAACACATAGCAGAACAAATCTCATTGCCTTTTTATAAGTCTTTTACTTTGTGTGGCAGCAGATGTCCAAGGTTTTAAATAAGTGCACTGTGAAAACAGAAAATGAAAACAGCTTGGATGACTTCATAAGAGGCTACAGGATGAAGTGTACTTATTTCCTTTCATGTGTGCTGGTTTTGGCTGGGATAGAGTTAATTTTCTTCATAGCAGCTAGTATGGGGCCATGTTTTGGATTTGTGCTGGAAATAGTGTTGATAACACAGGGATGTTTTCGTTACTGCTGAGCAGTGCTTACACAGAGTCAAGGCCTTTTCTGCTTCTCACCCCACCCCACCAGCGAGTAGGCTGGGGGAAGGGATATTCCACACCATATGACGTCATGCTCAGCATATAAAGCTGGGGGAAGAAGGAAGGGGGGCATGTTTGGAGTGATGGCGTTTTGTCTTCTCAAGTAACCATTACGCGTGATGGAGCCCTGCTTTCCTGGAGATGGCTGAACACCTGCCTGCCGATGGGAAGCAGTGAATGAATTCCTTGTGTTGCTTTGCTTGTGTACGTGGCTTTTGCTTTACCTATTAAACTGTCTTTATCTCAACCCACGAGTTGTCTCACTTTTACCCTTCTGTTTCTCTCCCCCATCCCACTGAGGGGGGGAGTGAGTGAGTGGCTGTGTGGTGCTTAGTTGCCAGCTGGGGTTAAACCATGACAGATGTCAATGTAAGTATATTAAGTATATTTCATAAAGGGCTAATTATTAGCATAGCGCTGTCCAGTAAGGACATTAAATTGCCTGTAACAAATCCTTGCATGCCTAGGACCAAAGCATATAGAAATAATTATGATTGACTGCACAGTTCCTGCTGTAATGAACCTAAAAAAAGTTACAAGTTGTCTTGGAGACAAATACCTGAAATATACTAAAAAAAGGGGAAAAATAAGGGGAAGGTTTTGAAATTCTGGGAATCCATAGGGTGATACTAAAACCCACCTGAGAACTAAAGGGGTGATTCCTCACGTGCAGAAGCCATCACCTCAGTTCACCAGTGTAGTGGAATTCCAGGTTCAGCACCCCTTTGCACATCTGCATGGGCGAGCACACAGCCCCAGCAGAGTTTGTACAGGGATGGACCAGCCTGGATACTCGGAAAGCATGGTCCCAGGTCCAGTTTACAAAACCGTAACTTGCCTTTTCAGCAGCATGTATTAGCTCAGGCACAGCACTTCAGGACCAGCTCTGAGCATGGGCAAAATGAACTCAAATCTCTCTGCATGTACTCATTTAGGCATATCCTCATAGTTCTCAAACACATTTCTGCTGTGGTTGCCAAATTCCCAGTGGCAACAGTTTTGACAGTCACAGTCAAAATACAACTGTGTAATAATAAGAAGAAGTTTTCATGTGGCAGCTGCTCATAAAGTCCTTGGTGACTATATGTAGATATCAAGAGACGTTGTGAACTGTTGCTTTAAGGATGGCATGACTTTGGTAAAAGGTTTCTGGAGTAACCAATAATATAAAGTTATACATTTCTGGAAGTCCACTACAGAGACAAGAATTATCTTTTCCTGTGTTCTGTTTCTTTCCTGTGAAATATTAGGAAACTAATTTCCATGATCCTCTGAGCAGAGACCATGTAAACAAATTTAATGATGTTTGTCTTAGAATAGTTGAGAGGATTGCTCAAGAAAGGCTGACATTTCCCCGCCATGAAACTCTTCACTGCTAAAGAGAAAGGTAAAATCAATGGAAGTTAAGAAAAGCTTTAAGTGTAATTCTCATCATTCTTTTTTCCTTTTTTTTTTATTAAGCAGTTAGAACCAATGGTTGCTACAATAGAAATAAGGTGTTGTCACATGTGCATAGCTGTGGACTGTGGGAATGGGAGTCTCACTAACGGACATTCCTGAGTTTGATTTTAATGAGCAAACACTGCACCACCTGGCATGACAAGGCACTTAAGCAGTAAATAACGGAGAAAGGAATGTGCAGTTGAAAGGAGAAAAACAAGA
>NW_008794446.1:4489305-4511157 GCF_000699145.1 Aptenodytes forsteri | reverse complement strand
GTTATAAGTGTAAATAAAGGAGAATGACCATACTCATATTGAGATCTGTCATTACTCCGGAATCGCAACTCCCGCTCCGTCGTCGACACTGAACAAAGGGAAACTCCGACAGTGGACCACAGTGAATGCTTTACATGTCATAATTCTCATCCTCACTTGGACCTGAGAGTCTCCTCTTATCAACACAATAAGCCATAATCTGTGTAATTAGCTGAAAACATTGTCTTAACCTGATCTTCCCTTTCCTTCTGCTTCCTCTGTTGCTGCATATTCTTTCTTCTTCATTAGCTGTATCTATAGGCACTTGTTTGTCTTATCTACCTTTTGAAGAATGTCTTAGACCTGTATCATCACTGACTATTTTAATCTCATCTGTTAGCTGGCATTCAAGAACTTTTTGGATGAAGAAACAGAAATATGATTCACTGTGCTCTTTTTTATTCATGGTAAGTCTGGTTCTACAGAAGATTTCCCAATAAACTTATCAAACTATTGCTGCCTTCCCCTCTGTTCGTGTTAGCCCAAGATGGTACAGATCTGCATTGCCTCTGGAGGGGCAGCCACTTTGTACAAGGGTGCCATCTACGCCAGTGTTGGAAAGGAGCAAATTATTTCTCACTTTTACATCAAAACGAGGGAGGGAATAGGCCAAACCATAATGCCTATCACTGCTTTCTTAAATAATTTTGCTACTTGGGAGATGTAAGCCAATGTAATGAGGCACCCTAGTACAGTACGAGATCTGGCTCCCTCTATCCTGCACAGTCCTAGGGATCCCAGAAGGCTCTTCATTCTCACAAACACCCACATATTTGCATCTCAGTGCAGGCAACAAAAGCCTCAGTTTCTTATTGATGGGCTGGAACATGGCACTTATATTATTTCTGAACTTAGAGCTGAGAAAAAGACACATGCAGTAATAATTATATCCTAGATCCCGGACCAGTTGCTATGACACTCATGACAACGTTGCATTCCGATGTACTATGATATAACTCTTATCTGAAGATCTACTGCTATGCAACATCAGTGTGGCCAGCCTGCTCTACGTCAGGCTAGCCCTGAATGGTGTAAAGGCCCTCTACTCTCTCACCCCTTGACCAGAGAGTGACGAACCATTTGCTGGAGTGGATGCATTTAATAGAACAGATGTGGCCCTTGTGAGGGTTGCAAGCAGGGACTCAGGACCATCTTTTGATGTCCTCCTCTATTGCAATGGATTTAGTGAAGGAGGTTGAGAGCAACTCTCTACCTAAAGCAATCACCTCATACTCCTCTTTGGAGCTCTAAATCTGCCTTACTGCTGACATGAATGATATGCCCACATCACCTCTAAACCCAGCACTCACGCAATTAATCTTTCCTATATTACAGCTGGCTCCTTCAGTGAAACTCTGTTTTGTTTTTGGGGATGGTAAGATTGTCATTTTGAACATAATTTACTGATGTGGAAGGAGGAAAATATGCTACAAAAACCTGCCGAAAGGCAGGAAAACTGGTAGAGAAAAACATGTGCCAAACAGTCAAGGATTTAGGGCAGCAGATAGCAGCATTTTTGGATAGGCTGAGGTTGTCTTCTTTTTCATAAAAATTTTGAGCCCGTTCAGTTGTATTTTTTGGCATTTTCTCATCTAGACTGTGTCAGGTTATTTTTAATTGTGCAATTCTCCAGCAGCTTGCAAATGTAAAACTTTCATTTTCTATTAAGAAGTTCTTTTCAGTTGATCTTCTATGATAGAAAATGAAATTTCTATGTGAGCCAGCCTCTAGAGAGTCTGAGGGAAACAATATCTGGGTTAACAGAGTGTTTTAAACACAATCTCTCAGGACCTTTCTCTTCCCCTTCAGCATTTTCAGTCTGTCTGCCTCTTCTTTCCTGCTTGTTTCTTCAGTGTTCAAGCTAATTGTGATCTACTTGAAAAGGTAGACTGGATGTATCAAAAAATGGCTTTCATACCAAGTGAAGATTCAAAATAATCTGACTGTAACAGAAATGTGTTAGAGAGCAACACCCAGGGCAGGACTGGAGGAATAGTGGGTAGATCAAGGCACGTTGCACAGGACAAATAATAAGCACACTAGCTAACAACTAACTTTTATCTCATTAGTTGCCCTTGAGGTAGCTGTATTGCTTTGATCTTAATTTGCAACAGCAATAGCAAAAATAAAGATAAATCTTCACGCTCATAAGTGCAGTAGTCCCATATTTACCCACATTTATCAGCCTCAAAGATATACTACTAGTGCGTACATGAGTTGGACTGCCTCTATGCAGTCTGTCTGTGACATAAAGGTGTAGGGACAGCTTGCACAGTTGAAAAAAAAAAAGTTTTCTTAGAACCAAAACTATGTGTGCATGCACATGTATTTTATTTTGCACATTACAAAAGAAAGTTTCCATAGATTGGTCTCCATTCTGAAACCTCCATAGTTCCATTTGCAAACTTGCAAACCTACATTATAAAATACCTAGGGCCTGAGTCAATGCTGTGCACTGCCTTTGATATCAGTAGCCTCTATTTTTCCTCCCAGCAGGAATGCTAGAGTTCACTGCCAATAGCTTGAAGGTAGGCTGATGGTATCCAAACTAAAGGAGTGCAGAAAGAATAGTTATTTTGTGCCTGAAAAGCATTAGCAGGTCCAGTGAAAAAGAAATCCGAGTTACAACACCCTCAGGACTTTGAAATAACACTTGTGACAACATTGCATTGTATTCTGATGTACTATGATCTAACTCTTATCTGAAGAACAGGCATTTTGGACTCCACAGAGACAGAACATGGTACTTTGTAATGACATAATGATAGACTGAAGTCCTACAGGACTGTGTAAAGATCATCAGTTTCACTCAGAACTTTAGGCTAAATTATCAACCGCAGCACAAATAACATAAAATCCCTTCAGCTTAATTATGTGGCTTAGTCTGGGAGATCAATGGCTCCAATTCTTACTCTACATTTAACTGCCTTGTGATGGATATAACAATAGAGGGTTTTCATCAAGACAATTTTGGAAAGCACTTGAGGAGCCATTTGTTGGGGTTTTCATATTAAATCCATTTAATCAATAAACATTAGACATTATATTTCCTAAGAAAATATTTACTCTTAATGCACTGAAACAGTGAAGATTATAAGAAAGAAACATACCTACATTTTGTTTCAGGAGCAAAAAAAAGTAAAGATTATGGTTTGTAGATATAAAATTACAGAATGTGATAATTTAGTAGAAATTATTTTTTTCATGTTATCCTTTCTTTTCCAAAATAATAGGCTGATCACATCAATCTAGTCTTCAACCCCATATTAATCTGCTTGAACTGATTTTTTTCTTCTCAGTATTACTCTGGCATTTCAAATGTAACTGAGATGTCAAGACAGCTTTGTTGATAACCAATAACGACACAAGAACAGCAGCCATAATCTCTTATTAACCTAGGGGAGGTATCACGTGATAAAAATACTATACTGAGATTCTGGAAATTGGGGATTCCCTTTAACAGGTTACATGTGACTTTGAGTAAATCAGTGGATTACTCAACCCTGAAAAAGAATACCAGCCCAGTCTTACTTAACATATCAGTTTCTTATAAGTATTCATAATTATATCTGCTTGTGTTAGAGGGAAAAACATGTTTCTGGTGTTAACTCCTCTGAGGCAATACAGATAAATGAATGCAAGCTGGGGTCCATTCTTGCTTATGAAGTGCCAGTGCACTTCACAGTCACACGCTGTATTTCTAGGGACCCATCAGTGCTGCAAAAACAAAAGAAGAGTCCCCGACACTCTAGGTGAAGCCAGTAAATCAGGCAGGATAACTCAGGTCCCAGCACTGTCCTAAAGGATTTGTGCTACTCTTTCTGCTGCACAAAATGAAAAGAGTCAAATTCACTGCAGGACCCCAGACTGAATTTGCAAGGGTGGCATTTGGGGAAAACAAAGCTGATGATACTCTCATCTGTCACATTTGTGTTGGGAATCATTGAGAAAATATGGAACTTGTGGACTTAGAGTTCAGAGTAAGCCTGCATTGCAATCGTGGGTGAGCTGAGCTCTGTAGGGACTATTAAATGCATTGACGGCCAAAGAAGGAAGGCGCAAGAGGCATTCAGTTACCTCTATTTGAGTGATACGGTTGCTGAGCTCTAGCTCCTGTTGGAAAGATGTTCTGAGCATTGCACAAAAGCCATGATGTAGGAACAGGGCTGTGTTTGAGAGGAGAGTGGGCATATTTGGCAGTGAAAGCATCTTGTCTGGAAGGTTTCCACACTGCACAATTCCCGCACCCGAGTCAAGGTAGGGAGCTCTTGCTGGGGTATAGGTGCTGGAGACCTTGGAGGCAGAGTGGACCCCCTTCGCCATTACAAATAGGGACATTCTTTGCCCTGAAAGAATGAGTCACAAGAAAGCTGACAAAATAACCAGATAATAACCAATAACACAGTTTTTAATGTGAAAAAAGATAACCTGGCCAATCTTGTGTCATGCTCCTTTCATGCAGAAAGACAGTTCTTGCATTAATTCTTGGGAGTCATCAGGTGATGCTAGGAGATCAGGTTTCCCGGGTAAATGCAAAGACATGGCTGAGAATGTAAACTCCAGAGCTACATCCACAGAGACAGCCTTCCATATCCAGGTGTCCTATTATCTGAAAGCCATTGGCTATGGGCCAAAACAGGCATAAGTAAATTAAGGCTCACACAGTAAGCCATTCCAATGTAGATAATGGCATTACACCATGACAAAACCAGTTTCGGAGATTAGTCCCAAGCCCTTTGGGTAAAAATACAAGAAGACCCAAATATATTCACTCACTTCACACATATTCATGCTGAAGAGTGTGTCAGCAACATGCAGTTTATCTCAACCCACAGAAATCTATCCATAAGGCGTGTACAGAAACACATCCCAACTTAGTGACTAATCCTGCACCAGCAGCACTGTTTTCTTAGTCACTTGGTGGATTGGAAGATACCCACATTTAGAACTGAGCTGACAATTGGAAGCGAATAGTTTAATGGCTTAAATCAACCTTTTCCTAGTTATTTATTTGCAATCTCATGAAAATTTCCTTCCATATTGTAATTATCCAAAATGAATCCTATTTTATCAGTGTACACATGTGTGGGATTATGGGTTTATTGAGAGGTGTATAACACAATATTGAATGTCTTTAAGTGACAACTGATTATACAAGTCACATGGTTCTGTCTCTTTTCCCTCACTGGCTGAGTTGACATTTGGACTTGAAGAAGCCAGTGCAGGGCTGAACACCCCAGAGGAGAGTGGTGTTTTAGGGATAGGTTATAGCTAAGAGAGATAAGAGCTACTTGAAACACTTATAAATTCATCCTTTTCAAACTACATAAGACATCACTTGGGCAGGATCCTAAAAAATCCACAACCTCCTACACTCTTTATTGGTGTAAGTGCAGAATTTGAACTTAATTTTGGCTCACAGTACTCATACAAATGAATCATCTGTGGAAATGCTTGGCGCACTGGCAAAAATTATCAAAACTTGATCTTCTTTGGGTCTGGAAGGTTCGACAGATCTAATACTGGCCCCGGTGATGTCATTTCTAAACTTTCCACTGACACACTTGAGGCCATCAGTATGTCCTAGGCAACAGCAAGGGACCGCTTAATCTAGGGTATGACACAGAATAAGTGTCTGCTATGCTTTTTTTAGTGTTGTCATTTATGTGGTTGATTAGCATCAGCCTTATGTAGGGACATAACTGGAACCCCAAGGAGGGGTCTGTGAAGCAACGGCACAAAGCTGGACAGAAGCAAGGAGCTGCCCAACTTGGCCTCTTTACCTCCTCCAGGTGGTCCCTGCCTCTTGCACTGTGCTGTCAAGGGTGAAATCAAAGTTCATATAATTTGGCAGTACTTACCTAGTGTCCTCTCTGCCTCCATTCTTTTCTACAGATAGATTGTTCAAATACACGCCACACATAGTGTAAGTTTATCTCTCATTTTTTGGCAGGATATTGTGACCTTTGAACTGAAATACCCACAGCCTGCTATCATAACAGAGCTGCTGACATATCAGTATAACTCAGCTTGGCAGGCATCCCTGCAAATACTATAAAAAGTTTGATTGCTTAAAAAGTGCAGCTATTCCCTACCTTGCACTCTTTTAAGGGAGCAGGGCTTATGTATACCATGAGGAAGGGAACTGCTGTGAGCGTGGGGAGGCTGCTGAGGCTGTACTTTTGAGGCTACATCTCATTGCTCTCTCTTAAGGAACAAGAGAAGGGGGAGGGGATGTGGAATGGCTCCAGGTAAAATAATGGATAGAGAAATGGTGAGACACTTAACCAAACTAAGAGCAGGACTGGTCACTGATGATGTTAAAGCACGGGACCTGTGCAGTTCATCTTCGGGGAGAGGCACAAATGCCTAAGAAGCAAAGACAAATCAGGAAGAGAGGATATTGCCTGGAAAGATCACCCAGGTGGCTGTGAGGTCCACATGTGAAATCAAAGGAGGGGTAAGGGATGCTTTCTGTTAGAATGTCAGTGCTATAATGAAAAGCTGATGGTAGCTAATGTAGGCATACCGGAGTTAGCTGCAAATTAACTAACATATGTCCTGAGAACAGTGGACTTGATCAGCAATTACAACAATGCAGAGTCCAGGGCAAGATTTATAATCTGTGCTGAATGCTGTGTTACTGCAGTTAAGTATTGTCAAAATATATACTAGCAAGGTACTTAGCCTACATATCTTGGATAACCTATATACCTTGAATTTTTAATTTGAGTATTACAAATATTTTTCTGTTTATGAGGAGTCAGGGTCTGGTAGCTAACATCATACCATGCCATGGACCCTCTTCCAGCAAAGACGCAGACTGAACCTTACCTCCTGATTTCCAGGTTTATGTCTTAGCTGTGGTAGCAAATATCTTAGTAATTTCAAATGGACACAACTATTAGAACAAGAAAAAGATACGTTGCTAAGCAGTGGGACCAAGTGGGTTGCAAAGTATTGTGAGTTATGATGACAGGGAACAGGTTAGGAAAGCTCTGAATACATTGGTCAGCCATTCACTGTGACTTGGGAAGACATTGCTGAAACATGTGTCTGTACACTCTTTACAGTCTTTGAGGGTCACAACTACAGGTTAACAAGCCTTGGGTCACACTGGCTTTATAGGTATTCAATGAAACCCTGCAGTTCAAGCACTCTCGTACTGACTGTGTTTCAAACTCTCTTTTTACTAGTGCTGGCTTCTGGTTTCTGGCTGATCCAAGTGGGCTTGGTCTCTGGAGGTGATTATCCTTTCAAAGCTGCCAACAGCAGCTGCTAACAGTGATCCAAACCAACATTCTAAAGCACAGTTTAGTACTTTTTTCTGCAAGTTTAACTAAGCGGGGAACACAGTTAAACTAGCACTCAGGTTTACCCATACCTCAGCTTATTTTCTAGGTTTTATTACATTTTGTTTGGTTTAGGCACCTATGACATTTTGACTGAGATGGACAGGATCTCCTACAGTTACTGCCTCGCTGTCTCCCCACATTGCCTTCCCCCAGGTTTCTTTGCTCTCCACTTCTCCTCTCTAGGAAGATTTTTAAACAGATAGATGTCCTTTGATCTCAAGCCATAGAAGTGGGACAATAAGCTTGTTAACCTTAGCCTGAACCAGGCAGGTAGGCACTTTCAGATTAATAGTCTGCCCGTTGTTCTCTGAAGGACTCTTGGTATCTCCCCTGGAGATATCTTATCTCTATCACTGAGCAAGCAGGAAATGAAACATAGATTCATAAAGTGTAAGCCCAGAAGGGACCATTAGAAGAGCTATTCTGATCTTATATATATCAGAGGCCCTTTAATTTCACCCATTTATCCTTGTAGTGAGTTCAATAACTTCTATTTGACTAAAGCGAATGCTCCTCCTAACAGATGCTCCAGGTTTAAATTCATGGGCTCAAAAGAAAAAATAACACATAACACATAAACTGAAACAGGTAAAACAGCCATTGAAAAATAATACATATGTCTCCCTCATTCTCTGTATCACTGCCTGGCTGTGTTTTGACATGTTTTAGTATGTCTGCACGAGTCACTCTAAAATTCACCCATCCTCAGCATAAGAGATCCTGAAAATTAATATGTTGCATACAGATTAGGCACCATTACAACCTTGTTAGGTAGACTGCACACTATAGTATATTGAGATCAATAACGAAGTAGCATAATACCCTATGCAGGACTATAAATGTCATCGGTTTGTAAGTCTAAACTGACAAATGAAAGAAGGCTACCCCGACAACACTCTGTTTATTTGTTAGCTCACTCCCCAGCTCAGTTCTTGCTCACCAAGTTTCTCTGTCCAAGACATATTGACTGTAAGGGGAGTCTTATACTAAGCATTGCCAATGCAAGACAGTTAGTCCCACATGCTTACAGGGTGAGAGCTCAGTCAGCTCCCAGCCCTCTTTTATTTAGCTGTGTAGACATTGTCAGTGAGTCTAGGTAGCATATAAAGAATAGCTGAGGCCAGCACGGAAGTCATTACGGTAAGTGCAAAAGAGTAATGTACTCTACGATGCTTTGCAGCAGAGCAGAGAACACTCCAAATCATCATTAACCAAATTAACCAAACCATCTAGCAAAACTGATCTTATTGTCAAACATAAAACAATTCAATACAGTAACATCTTTGGACATTTGTAAAATCTGCTGAGATGAGGAAGAGATTTTTATCTCTATGTATTACAGTCGTGCCCCTTCCTGAATGCACGACCATCCCAGCACTCCTTTGTGGTGTTTGTAAGCAGACATTGAAAATGGGGAGGTTTTGAATGGTAAGACACTCCCTGGTGGGGTACCATCTCAAGGAAGTTAATAAGGAATATAAATGTGGTTATAACATTCCTTTTTCTAAAGACATTGCAATATTTAAAGTTGACTTTAGTCCAAGAGATTGAGAAACGTTGTATTTACATACCACTATTCACTTGGTAGATTTTATACAAATATTGGCCTCCAAAAGTTATGAACACGGTTCTATCCAGGTCAGATAATTTCAGGACCATGTTACTTAGATTTTTTTTCTGGTGGATGTAGTCTGCAGTATGCTCAATCATACAACACTTCAGTCTGGGACATACTTAACCATGTAAGTCCAAAAGGCCAAATCTGAGGAGATTTTGAGCAGTCAGTTACAATCAGCTTCTGAATTTGAAAATATGCTTATATGAAATAATTCAGTGGAGTCTGCTTTCTCGCCTTCAGCATATTCTATATTTCTGGCTGTAGGAGCCAAGACAGAATATGCTATTATTCCTGTGAAATCTCTGCACTTCTTATTACTACCTAAATGAAATTATAAAACTCACAATGCTGTGAGGGAATGCATTTAAGACATGTCCATCCAAGGAGAATATTTTGCTGAGACAGATCACAATTTCATGACAATCCTGGTCTAACAAAAATTTTACTTCATCTGTACCAATGCAACTGTTGGAAGAGGATTCTGCAAAGCCCATGAACTAATTTGTGGGACAAAACTAAGGAAGAACATGCCTAACATTTACCTAATGGAAGGTAAATGAGGAGACTATAAAATTCAATCCATCTTCTGTGGGATTCCTTGAATTTCAAAAAGTTAGCTCCATTAAGTTCTCATTTAAAAATTGACTAATTAATTAATTAAGACAACAACATTTTACTAGAATGCATATGGTTTGATTCCAGGACTATAGATTAGCACAAGGAAAGAATTTGAAGGACATTGCACAATGTTCACCCTGATAAACAGAGATTTCAGTGATGTCTCTAGTTTCAAGCATCCCATCCAGGATTAAATCAGATGCTACTTTACATTTTATATTTTATATTTATGATGTTTTTAGAGTAGTTCTTGCTGATAAGAAGTGTCTTAATCTAGCTCAGCAACCAGTCTATCAGTATTAATAACTATCAACAGACTAATTAATGTGTGCCTGCTGTGTGTATTTCAACAATATAAATGTCTTGCTATGCAAAAGGTGTCAGATAGTAAGGTAATTTTTACAAGTGGGCTCTGTGTCCTGATTATCATAGAAAGCTGAAATCTCTTATGGTCTTAGTGTAGTTCAGGGAACAGAACAATATTTTCAACATTTTACTCTGAATGTAGTCTATAATTTTCAAAAACGTAACCGACTTTCAAATTTATCTTTTTATGTGTATTGTTCTCCTTATCTCCAGTACATATTGAGAATACATACTTTCTGCAAGCAAGAGGCCTCATTCTTTTAATTTATGCTAGTTTTATGCTGAAATAGCTTCAATGATGCTGGTTTTTACCAGTGTGGCTGAGAACAGAGTGAGGTCCAGTGACAAAAAACTCCCCATATAGAACTAAATTTCAGTTCTGCAGCCATCAGAATAGACAGTCCAGCCATTTAGAGAATCTCATCTTGTCCATGATAGCCTCTTTACTCTACAACGGAGGACTGTTGAAGCTTTCACCTCATTACCACTGTTTGCATACAAGTGCAAATTCATATTTTACTATGAATATGAAGGAATCAATGGGGTAATGCCAGGCCTCCATTTGCTTTGCCACATGCATTTTTTGTCCTTATTGCTTATTTAATATCATCATATTCAACAATAAAGGTCATAATGTCTTCAGCAACACTGCCTCTACTAGTTATGTGTGAGGAGTCGGAATAGGTTTTGAGAGAATGTTATTACGCATATATACAAAAAACAATCAAGTCATTAAAGTTGTATCTTATTGTCCTGTAATGTTCTTGCTGTATCCAAGTATCCAATAAGCATTATGGAGTCAGTCTGACTGACAAGAAGACAAAGATTTTCTTATTAAGTGTATGGGTACTTGGAGCCTCTTCCAGGTTTGGAAAACATGCACACTCCTTTTCTTCAGCAATTGCGTGATAGATGTTTACAGAAATCATTTAGGTTCCCAGTACTTCTTTGAAAGCCTAAACTTTTTAATTGATGTCATTTGCTGGGCTTATTAAGAGTGGTAAATGCTGTAATGATCTTCACTGGTAAGCAAACTGCCTAAAGGGGGAATATATATGTGCTGTTTGCCACTATCATTCTGTATCTGCCTCCAGAGGGACCCCAACAGTCTTCTGACAGCAAGCAGATAAGCCAGCCTTTGCAGACAACATACTTCTCACAAAACACTTTCTGCAATGGCAGACTCTCCGAGGAAAGGGAGCCCTGCTGTCACAGTTGGACCATAGTGGTGATTTGTGCAGCACAGTCATCACCACAAGTGCGAGTCTCAGCTCGCCGAGAGCTCCCGACTCCTCCATCCTGAGGCCCAGGAGGCTGAACGTTACCCTCCCCAGGAGCTGGGGCCTGGGTATGGAGCTGGCAGGCTGCAAAGCTGCAGGGAGCTGTGGGGAACCCACAGCGGCCACAGCAGAGAGACAGGGCAGGATGAGGAGGACCCTTGCTGCACGTAGGGCACTGTCCTGAGCAGGCTCCCAGGGGTGGGCTGCAAACTGCCCCTTTAGTTTCTTTTGGTGCTACAGGCACTATGGCATTTACGTGTCTGAGGTATGGGGCTGTTGTGAGGCTGCTGCTCGTGAGTGAGTGGTAAGGAGCTTTGTGCCGAGGGTTCCTGTCCCCATGCTCAGCAGCTTCTGAGCTGTGGTGGGCCCCAGTCCTGCCCACAGCCCTGCCTGCTTGCACCTGTATGGCACCAGATGCTCCATTGTATTTTGCCCCTCAGAGCAAATATAAGACCCTGGGCAACATCTCCCTCTCACTGGGGTTGCAGGGGAGCCGGAGTTAGGGAGAGCCCTTGCAGGAGCAGCGCTGGCAGCTGGGAAAGGTGGGCGAGCTGCCGTGCCATGCTGGGAAGGTGACCTGGGGTGACTTGTGCAGTGGGGACTGTGCTGCCAGCACTGAGCAGCTGCTGTCAAGGTCCCTGCTGTGACGCTGAGAAGAGTCAGCTCTGTACGTGTAATTGATGATTTTGAAATGTGACAGATATATTGATGCCCTGAGAGCCTACAGCCTCTGAGGGTGTTCATAGTTTACCTAATAATATCTTGAGTTGCTAAGACAGATGTAGTTGCTGCCAACAACAGGGAAAGAAATGGAGCCAATGATGAACATAATAACACTTTGCCACATTGGAGCAAGGCAGCTGCTATGCACTGCAGAACAATATTTTTTTTCCCTAAAGGATCTAATACCTGCTTTCTGTACATTGCGGGGTTTGCTGATGCTTTGTTAAAAAACTGAAGTCTCCTGTTGCCACGTTTCTAACAGACTGGTGGCATCCTTATGATGTATATTAAACAGACTTTGTGGCAGATTTGCTTTATGATAACTGGCTAGAGTGAAAGATACTGTATGAACTTGGACCCCACTTAGTCAGCTTTTCCTCATGCTGTACTCAACAGTAGATCAGTGGGACTGTGGCACCTGTGTGAGACTCATAATATCTGCATCACTTTACCTAATGTATATAATGCCCCTGTGGCAGTGTGGTGTTTGCCATGATGGTTGTTTCCTTAAAGAGCTCTTTAGAAGTTTGATCTTTTTTCAATAGGAGTATTTAATACTGGAAGTGATTAATTAATACAGCATTCAGTGATGTTGCTTTGACTTCATTAATATGTTCCTTTGTACTCTATTTCATTCAATATTTGCAAGCAGTGTTTGCAGTGTGCTCTCTTCCTGCCAGGCAATGAGCTGTACAGCCTCTCGTTGTTTCTGTTGGTTTACCTGCACTAGAGCTAGCAAGGCCTGTTTTACAGTAGCTCTTTTTTTTTTAAGTAAACACTGGTGTTAAAAAATCTCTGTGACACAAAGTTTTGATTACAAAGAATTAGATCCACACCTTTAAAATACTGGCTACAATTACATTTAAATGCAATTTAAGCATCTCTGCCTTGACAGCAGTGCATCATTGCATAACGCTTGCCTGCTCAAAATCAATAGGCACCTCGTGGCTAACCTAAAGCTTCCCAGGCACTGAAGTTAGGCGCTCTACATGTTAACTTGAAACCTTAGAGAAGCTGGTATCAGTGCACAACTTATGCACAACAGTCTTGCATTTGGAGCAATCATCCAGAGGCAAGGGACCAGAAATGCAGGGTGTGTTGTTTGAACAGAAATCTTGCGGTTATACTCTTTTTTACCTGCTCTTCTTTTAACCATGTGGATCTTGCATGCCAGGCTGAGGTATGGCCAGACAAATACTCTCCATCTTCCTTCCCTCCCACCACACCCTACAGGAAGGGTCTGTAATGTGCTTTACAGGGCAACCTCCGGGAATGCGGGTCCAAGCCTTCTCCATCTGAAGGAGGTTTCAAACCCGGATCACCCCCTTCTTGGACCAGTGTCCTAATACCATTGGTCTATCATAAAAAATGGCATGAGCACAGCCAGCTGGCAGCCTTCAAAAGGCAGGAGCTCAGCCCACCTGGGCAGCTGTGCAGAAAGGCAAAATATTTTCAGCCTGGATCAGAAATTGAAGTTCCAGAGAGATTAGGAAGCTTTCTGATCTCTGCAGATTTTCTGGCTATCCCGATGTGGTATCCTGTTCAGTGTCAGTTTTCAGGGGCAGTAGCTCTCTCTACAAACCTTTAAATGACCTAGACACCTAAAGTGGGTTGCGTGGGCCACCCTTTGGAAAGCAGGGGGAAGTGGCTAAAACCTCAAGTTTTGGATATCTCCGCTAAAAACTCAAACACTCAAGGTAAACCATCTTGCACATTTTTTTCCTTACATTCATTTCCCCACCATCTCCAGAGCACTGTCTGCCAGGTGCAGAGGGACTGAGGGAGGTTAGTGCTGAAGTTGATCCCACCATGTTTTCCTGGAACTTCTGCATGGGAGTCAATGGACGATAATTGTCCTGATGGCAACTCTGACCAAATGAATTCTATTTCAGACCAAGTTTTAGTTTCAATTTAATATTAAATATCTTAGAAGATACTAAATTCCTTACCACAGCCAGGCTTTCAACCTCTGAATGCCATGACTTCAAAGGCAATTTTGCCATATTTTTTAAAGATTCCAAATACATTAACAGTAACTGAAGCTTAATCTTATATTCTGTACTGATGCTCTCATTTGCCTGAAGTTAAAAAACTGCAGAGTCCTTATTAAACAAAGTTATATACTGCTTAGTGCCAATAATGTCAGCCTTTTACTTCACTCAAGCAAACAAGATGACTACGCACCCCATCACAACGATGGATACACACAATATATACTACCATAAAAAAAATTTGCTTAAACAGTTTTTGAAGCATGAGGGCAATTTTACCATTTTTAGATAAAGTTAGAAACAAATATGCTTCTAACAGAAATTTGATCCAACTTTCTCCATCTCCTGGTGGGTTCTTGGAAGATTTTCAGAAATTTTTAAAACTCCAATAATTGTCTGTGCAATTTGTATTTTTGTTTCAGTTTATAAGGGAAGTATTGGCATTCTTCCTGACACTCCAAGGAGAAGTCTTGGCTCTGATAATTTTATGGTGGTCAGGTTGTGATTCTGTGATATTGTCCCATAAAAATGCCACCCACTAAGAACAGGATTCAGCTCCAGACTCTTAACCTTAGGGTCTGGTTCAATGACCATTCACAGACTTCTATAGCCATTTGGGATGCTCTGAGATGTAGCAGCTGGCCTCCATCTGTAGTTCCAGAGGGCACATGCCTTCTCCAAGTTCTCTGCCATAGCATCCGTCCCTGTGTGAATCTTGGATGCACTAGGCTGTTTCATATCACAAAAGATACTATGAGCTATGTGTATAAGCTCCTGCTGTAGCCTAGAGAACTATTGATCTCACCATAAGGTAGACACTTTTATTTGGTCAGCTGAATAGCTTTTCAGATTACACTGACTCTTAACCCAAATATTTTCTTTTAAATGTGACTGTAATTTTGCAGGTTATCCTCACCAAAATGATTAGTATCGGCAGAGATGAAATGAAGAAAATTGCCATGCATGCCTAAAAAATCGAGTTCTGTCTGCCTTAAGCTCGTAACTCTTGTGCATATAAATGGCTACATATCCCACACCTTTGGAGCATTCATAGGGAGCAAACACATGGATGCGGGCACACATTTGGGAGCTGAGAAAGGGTGCTTCCAAGAATGTCTTTTGATTCAGTATGTGACAAGCGGTAAGTTTCTGCTATTTATTCTCAATTAAAGTATGTTGATAACTATTTTTCAGTCTCTCATATGCTTTACCTACTGACAGTGTAATGGGTTATAGCAAAAATAGTGATACCCCTCATTAAGGATGGCCTGGTGGTTTCTAACCAGACTCTTGCTGGAACATGTGGCTTCCCATTCTTTGCAGCCCTTACTATATGAACATCCACTTTTAACTTTTTGATGCTTTGTAGTGTTTATAACTTTGTATCTAACTGACCATATAGACCTCCTATTTATTTCCTTGTTAATCCAGGGCATTGTAGACAGGAGAAGGCAAAACCAGCAATACAGTCTTCTGGAAAATAACCTGAAAATTGGGAGATTCAAATCAGTCACTCATATGTATTTTGCTCTTCCTTATGGCAACTGATAAATCATATCATAGTACAATTTCAAGATTTGTCACAGGACTCTGCAAAAAATAAGTGTTTCCCTTGTCCTCAGGTTTGCAAAGGGGTCTGAAAATACTGTGGGCAGATATACAACTAGATGAAATCAGGATTGAAGACAAAGGATAAAGACTTTTCCCTTGACAGCAGATGTCCCACTGATCTCAGTGGGGAAAGGATTTTGTTCCAAGGAGTCACATGTTCTTAGACAGACACACACTATAGTGTCTAAGTGAAGCTGCTGCTGGTAAGTTCCTATTGAAACAGATTCCTTGGAACGATGAGAAATATGTACTCGGTAAACAAATTAAGAGCTGTAGCAACTGCCTAAACACACCCACTACATGAATGAAACCGCCTCAGTGGTATGCTCCCATCATTCAATCTCTGCTGGATAAATCTGTGCACAGAACAGCCAAGGGACATTTGCACATTGTTGGAGGGATAACGTGGGAGAAGTCAGGGCCAAATGCAGCAAATTTTCTTGCTACCTAGCCATCAAATTCCTCTGATTCTACTGAAAATCACAACGCAAAATATTGCTATCCTTGGCAGTGGTGACCCCTGAAAGCAAACCACACAGCTCACAACTGGCTCAATTCTGGCACTAGATAGACCAGTGGAAATTTGCTGTTCAATTCACCTGGACACGATTCACCTGTAACGATGTTTCCCTGTGGTAGTAAGATCTACCTGTACATGCGTATTTACATAGATGTATGTATTTAGTCATTCATCTTCTCTACATATATAGGTTTCTACCATTTCTAAAAATATAAAACTCAAAATTTAAAAAAATGTGTTTTTTTCAAGTGAGTACAACAGACAGTATTAGAGATGTAATTAATAGCCTTTCGCTCAGGAGGTGAGATTTTCTTTTTAGTCAATTGGAAATTTTTTTTTATAAGGGAATCTTACAGAATAACTACCCTCACTTAATAAATCAGGGAAATTAAGCATAAAAAGGGGAAAGGATCTGGCTGTGACAATGGTGTTTCAGGTCACTGACAGAGCTGGAAACCAAATCTTCTGAGTTTTAGCCCGGTGTCAGCTCAGCTGGGTCGTGCCCCTCTCCAAGTAGGCAGGTGTAAGGACTGACCCGAACAGCTCTACTCACCACCTGTCCTCTGTACAAAACCAGTCTGATATGGAGATAGGAAAGCTTTCAGTGACTTTAAATGATTATCCATTTGGTGCTCTCAGAAACCTTTGCTGTGTTTCTATTAGTTCTCTCTGCTTCCTTTTAACTCCATTTCCTTAATTTGTTCCCTTCAGTTTTATTCCCACCCCCGCCAGGAAGATACCAGTTTCCAAAGACCACATTTCATGATCAGCTGTCAGCAGCTATACTAAAAGTGCAAACTCCTCACAATACACGTTGCTTCATCCCTGCATGTTGCTCAGGGTGTTGGTGGCTAGGACCTGCCCTGTTCCCATGTGCTCTCCAGCTGAGGTGCTGTGTCCATCCCACTTGCCCTTTGAGCCCAGAGTTGTGGAGTGGGCTCCCCTGTTCAGCTTACTAATTGAATCCCCAGTGGTAACTCATGTATGAAATCATCTCACCTAATTTTAGACATCTAAAAGGTAGCTGTTTGGTTGAAGGTTTGGTATCAAGTGTCCTTGTGCAGTCAATGAATACAGATGGGCATTTTCAGGGGACAGTTCATCCCAAAGGTTGGAGTCCAGAAAATGTGTGAGAAGTAGCCCTCTGTAGGTGCCTATGTCTCTTTCTATAGGCTAAAGACAGAACCTATCTAAGCAGAGTAGACAAGGTGCCTTATATTTAGATAGCTGTCATTAGGTGAGGTAAAATCTACCTTTAATATCTTCACACCCTGTTTTCCCCATCTGTTAACTGGGACTAATATGGCCATCAGTGGAATGTCAGGTGTCCACATTTATTATTGTCTGCAATTATGGGGAGATCTTTGGATGTATAACTCTGTGGAAGTACGAAGAACTCATTATTCACAACTGTGATAGATGGCAGAATGGTTTTTGGGCACAGTTTACTGTAAATATCCCGTATATTATGTTTTGCTAGGAGGTGTAACTAGGCAGCGGGGAGGTAGGATGACTGCTTACACTGTCTTGACTCCAGCACAGAGGGTACAGTAGCTGATCCCACAAGGAGGAGGAAACTGGTCTAGCCTTTCCCATAAGCAGCTGGGTAGCCTTGGCTAGGAGCAGCTCCCAGAGGGCTCCGTGGGGCCATAGAGGAGCTAGAGATACCGTCAGCAGGGCATGGCTGCAGTGGGACAACACGTGGGCTCCCAAGAGGAGCAGAGGACTCGTTTGTAGAGCAGGATAGAGACGAAAAGCAATGCCTCTGGCTTTCCTGGGGAGCCAGAGGAAATTTTGTGACAGCTACAGTCGCCCAGAAAGATGCTGAAAATTACTGGACTAGAAAGCAAAATTGGAAGATGCCCCTTGGAAGGGCATGGTGGGGAGGGAGATTTATCTTCCAACCTTTTAATTTAATCTGTCTCACCCAGCAATGCTGAGTCTATGCCATTAAAAGAGATATTTTGTTCTTATTTATTGTTTTTGCACTCTGATAAATCTTACTTTTGAACCATTGCGATCTTTAGATGTCTTTCAGTGTGCATGTTCTAAAGAAAAAGCAAGGTAATTTCACCTCTGGCTCACACAGAATCATACCACAACCATCTACTTTCCTCTCATGCTATTCACACTGGCATGTGTGGATCCCTACTACAACTGGGTACAGTATCTAATTCAATTTTATTGAAGACCCACATGAAATAAGTCTTTAGTCCTTTGCGGGGGGTATTGGGCCTGGAGTCTTTATGTGAATTTACAATTTGACAAATTTGTTGACAATTTGATTTTACAAATGTAAAGTTACATTTGAAAGTAAACAAAGTGCTATTGAAATAAGGCAGCTATAGAGCTGAATAAGCTACAGAGGCAGCTACCGTAAAGCATTTGCTGTAAATCAATACTCTCACTTAACTCACAATAACTTCTTAAATGTATGACTGACAGCTGTGCACACAAGTGCATTGAAGCTGATGGAACTGGAATGCCTTAGGCCAGTAGGGAGTTTGGCCCATCACCTGAAATTAATATGAATTACCTTGAAATAAGAGAGTATTTTCATAATCAAAAAGGTTCTTTGCTTGATGTCAAATTACAGGCAGAATGCCAGTTTTCCTGCTCTGTCATACCTAGCTCAAGCCATTCTGACCTCGGCAAAAATAATAGAAAACTGAGGATTTGGGATGTAGTAGTGGCAGAAATAGACATCAGAGCAGCTGGAAATGTAGTTCATGAAAATGTTCACAGATATGCAGAGGGCCAGGCCAGGGCACAAACTTAATAAAGACGTGTTTTGCAGATTTACTTGGTCTGAAATGAGATACTGATGGGCTGAAATGAGACAACTCTTTGAAGTTCAGGGATTTTGACAGATATTTTGACTCTGCTTTTGCATTATATATTCATTTCAGTGGAATTTTTCAGCCTGGGGATTGTTTGCACACAGTGTAAAGCAGTGGAGAATAAGACTCACCATTGTACCACCCTACCCTCTTGAGTCTTATAAACTTGATGAATTAAGTAGACTCACACCATTCTCCACTTTAGATTTTCTGAGTAATAAATCCCTTTCATGCTCTTCTACCTGTATTGGATTCCCTTCACTTTCTCTCGCAGGAATAGCACACCATTTGCACCATAATATATGGAAACTCACTGCTCACACTTATGTTGCAAATGTCAGTGTAATGTGCAGCATCTGTTTACAGCTCTCATGAACAATTATGCTGGGGCACAGCCTCAGTCTGGTGTTACGAATTATTTCGGTGTTCATAATAGTTTCTTTGACTGAACTGATGTCCTGTCACATACACACAGCAATCCACAATAGACTGAAAATTTCAAGAAAAGGGTTAGCATAGAGCAAATTCATTGCTTTTTTTTTTTTTTGACTGCAATATCTTCAAGCGGAGCAATTACTGAATATTCAAATTATTTACCTAATAAAATTTCATATAGGCAGATGTTTGCCCCTAGGAACTACTCAAACAAGAGAATTTCTATAAGAAGCACACTTAAGATCATGAGCACCAGAAGCAGAGTAATGCTTGCATTAGCAAGCATTTGCTTTCTGAAGACAGATGACAGTACATTCATTTTTCTTACGTATAACCATCTGAAAATTTGGAATCGACCTCTGACAGCAAGTATTTCACTGAAAGGACCTGAAAACCTCTAAAAAATTATTCTGAATATCCACCTGAGAATATGCACAGTTTTAAAACATGTTAATTTATACAGATCTGAACCATTCAATTAAGCTCATGCTCAAAATGGTTTCCTCTGACAGGAGCTGCGTGCCATCTGTTAAGTCAACTATTTCTATTGCCAATGATCTTAAGTTCATCGTTTATGCTCGAGTGATTGAGATTCTTAATCATAAATATCATCTGTTCTTTTTCCTCCCTGTCCTCCTCCTATTCACTTGGGTCATGATTTTTTGGTGGCTTTATTAATCAGCAGTTTTCGAAAGTGAAACCGCAGGAAGAAAGAAAACACAGCCTGGGGTTTTTTCCCCTGGGAAGGGGAAAAGGAGTGGTTGTTATTGTTGCCTGCTGGTTTACAACGATTTTTTGTTGACCACAGCACTATCAGTTTATGTGCATTTTCCTTGCATTTGATACACTGACACAATTAGGAGGGATGGTGACTACAGCTTTGGGTCATCTATTCACTCCCTTTCTGCATGTCAGTGTTTTCCACACAGACAAGAACCTTTTAATTTTCATAAAAGGGTCAGGTCCCCGAGGAAGTGTAAAAGACATCTGAATCAGCAATATTTGCTTCAATATCGCCCAGAAGTTTCTTTATACAGTTCCTGCTGGCCAGTCCTTGTATCGGGGGCTCTCATATCCTGAGAGTAGCATATTTTTCCAGTCAAACATTTATGTTTAACTGACATTAAGGACCATTTCAAACAAACAAAGAAGAAAGGATTGCCACGGTGTCTTGTTAGTGTTTTTTGGAGATGTGCAACAGAGTAGAAGACCAAAGATTTGCTGCTATCTTGTTCCATGTAACAAATAATTTGCTGTTTCTGCATTTCTGGTACTCATATACACTTATTATTGCTTTTTATGGCTGTTGTATCCCCTGGCTCATTCCCTCTCCCCTGTCTTTGCAAACATACAGCTTTGCCAAGGCTCTGCCATCAGGAAGAAAGCAAGAAAAGGAGAGGTGAGGACCATCCCCTCCTAACCCCACCTTCCTGCACAGATGCTGAACACATCCTTCATGCTCCATAGCAGCATGGGGCACAGAAATTTATGCTTAAATTCTTGCTGCTGGTTCTAGAGTCCACCGGGTCATATGTTCATCCTGAAAGTGTATACGTATTGGCCATGTGGCACTCATAAAGCCTAGCTGGTGCAGATTCTGCAGGGCTGCAGAGGAGTCAATGAGCACCTGCCACCTGAGAGCCATCGTGCTTGCATGAACAACGTGGAATGTGAGAACTTCTTAAGGTTCATTCCACCCACACCCCGTCTCCTACTGTGTGTTTTGACCTAATGCAGAAACTCAGGCTTTGTACTACAATAAAAGATAGGAGGGAATAAGAATAAATTAATTACTGACTTTTTAACCATATATTTCAGGGTTGTTCTATTTCTCTTTACCTTTTTCGCTGTGGGTAGTAGGCATCTACATTAGTAGTAGGCATTGGGACAACCAGGGGATCCGGCCTAGCCAGCACGGGTTCATGAGAGGCAGGTCCTGCTTGACCAACCTGATCTCCTTCTATGACCAGGTGACCCGCCTAGTGGATGAGGGAAAGGCTGTGGATGTGGTCTACCTGGACTTCAGCAAGGCCTTTGACACTGTCTCCCACAGCATTCTCCTAGAGAAGCTGGCGGCTCACGGCTTAGACAGGTGGACTCTGCGCTGGGTCAAAAACTGGCTGGACGGCCGGGCCCAGAGAGTTGTGGTGAATGGAGTTCAATCCAGTTGGCGGCCGGTCACGAGCGGTGTTCCCCAGGGCTCAGTACTGGGGCCGGTCTTGTTTAATATCTTTATTGATGATCTGGATGAGGGGATTGAGTGCACCCTCAGTAAGTTTGCAGATGACGCCAAGCTGGGCGGGAGTGTTGATCTGCTCGAGGGTAGGAAGGCTCTGCAGAGGGACCTGGACAGGCTGGATCGATGGGCTGAGGCCAACTGTCTGAGGTTCAATAAGGACAATTGCCGGGTCCTGCACTTCGGCCACAACAACCCCATGCAGCGCTACAGGCTTGGG
>NW_008794446.1:4481800-4488970 GCF_000699145.1 Aptenodytes forsteri | reverse complement strand
CCCCATCCCTGGAGGGATTTAAAAGACGTGTAGATGAGGCGCTTAGGGACATGGTTTAGTGGGCATGGTGGTGTTGGGTTGACGGTTGGACTCGATGATCTTAGAGGTCCTTTCCAACCTCAATGATTCTATGATTCTATCTTATCTGACTATATGAAGAGCTGGGTGAAATTCAGCATTGAAGACAAAAGGGTTTTATCAGCTGGGTAGCAGTGAGGGTGCTATTACTTTTGCACCACCAGCTGCTTACTACATGAATGATTTATGAAAGTGTGACTGACTTCACATTAGCTTCTGCTATTTCAGCACCCCTATTAGCAAGGATATTAGCAAAAATTATCATTCTCCTGTGTTTGAACAAGATTTTAAAACCTTATCTTATTCTTGTAAAGCAAACAACAACAACAACAACTCCAATAGATTGCATTAAGAACAAGATACAGTGATGTACTGAACTTCCACAGCTCCCACTGAGACAATGGAGTGAAGGCACTCTTCATTTCCTGGGATGGGGAAATCTAGTTCACTCAGTACTCTGATAAATTATAAATACACAGTTGATTTTACAACTAGGTTTTGATGAAGAGTATATAGTGCTGGAACAAAGAGGAAACAGAGTGGACAGTTAAATTCAGCAATATTCAGTTGCTATGCAAAAATGAACCCACATGGTATGATTTTCTAAGCTACTTGGAATCTGTTTTGAAGTGTGTTACCATTTCCATGCCATATTGTATTTCCAGGAAAAAATACAGCCTTTTGATTGTACTCTACAATATTCCACAGTCATTTCTTCACTGACACATAGCTTATTTACTTAAAACATGTATTGAAGCTCCAAAGCTAGATTCAAGTTCACTAACAATGTGATTTGAACTCTGAAGAACCAAGACACAACAGAGGAGATAAAGCTGCTGTTTTAACACGAAATGTGAATTCCCTTGGCTAAAATGCAAATGCATTATTACTTTGGTGTTCTGACACTAAGGAATTGCAATGTAATTAAGCCTGATTTGTTTTCTATTGCAAACCCTGTTATTTAATTTTGCATCTACTTTGTCATCAAATCTAACATCATCATAATAATACAACTTAAATACCACAGATATTAGGTCTTTAACCTGATCCTCCACAACAAACTAGACTGAATTTCATGGTATGCCATTACTGCAAGAAAAGTGCATGTTATGACTTCCATGACAAAGATCTCAAAGCAAACAGAAGAGCTATATCTGCATGAACAACCATATGCTACCATGAAATGAATGTTTTCTTCCCTCTAACTTGAATTATCTTGAAAACTAGGATGTGGTTATTAGAAATGCCTTTTTAAAGTCACTGGTGATCCACAACTCCCTTGGAGCTTGTGAGTGTGTTCATTGCAGTGACAGCCATTCTGTATGACTGCAGGGTGAAGCTACAGCAGTGTTTATTATTATGAGGAAAGAACTGCAATTGAGGATCAGATCCCCCTAGCTATTTAGGCACCTAAGGCTAATGCTGGCATTTCCAAATCTGCAGCTGAGTTTCTGGTCTTCCCGAAGGTGACTAAGTTTCCCCGCTTCAGTGTCTGTCAAGCTGACTAAAGCGGCAAAGCTGTTTCACTGCTGACTAATTGCTCAGAGGCCAAGGTCAAGCTGAGGCCCAGAAGATTCCCAGAAGTGATCAAGAAAATGTAGATTTGCTACAGAGAGGAAAATATCTAGGGTTTTGTAGCCTTCCTCTCTTGTCCCTTTTTAGTCCCATTTCCCATGGCATGTGCTAGGTACAGGGGTAGTACTTGTCCAGGGAGAGGGGAGGGTGGCGAAGCCCTCCCTGTGGCTGTGGCCAACAGGAAAGGTGATGCCTTCCGTGGGGGATGTGGCAGAAGAGACAGAGCTGTGTATGTTAAACAGTGCATATCAGCAAGGCCAAGTCTGTGCTGATAGCAGTCCCACAGTTGGGGCCAGCCTGCTGCCACTGGGCTGGTCATGTCCTACTCCTCTCTAGTGACATCCCTGGGGTTTGAGGAAGAGGGGCAGGATGTCATCCCACAACTTCATGGTCTGGCTTTGTCCACTTCTTCTTGCTTGTTTTGCCTGCCTACCAAGCCCTGTTGGTACTCTCCAAGCTTAGCTGAGCTTTTGTATGGAGATGCAGGTGACAGTCCTAACTGGCAGAGGGGGAACAGAGCAGTATCATCACAATGACCATCGAAGAAGCGCCACATGTGGTTTGGCTGCCAGGGCTTGAGCTGTCTAAGCAGGTGATTTTATGTGTGACTGAAGTTAAGGGGTTTTGGTTGAGGACTGTGAGCAGAGGACCCCTATCAATCAACTGGCTCCACCATTTTCCTCACCTAGACTGCCCCTTTCTCTTCCCCTCTCTGTGGCATTTTGCTTCTGGCCAGGTGGCTCCCTGCAGTGGAGGGAGTCTATCTCCAAAAGTGGATGGAGAGCCTGACAGCTCAGCTCATGGCTCTGAGCACTGAGAGTTTGGGAAGTGCAAACCATAGCAAAGCAGGAGTTGGGCAGGAGGTAGAAATAAAACAGTATCTCCATGTCAAAATAAGAGTGATCTATCTTACTTGGTAGGCAAAGTAAGCAAAACAATATCCCCATGTAGAAACAAAGCAGTTTCCCCATGTCAAAATAAGAATGATCTTACTTGTTAAGTCTGGTAGTCCTATGAAATAGTGAGTATCCTCAAGTCCCAGAGAACTCTCTCCACACAGCTTTCACCCTGTAAAGTTATTAAAATATGACTTTATCTTTTTTCCCCCATTATTATTACTTACTGCCAGAATGAAAGCACCCAGTATGGGTAAATAAGGATTGTCTTCACTTGCCACTTGACATTTTGGAGCCCTCTTAAAACTGTTCTTATTCAGTGTTAGAAAAAAAATGATTTTTCCTCTTGTGGAATTTAGATGATAAAATTGGTCAGCAGAGGTTTATTTATGGCTGGATTAAGGAAACAGTTTTATAATAGAAATACAAATTGGACTGTAATCACATTGATTTTGGTAAACATTGCCATCCTCTTCTCTGTGTTTATGTGTGTGCACGTTAATTAGAAAGTTCATAGCCTTGCCTGTGAAAATCCAGCTTTTTAAAAATGTAGATTTGAATTTGGAAGCTTAATGAGATCTACAGAAATCTTACAGTGTTTTCTGTTCAAAGTCAGAAGGCAGAAGAAGTAACACTACAGCCTGTTTCCTGACATTTTCTTGAGCAAATTGACTTGCTTGGATATGCAAGGCAATTATTAACTCCATAGACAGTAATTACATCCATATAATATTTATTGCACACCAAAAGAAAAAAGAAAATTAAAATTCCACGGTCGAGTATTCAACACACAAACACCACCAGTGTGAGCACTGCTTGTGTTTTACTTCCGAAACCCAGAATCATGTTTTTCAGAGAACAAGCATCCTGCAGGGTAAAGCTTGAGGAATCGTTGCAGAGTGGTCCACCACTCAAGCTCAGGGACCAGCTGATAGCAGTAGCAGGGGATCATTTTTATGGAGATAAGCAGAATATAGGATGGCATAGTTTCCCACTGAGTATCCAGCTAGCACTAGAGGAGTGGCCAACGCTGGGACCCTTGGGCTCCACTCCCAGCTCTGGAGAGGAGTGTGCATAACCATATCTGCCTTTCTCACACCTACATGATTATTTCTGTTCAGATACATCTCAGTCCTGTCTTCTTCATACCCTGCCCCAGTCTCAGTCTCTGTGTTCATTTAATCTAAGTCTATTTGCCTGGGCTTCACACCCTAAAAGTAGCTTTCCTGCATGGCTATTTTCAGTCCTCTAGTTTCTTTCTGTCAGTCTACTTATCCATAACCCCATGACCCTTCCCTATCTTTATTTTTGTCAGCCTTTTTTCCCCACTGTGCCTTCTAGTCATCCGTTCCCCACAGATTCCTTGTCCTCATCTCTCTACTGTGACTACTGCAGCAATTTCTGACATCACCAGTTCTCCTACAGCTTGTGACAGGTTTTCAAAGGCTGCCTGCTACTCCGTGAAGATCAAACTCCCGTATCAGCTTCCATACCAGTTTCTTTTAAAAGCTGGCATGAGAAAGAGGCATTGCCTTTCCTCCTTCCTCAAATTTTACATAATAGCCTGGTTTATAGACCTCTCATCTAGGAAGTAAACTCAACTCCATTTTCAGATTGAACCACCCAGATATGCATGTTTTATCACTTCAGCAATGTGATTCAAAATACAATTTCACTGTGTAAGAATGTGACACAAAACCTGGGCTGTCTAACCTACTGGTTAGACCACTGGGCTGAGGCTTGATTCTCATCTTTGCTACCAAGAATGAATCTGCAATTGACATTAAAAGTCATGAAAATAAAATACAGGAAGACTTCTTGAGACTCAGGGATCCTTTTTTTCCATCTTGTAGAAATGCTTCAGCCACGATGCTATCAAATAAGACTGTTTTCTCTATATACCTTGCCCAGTGTACCTGGTACTTTTTCTGTATGGTCACAGAGCTTGTACTGGACTTTCACATGAGATGGTTAAGTCTCCTATTTTGCAGCAAACACGTGGGCTAAACCATCTGAGTGGCAATAATAGTCCTGCCCTTTACCTCAGGTTTTCCTGTGACCCTAAGAGGGTCTCACAAATCTCTGAACAGCTCAGTTTCATGGTGCAAAGCATAGTTATACATCTCCAACATTTCTAGCAACTTTTATAAGTGAATACAACAATAATCAGGACAAAGAAGTTGCAATCAAATGCCTGGTGCAACACTCAGAAGGCCTAATTTTCTCCGAATTGTCTTGTGATTCCCCTCAAGAGTATTCCTGAGGGAATTGGGAGCCATGAGAGTGCAGCAGTTGATACAATAGGAAAACCCGGGTAGCACCCAGCCCTGGGAATGTCTTCCAAGAAACCCTTCTGGCAATGTTCACGATCCAATGATGGATGTACGCCTCCATCAGCAGGAATGTCTGAACTATACCCACGCAGCAGTGCTGCAGGGCTTTGTGCTTTTTTAGGGAAGCATTACACACGTAGACAGCACTGGCACCCTGACCCAGCTCTCACATCTCAGTACAAGCAGGCTGTGTCTGTGCTGGGGTTTCCGGGAGCAATTCCAGTGTCTGGAAAATGGAATTTCCGGGAGGAATTTCCTGTTTCTGTGTGGTGGGGGATCCTGCAGACTTTCTCCTGCCTTTTCCAAGGTTAGGGTGTAATGATGCATTGGTTGCTCTGTGCATGCACACAGGTTGATTTCCACTGACACAGGCCAGTTGGGAGCTGTGGCACACTTCAGTGTTTCTCCAGCTCTAAGGACACCTGTCAGCCCAGAGCTGTGGTACGTGCCCACACAGGGCTGTATTGGTGGATGTATGGTCGCAGCACTTACCCCAGTGATTTGGCTTTCACCTGTACTGAGCTCCTCTTCTGATCCTGCTGGCTAAATATCGACACCGGGTTTTGCAGGCAATCCAGGTCTGCCTTGAAACCAATGTATTTATCACTTCTTGGGCTGCTTTGCTGGAGAAAGAGTTAATGTTTCTGGTGAGGGCCCAGTGACAAGGCTACAAGAAGTATTTGATTATCAGCCAGTCTTGTATCCACCTTGCCTATCACCAGCTTTGCTCAGCATCTGGGGGTGTCTGAGATGACCATTTCCTACACAAATTCTGAGAAAACTTTCCCATTGCTGTCCTGGACTCTCTCCAGATTTGGCATCAAAAAAGTTCCTGGCTTGACACCCCAACCTGGTGCTGCAGACATTCAGTGGCCAAGGCCTGCAGGCCCTCAGAACTGCAAGGATGACTGATTTCTTTTTGGATTTTCCCCTTGGAGAGCAGGTTGCCCATTTGCTCAGTCAGGTCTGGTATATAGACACTTAAACTGTGCATGGCCCCATGTCCTTCCCCATCCTCCTTCCAGAGGGATTTGGTGCATGATGACCACAGTGAGACAGCATATGCTGAAAGGCTGCTTGCTGGGCCATGGGCATGACTCAGTTGCCTACACATACGTATCTAGTGCTGCTCGAGATGCTCTAAAGTATCCAGGACACTCAGAGAAATGGCACATATGACATACAGCAGAGGGAAATCTGTGCCCATAAGGGTCCAGATCATCTAGGGTTGAGAGACTTAAGGGGTCTACAAACACTGCTAGACTCCCATGTTTATGCACCCAGGGTATGCATGGTGTGGGTTAGTTGGGGATGAGAGGGAGGAGGAATTTGCAAAGTGGTTCATCTGAGTCCAAGGGTCTGCGGTGAAGAAGCCTGTGGGACTTAGAGAATTGGGGACAGGTGGAAAAGTCCACCCTGGACTGTTCTCACTGAGACGGTCCTCAGAAAAGCTCTACAAGAGTTTTTGCAATGTGCCTGTTCCCCACTAAACTTTACCAATCTTTCCAACTAAGTCCATCAGAGCTATCACAGCTGTGCTCTTTTCATTAGCCAAATTAAGTCCTCATTATGTTTGTGGGTTGGTTTTTTTTAGTTTAAAAAAGATAAACTAGCATTTGCACATCAAACTGTGAAGAAGTGGGATGTTTTTACATGTGATTGCTCAGAAAATTTCCCCAGCTTGATAAATTTGGCATGATATGACAATAACTATAACTACTACATAATCAAAGGCATAAAGCAAATCATGGCTAAAGTGCAATGAGGAGGTAACTCGTATTTTGTGGAAATTAATATTAGGGAGCTGTGCTATAACCTTATCACAGTGTTTAAGTGTGGATGATAAGCATCTAAATATTACATTAATATTAAAGTCTGCCACTTTGTAACCTATTCCAATGATTAATTATTAGGAGAGGGTAATAAAGTTGCAAAGAGGTGATATTTCATTAGTAAATTATACTGTCCATATGACACAGTTTATCATCATGGTATTAAATTCTTGCCAGTAATTATGATTTCACTACAGCAAGTCCTTAATGGGAATTTTTAGTGGTTTCAAAGCAGAAGTCTTCTTATGGAGAACACTCTGGCCTCTCTGCTGCTCTCATGAAAGTGAAGACAGAACTCCCATTGCCTTTAGCAGATGTTAATCCACCTCTTCTTGCTTTTCCTACAAGATAGACACTGAGGTTTCTAACAGGCAACCTTCTACATCTGTCTGCCCTAGGAACAGTTACAGCCACTCTGATTGAAACTGCCTGCTCTGCATGGCTGCCAGATCTTTG
>NW_008794446.1:4481166-4481700 GCF_000699145.1 Aptenodytes forsteri | reverse complement strand
TCCCCCCCTCCCCCCCCCCCCCCCCCCCCCCCCCCCCCCCAGCCACTCTGATTGAAACTGCCTGCTCTGCATGGCTGCTAGATCTTGGATTCCTATGAAAATAGGTGAATATTACACCTGCAGTATGTACCTACAACTGGTGATCTGAATACCCTTTTGAGGTGCTTCCATAAAAGAGTGAAGAAAAAGAATGTTTTACTTTTGTAATTAAAATTTTTGAAAAAGATGCATCCATTCCACAACAGTAACAAAAAAGTAAATTTATCTGAAAAAAGTTTAGAAAAACAAGTAAGACATGCCATGTACTCTTACTAACAGATAGATTATCTGAAAAAAGTTTAGAAAAACAAGTAAGACATGCCATGTACTCTTACTAACAGATAGAAGGGCCCTCTCTGGAATGAAATGGGATACCTGGTTACCCAGGACACGGAGAAGGCGGAGGTACTCAATGACTTTTTTGCCTCGGTCTTCCCCGGCAAGTGCTCGAGCCTCACTGCCCAAGCCGCAGAAGGCAAAGGTGGGGACTGGGAG
>NW_008794446.1:4449799-4475872 GCF_000699145.1 Aptenodytes forsteri | reverse complement strand
GGGGGGTCCCCTCCTTCTGCCTGGTGGCAAGAGGGCAGGGGATTCTTTGCTTCTTGTGGATTATATTGAAGTTTGTATTTCTTCGTAATTATTTTCTTTGCAAACCAAGATTGCTAATAGTAACTGATAAGTTAAGCAGTGGTGCTGGTTTTCCACCGGTTAACAAAAGCCTTTGTATACACAAAGTCTCATCCATTTTTCAATGGCAGGATAGCAATTTCTGCCTGGTGGCAAGAGGGCAGGGGATTCTTTGCTTCTTGTGGATTATATTGAAGTTTGTATTTCTTCGTAATTATTTTCTTTGCAAACCAAGATTGCTAATAGTAACTGATAAGTTAAGCAGTGGTGCTGGTTTTCCACCGGTTAACAAAAGCCTTTGTATACACAAAGTCTCATCCATTTTTCAATGGCAGGAATAGCAATTTTCTTGTTTGGCAGCTCCTAAATGTCATTTTACTGTAGCACCTATGTTAGGAATGGATACAATTTCTGTTAGTGTCTGGGAGGTTTTCCAGTTAAATGAGTTGGAGCTGACAGGACTTGAATGAGTTATTGTCTGTTTTTATGCCTTTTTAAAATTTGACTGCTTGATTTTTTTGGCACTTCAGCTGGGTTGTTAGCATAACTTAGACTTTTTGTTAACTTCCCCAAAGTGACCTATACAGTTCCAATTTTGTATGCAGCCTTCACTTAATCTGATTTCAATAGCAGCTTGATTCCTCAACAGCTTTGTATATCTGGACCTCTGCTCCTACATATCTGCTCTAATTCCCATTTAGTCAATCAGATTCTTTTATTTTAATGAGATAATATTTTAACTTAGATAAAATCCTAAAAGAGTGAATTGGTCTTTCCACTTCAGCAAGAATTAAATACATTATGTTTGGGTAGAAATAAACATAATCACCAATCATCATTAATAAATTATTAAATGCATCTTAATGAATTATTTAAAATTACAAAGGAGCAAGCACTTAGTGCCAACTATTAATTACATTTTAAAAGAATCTCTGATTTTCCTAAAACAGCATCTGCTTTAGTTGTGGATTTCACAGTTTCTCATTCCAGTTCACAATGTGTCCATTGTGTCATTCTCTCTTCAGAAAATAATAATTTTATTTCTTTGTAAAGATAATTCCTTTTATGAAATGATACCCGGTATTTCTCTTTTTTCTACCCACCAGAGAAAGTGTCTAAGCTGCTACCTTTCTTACTCAGTTTATTTCTGTCAATTATTTATTTCATGCAAGTTTTTCTAACCTAATCAATTTTCACACATTTTTTTCCACAGTCAGGCTTGGAAAGGAGAGAAAATCCAGTTAGCTGAGGTGATGACTTTAGTTAAACAGAAAAAGGAAATCTGGTATGCTGTGATTTATTTTATCAAATGCCTACTGAATACTGAGGAAAGTTCTCTCTGCCTGATTTCTGTGCAATTTACATGTCAATCACATTGGGCATTTAGTATTATTAATGCTTTTTGAAGTCAGGCCTTTGTTCTTCATCTGTTATATGCGACTGAGGTTTTTTTGTTTTCAGTTGCCAAACCAAGAATCCCAGTTTTGTGTTCTGTTGTTTAACACTATGAACAAAGGCCAACTAACCTGGATTAGGAATATTTAAGGATACCAGCTGAAGGCAGAAGCTCAGCAGCCAGGTGCCAGACAGGATATTGTCCTGGATGCCAAAATGCTACAGCTTTCCATTTGATGCACTGAAATCCACGCTGAAGACCTGGGGCCTCCTGACTGGGCACTGCAGTGGTTCCACAGCTCTCTTGCTGGATGCCAGGCACACATGGCCACAGCTTCCTCCCAGCAGAGATAATGGCCCCCAGCTGGGAACCAGAAACCAGCTGGGCTCATCTCATCCCACATCCTGGGGACCCAGAGTCACTGGGGCTCTAGGATCATAGCAGATATGCCCGGACATGATAATGCTCCCTAAAAGACACTCCTGGAGTCCATTTCTTTGGGAAAAGGTGAAGGAGGACATGATGGTGGGGTCTTTTTCAAGCAGTGCTGCAGTCACTAGAGTATCCTTGGGGGCTGTGTCAGGGACAAGGATGTCCACTCTCACCAGGGCCACTGCCACCACAGCTTTTCCTGGAGCAGTAGCTGAGGGTTTTGTTTGTAGCCTGTAGGTAATTGCATGTAGCTACTCTCACCTTCAGAGCATCCTGTAGTTTCATGTCTTCTCTGCACATAAAAGAATGTCAGGAAAGTAAGGAGATAATTTAACAGTTGCTAGGGTCTCAGAAAACCAAGCTCCTTTATCTGTTTCCCTTCCAGGGTGTTTGCCCTGAAAGAAGCCTGGTAAGATCTATAGCTATATATCTATGCAAGGGTACCCTCAAATCTCAAGATAAACTCCCCCAAATCTTGACTTAAATGGCTATTTTAGCTGCAGTGGGTATCCTTTCTACACTTGGTACCTGCAGATGATATTAGATGATATCTTGTTGTCAAGACACTGCACAAACAGCAGTGAGCACGCAAGGAGATAAGCAACTTTTGCTAGGGAGAGCATGTATTTGAGTAGATGTCACTGACAGATATGGGTAGATGGAAAGACAGGCAATGTGTAAACAGGGTGATGGTTTGTAGCTCTCAGAATTACCTCCATAATATCTTTTTTCTTCCTAGAGCTGTAAAGCGTTTTTGTGGTTTTCTGTTTTTACTAAAATCTGGTGTCTTGAAACCCCAAAGGAAGAGGGTGCAGCAAGAAGGCTATAGATAAGCAATAAGAAACAGCAAAGGACTCGGTTTTCTCTTCAGATATACAAGATTTTGAACTATTTTTGTTAAACTGCAGTCACAGTTGGAATCTGGAGGTTATCAATTACTATTATCCCCGATGTAATTTCTTTCCAATCATTATCCAGCAAACACGACTGGAATAATGAGTATCTTATTGTCAGTGAAATTGAGCAGACACTGATATTTAAGCAGAACAAGACTTCTAGTTCAATCTCAACATTTCTTGCTGTCTTCAGTGCTGCTTACCTCAGTTTGCTCCCCCACCTTGAATAACCAGTCCTGCTATTCCTCCAGAAAAGCCTGACATACCTGACTTCTTCCTATTTTCTTTGGTGGTGGTTTAAATATTTTTTCTCTTGGTGACATTGGGGAAGAGGTTTGGAAGGTTTGTCTACTTTTCCAGTGTTTGTAAAGCAGCCAAATGTTGAATTATAGCTATCTTGCTGGGAAGTTTAGAGAGGAGTTCAAAAGATCTTAGCCCTCCATTACTGATAAAACTTAATAGACAGTTTTACATTTTTATAGCAGTGATTATGGTCTTTTTATAGTACTAAGATTTGCACATCCGCACTCACATTTCACAATCAGTTTCACATTCAGTCACACCAAATTTTGAAATTTGGTTGGCTAAAATTAAAGGCATTAAACACCTGTGATGAGAAACAGTCTTCCGTTGGATATTTATGGACTTCCTATATTGGGTCTGTAGGTAAGTGGATTTCGCTCCCCTTTTCCAAATGAAAATAATCTAATTTTCAATGGTAGTTAAGCCTGTGCTTAAATATTGTGTTGAATTAAGCAATGATTACTTCCTTGTTAAAATTAAATGATTGCTTTCTGTTTTGATTTGATTCCTTAAAATACAAAGGAGCTGTCTAGATCTGCTAACATGTACTTGCACAACAGTAAAATCATCTGGCCAACTTTCTTACTCAATTATTCCTTTATGTTTTTCATAGTTTGTATAAACGAGGATGTAAGCAACTGTGAATACATGCAGGGAAATATAAATCACACACCGCATTGCACATCATTATGGATTTGTGTCCTCATCCGAAACGATGCCTAGCAACCCAGAGCTGGCCCAGCTTCTGCTAGCCAAGCCAGATGAAGATAAATCCTCTTTAAAGCAAGAATTTTCAAACTTTTAACAATCAAGTCATTAACTGCAGGATGTAAGACAATACAAATGATGTCTTGCAGAGAAGATACAAGAAGGTGTAGCAGAAAGATACCTCTGCAATATGCAGGTATGCAATAACAGCCCTATTTTGCCTGAGGCTGCATATCTCGTCCCTGTAGTTATAAAGCAAATGAGAGGAGCAGAACTACATTTTGTGGGGGCTTCACCCTGGGATGAAGTGCAGTGTCCTGTAGTGCACTGGGAATGTTACTTATTGACTGAAGTGAAGCATGGGATAAAAATGTTGAGTAACACTGGTTAGGGGATAACCCTCCTGATATATCAATAAAATTTCATGCATTCATTGATCTCAGTGATCGTCTAAGGGGTTCTGAGATAAGAGTTTAGGGGCACAGTAGGTTTCTCTAAAATGTATTTTGAAGGAAACGTGAAGGAAGATTTCAATAGCCTATGAGTCCTAATCCCCTGGAATGATCTGTCAAAAATAAATTATTTTTACCTTGTATCTATGATCCAGTATATTTTTTAAAATTTCCATGATCAGCAAGGCATTTATTCGTATCAACAGACCGTACCCTGATTTCTCTAGTTATTCAAAGTTGAGCTCTCTTTAATGCTCCATTCCCAAAAGGCATATCTTCAGTGCTCACTCTGTGTCTACTTAACAAGTGCTTCTTCTGCAAATGAGAGCAGTCAACATTGTCCCATCATTGATCCTCTGCCATTGTTTCCTCTTCAAGATTTTTCTTTTATTTTTTCCAAATGAGACACTTTGAATAGCTGTTTTCATTTCTGCCATAGCTGGGCCACTACTTAAATGAGTAGCTTCAGGAAATATTCTCACTGTCATTATTATTCAAAATATCCAGAAACATGGTTCTGACCTACACAAAAGAATGTCAGGTGTGAATGACAAAGTATTGTTCAGTCCTCAGTAGTCAGCTAAGTACAAGCTCGCCTGAAAATTGAGAGTTCAGAAGTTCAACATGAGTTCAAATGTTATTAAATTCACGTTTCACTAGAGAGAGAGAGAATGAGTGATAAATGTTTATACTAGGGTATTGGATTTAAAAATATATGTTATGGCTCCTATATCTGTTTTAAATTATGTCTGGATAAATTGCACTACTGTGACCGGGCAAACAATTCAAGGCAGTGACCAGTTAAACATGAACGGATGGGAGTAGGCTTAGATCAATGAACCAGTGGTCCTTAAAAGATGCAGGTGACTATGCATCAAGGACTTGGAATCAGGATGCGCAGTTGGCAAATGCTGCAAACTGATCCAAAATAAAAACCAGTCACATTAGTGACACAGATCATAGATATTGGCAAGTGGGTGCTGCACATTTCTCCAGGCTGTATCTGATCTTTTTTAAATTTTTGGTTGACTGATGAAATGACAGCTACGTATCCAGTAGTACTTGCAAGTTTCTTTAAGCCCTGAAAGAAATCATGGGCTCCATTGAAACAAAAAGTTAGGAAGAGACCTCAGAAAGTCATTGACTTCATTCCCTAGCTCCAAAACAAGGTCAAACACAGTTTCTGGGTTACTCCTGACAGATGCTTCTCTAACTGGATCTGTTCTTCAAAATATCCAGTGCCAGGAATTCCATAACCTTCAGAGATAACTAAATCCAGTGTTCAAATATCTTGACAGCTAAGAAGTTTTGTAATATCTAATTTAAATGTCTCATTATAAATTAGACCAATTTCCTCTTGTCTTGTTGATCACTGCTGTTGAGAACACTTGATTACTGTTCTAACAGTCTCAAATCACTTAACATGATTATATTGTCCTGTCTCAGTCTTTTCTTTTCTGGACTGAACATTTTCTTCAGCTTTTCCTGTAAAATTTTAGATTACTTATCATTTTTTGATCATCACTTGGGGTTTCCCTCTGGTTTATCCATAACCTTTTGTAATGATGGTTTTCAAAATGGGACATAATATTGTCTACCTTTTGTTCCAAGGAGTGTAATAACTATGTAGCATATTAATAATTACTTGCATGTTAATATTTAACTAGCAATAAGTCTTGTATGTAATGAGATTTCAGAATGAGACTTCTCTCTTTTGTGCCAGCATCTCAAACACTGACTCATTTCATGTGAACCCCCCTGAGCCTTGCTTGCAGTGTTGCCAGCTAACTAGTTACTCTGTTTTTTTCTCGTTTTGCATTTATGAATTTAATTTTTGTTTCCTTCCTGGAGAACTTTTCACTTGGCCTTATTAAATTTCTTTATATTGATTTCAGACTACTCCTGTAATTTATCGAGTTCTTTCTTAATTCTGCTTCTGACCATCGAAGTGCATGTCGTACTTCTAAACTTTCTGTCATCTGCAAATTTTATAGGACTACCCCCCTATTTCATCATCACAATATTCAAGGTTTGTATTGAATATTAATGGAGAGAGACTTTTTGCAGGGCCTCCCAATATGTCAGGGTCTTCCATTTTGAAAGCAAATTCTTGATAAAACCACTTCAACAATATTTTCCAAATTTGCATATGAAAATGGTGCAGGGACTGTGCCACAAGCTTTACTAAAGTCAAGATGTACCATATCTACTATTTCTATCCTGTCCACTAGGCCTTGTTACCCCACTGAAAGAGGGAACTAGAGTGATGTGACTGCTCTTGACAAATCCATATTGACCTGTTTTTGTTACTGTATTATCCTTCAAGTGCTCACAAACTGAGAGGTTTAGGAATTTGTTCCAGTAGCTTTCAGGTAACAAGTTTAGGCTAGCTGGCTCATAGCTACCCTTTGCAAAGGTTGAGGCCATATTTGGGTTTGGTCTTCTGGTGAGCAAGTTAAGGAAAATTATGTCACAGTTCTGGGTTTACCTCCAAAAGAATGGCAACTCTATCATTTGAATTTCTGACAAAACTTAGAGTTTTGGACGGAGGAGCTGTAGTACTATTACAGTCACAGTATTGCTTTCCTGTGCTGACAGTCCCTGCAAATGGTATCTACTTGTTCCATGTTGACACAGAAAAATAGAAGTAATCTGAATTAGTGTAATGTTAGCATTCCAGAGGATGGATATTAATACATCCATTAATATTTACCGCTGGTTGTGCTAACAGTATAGACAGTTTCTGCAGGTAGAGGCTAGAGGGAAAGCAAATAACTTCTTGACCTCAAGGGAAGTGGAGCAAGAGATATACAAAAGCTGTGATGAGATTACTCTTTCGGCAGAGAAGTAGGTCGTATTCAGAAAAGAGATATTTCCAAATTTCTTGTGAGTCACTTTTGACAGTCCCACAAGTTGACTATCTGTAGGTGTCTGAATATTTCCATTCTTTTCTTCACTCTCCATATGTAAAGTGAAAGCAGAACAACTCCCTTTCTTACATAGTTTATCCCTAAATAACTTAGTATAGAGACCTATATGCTTTCTGACGATATTTGTGCCATGTTTTATACAATGGAGCCCTGATACTAAGGAGACTATGCACTTATAAAATATAAAAATAATGTTAATGCCAATACTGAGCAAAAGGGGAGGCAATTGTTTCTGCTGTCCTCAGATGATTGTGTACGAAATCCAGACTAGGCTAGTTGAAGCATGTAGAGAACTAAATTGTCTGAGGGGTGCCAAGCATGATTATACTGTCGAGAAGAAGTATATAGAGGGAGTATGCATGTGAAAAACAAATACAAAAAGGCATGGGAGCAGCATAAGAAAAGGACATGACATGACATGTAGAGGACAGTGGGCAAGCAAGAGACAGAGAACAACACTGAACCTAAGTCCTGTTAAGATGGGGTATACTGCGTTCCGGTCCCTGCTTCAGTGGTTTGTGTTGGGTTGACAGTTGGACTCAATGATCTTAGAGGTCTTTTCCAACCTTAATGATTCTATGATTCTATGATTCTATGATTTTGCTGCTTGTCTCTTAGCAAAAGTTATTTACTACTGGAGCCATTTTTGCGAGTGGGAGAGCTGGCAGGTCTGCGGTGACTTGACTGCTTCACTGCCAGAGGCCCAGACACAAGCTGGGTGGGAGCAGGATTTACTCTCAGCACATGCAGCAGCCAGCGGGCTGGGGCAGGCTGCTCCCAGGGAGCTGGGAAAGGTGAAGCTGAAGCCCATGGGGTGGAAAAAAGGATTAAATCCCATTTCCTATACTTTCTTGGTTAGCTCTTGAAAAATTAAATGTGAACTTAGAGAGGACATCCCCACACTTGCGGAGTGGCAGCTAGAGAGATATCTCAAATGGCACTAGATGTCCATGTTTAGGCAACTGAATAGAGCCCTAAATTTCTCTTGACTATAATGAGAGCAAGATGACATGTTTTAAGCATCCAAACTGGTGTGTCAACAATCTGAATAGAAACTGAAATGCTGTGTAAGAGGTGCTGAGCAATGCAGGTCTGGTGTGCAGGGATGGCTTCCAAAGGCACTCAGTCTTGTCGGTGCAGGCAGGGGAGATTCAGACCCTCTTCACCTGATTCACCCCTCAGGCAATAGAGGTAGACAACAGCACTGCTGTTGGTGGAGCTACAAACCCAAAATAAATACGCTGGAGGAATTATGGTACTTTCTGAATTAGGAAAGGGTTAAACAAAGGTGTCTGACAGCAGTGCCAGGCTTTGGTGTGCACACCTGCATGCAGGGGAAGCACCCTTGCTCCTGCACGCCCCAACTGCCCCTCTGGGCGAACACACCAGGATGTCCATCCTCCCAGTCCACATGATAGCTGTAAACAAACCAGTTAATGCTCTCCTTGAACAAAATACCCAACACAGGTGCTCACATGCTGGGATTGCAAGAGAAGCCAGACAGGAAGGAGTGTGACTGAATTCAGTTGCTGTAAATTACCGTAAGAAAAAATAAAAGAAAGAAAAAAACACCACTATACGCATTCAGCAAAGCTTTCTGCCCTAGGTTTTGGGCTGAGTGAAATCTAGGAACTATCAGGAGACAGTTAGGTAGTAGGAAGCTTCTTTGGACTTAATTTTTTAGCCTTGGATACAGGAAGAATATTTGCTCTCATTTGTCTCAGCCCAGGGGCCCAGGTTATTCTAAATTTAGCCAACCTATTGCCAATCTGCAGAGCAAATACTACCCATTTTAGCTGAATATTTGCCTGAATCTCCAGCAAATTCTGTGATCTGGTAGTATAATTTACTTTTTTTTAAATTGCAAATGAGGTATTAATTTCTACTAAAAGCTGTAGAAGACTAAGAGAACTCTACATGCTATGACACAATTGTGTCTAAAAGAGTACATAAGAAATGACCTTGATAAATAGAACCACATTAAGAGGTGTTAGCTGGAATCTGGATGTTGAAGTACTATCAAGAACCACACAGTAAATAGGCTGACTAGCCTGGAAAAGTGATGAGACAGAACTAGGTAGAAATTAAGCCTGATAAAGAAGCTAAGCAGAGCAGTAAGGTTTACCTGAATTTAAGGCAAAAAGAAATTGAGTTTCCATAAGACAAAAATAAGTAAATAAATAATGTGTTGTATAGTTAACGTATTTCCATAGGAAACTTATTTCCATAATATCATCATGTTTGATATTTAGTAAGACTGAAAACAAAAATTAGAAGTGAATATAAACTAGAAGAGTAATGACAGTTGAAACAAAGCACTCTTGCTACGATTTAAGGCAAAAAGAAATTGAGTTTCCATAAGACAAAAATAAGTAAATAAATAATGTGTTGTATAGTTAACGTATTTCCATAGGAAACTTATTTCCATAATATCATCATGTTTGATATTTAGTAAGACTGAAAACAAAAATTAGAAGTGAATATAAACTAGAAGAGTAATGACAGTTGAAACAAAGCACTCTTGCTACGAATATAAAAATGATTACTATATATTTCAGAGAGGACAAGAGATCTAGCTAATGTTAACTAATGGAGATTTGACAAACTTTTTGGGGAGGAGACTATGGTATTAATTGTTTGCTAAATTTTAATATAAAATCCCTGATCACTGCTAGAGGCAAAATATGAGAAGAAAAGCTGATATGATCTGGTATTCCATTTCTGTGTGCCTGTTAGTGCACTAACCTGCTCATTCTAGACAATCTGTCTCTTGAGCTTACCTAATTCATAGATGGTGACTGACTAATAATCAACTTGAATCAATTTTTAGAATGACCTAACAAAAAAACCCTGACCACTACATCTTTGGGCTAAATGAACATTTAGACATTCATTATATATGCTTGCATAATGTGTATTTATTCTAAACCCCCCCAAATTTAAACAAGAGATTCAAAACTGGCAGACTGGTTAGAATTGAGATGTACTGGAGGCTTTCTTTGTCAGAAAGCACTTCACACGCCGGCATTACTGCTCCTCTAAAATGCTAAACATGCAGTTCACTCAAAATGAGATTTTAGTAATGTATTTTTCTGCCAGAAACAAAGCACAGTTTTGAGATGTTTCTCACAAAATAATGGCTTTTGAGAGAAATGTATTTTATACAACTAAGGTTTTACAGTACAGTGCTTGCCTAGAATCAGTAGCAATTGTGAAGATTTAATTGGGGTTAGTGATGTTTTATCTCACAGAAATCCATTAAGTCTTGTTTGAAGCAAGAAATTTATAAATTCTTAGAAGTAAAATTGCATTATGTATTTTTGCTGTAAGTTCTCCCTTAATCAAAAAGTGATGTTAGTCCCAGTATCCTTATACTAAGCAATTTCCTTCATATTTTATTACTGTATGTGCTACCATTCTTTCATTTAGCCTCAACATGGCTTGCAAATCATGGAAATAATATTATCTTCATTTTTCATAAGGGGAATTTTTCATAAAGAGAATTGAATCACAGAGAAAGTGATTTTGTCCAATCTGGCACTGGAAGGCCATCGCAGGGTCAAGGATCCATCCTGAACTTTCTGCTGTGTAAGATCAGAGCGTGCAGCACGTCCAGGAAAATGTGACTGTTAGTGGTAGAATGAGTGATCATGGAAATAATATTATCTTCATTTTTCATAAGGGGAATTTTTCATAAAGAGAATTGAATCACAGAGAAAGTGATTTTGTCCAATCTGGCACTGGAAGGCCATCGCAGGGTCAAGGATCCATCCTGAACTTTCTGCTGTGTAAGATCAGAGCGTGCAGCACGTCCAGGAAAATGTGACCGTTAGTGGTAGAATGAGTGATGTGAAATTACTAAGGCAATGATGTTGCAGACCAGCATACTTCTTCAGATTTTGAACTTAATGCTGTCTTTTTGCAAGTGGGTGTTTCAACTTTGAAACATGGAAATCAAATTCCTCTGGGAAGAGAAGGGGTATAGCTCATGGTATATGTTGGGTAGCTGTTTAAGTTACGGGTGTATATATTCTTTGGATCTACTGTGCTTAAATCTGACTTCTCTCATCTATGACAAGTATCGTTCCCGTGAGCTCTCAGTCTTGGCTGTAAGGAATAGTATCTTCCCCCCCAGTATCTACTGCCCTCTGCTTTTTATTTTTTGTTTATTAGCCTGAGGAACGTGTGAATAGTTATTCACACCAAAATTTAAATGATCAAGAGACAGCTGAGTAAAACCTTGCTGAGATGAATGGGGAAGTTCAAATCTCACAGAGAGATGAATGGGGAAACTCAAATCTCACAGAGTTATTCTTGCTTTCAACCAGCTCACGTAGTCATGTCTGGTTTGAATGAGTCATGGGTGAGTTTTTTCAGAGCTGTGACAACTGGAGACTTATTTTCATAACTTTTTTTGGTAAAAAGAAATAATTAGATCATTTAGCCTGACTGATCTGCCTCTTACTGTGCATCAGCTATAAAACTCCCTTGCCCCATTATGTGGCTGCACCAGTCCTTGTAGATAATTAAGTTTGAAAGTCTAAGGTTGGGAGTGTAACCTTAACCTCCAAAGTGGATACAGTAGATAAAAGGATATGGACATTCTGGCTTATGTGATACAGAAACAAATTACCTTGTTTCTTGTCTTATCACAATCATAGATCTTCACATGAATCATAAAAACTACTTAAACCTCCTCCCCTAAAAAAAAAATAATTAACAAAACAATCAAATTTATAGCCGTGTCAGTTCCAGAGTGCATGATTCATTTTATTAATTGGTTGTGGAAGTTTATGTAGCTCCACCCTGGAATAACAATTCTTTCGTGTCTCACTCATTTCTTTTCCAAATGCAACCAAAGAAGACAATATGTCTGGGCTGCAATATGTCTGGGCTGATGACTTTTACCCTTCGCATCACACCCTTCTGCCTAGTACACTTTCCTAGGAAGTACAAGATCTAGATGCCAGTTTACAATGTGACCCTACGTCTCTTCTTAGATTACTGTCATCTCCAGCTGAAGGCAAGCTCTGTAGAGATACCCTTGGTCGTCCCGTTATGACTGATTATACAGCCAAACCCATGGTGTTTATGAACCAGAAAGGGACAGGAGAGGCCAGCTGTGACTCTGTAACCAGCTTGTTATGGCACTCACTTAGGACATGTAAATGCCAGTTTAGTTTCTTTGCCCCCAGGGATGTTTTTGCATTTTGTATCTGATAAAAGCCAGCAATTATCCTAGAATTAGAAGCTGCAATTTCTGCTGTGTGCTTGGCCTGCCAAAAGCACCCACAGCACCTGGTTTCTCATGGAGCATGGCAGCACCTGCCCGCGTTTCTAGATCCTGCTGAGGCTTTGGTCAATGTTACGTCCCTGCCCACTCATGCCCACGTGCAAAAGCTCATAGCCAGAAGTAGAGCAGGAGGTGCCTGTGAGGGACGAGGCCCAAGTGACTGTGCTGTAAGCACAGACAATGCCCCCAGAGAAAGCTCCAGAAGCCAGACACGGGGAGGGGCCCAGTGTCACTATCCTTGACTGACTAATGTCTCAACCACTCCTGAAGCGGGTGAGAGAGAAGATTCTGGAAACCTTGGACTGGGGCCAATAAATAGGGGTGCACACGAGCCTCCTTGGGGCTCTCTCCACACCGATACCCCCCGTTGGCAGGTCCGACGCTGGATCCAAGATTGGTGATCTCTCTATCTCCCCCCCGCCCCCGCTTCCCAGCTCTCTCTCTCTCTCCTCCCCCTCCTCCTTCTCTGCTCTTGATCCTGCTAAGTAACACAAGGCCTACCTCAACTTCTCATAAAGCTGCTTACATATTGATACACCGAGGGTTGATGCTTACGGAGTGTTCGTTCCATTAAAGTTGATGTTCGTGTTTGGACCTTGAGTGTTATCTCACCTTAATCCACACCGAGGGGATTTGTGGACCTTAGTCACTCCCCCCTTCTCGTAGGTGGGACGTGACAGGCACCCTGGACGTTGCAGGTCCAACAGGGACCAATCAATTACTTCAGCTGTCTGCAGAGGCGAGGTAAAGGCTGAGCAGTAATTCAAACATAGCTATCCAAAGTCTTGCCTCAGATATATGCAGTATCCACAAGGGTCCCTGGCATTGTAATGTTTATCCCCACAACACCTAGGAGCTCCTGAGAGAATATTTACACAAAAAGCCCTTTAAATAAAAGAAGAAAGCTTTCAGAATTAGACAGCTTCTCTGTGGATTGCCCAGCAATATTTCAGGATCCCACAAGTGCTAAATCTCTATGTAGAGATTATCAGAAGGTCTGGCCTTTAGGCCATTGCCTCATTGTGCTACCTAGAACATTTGCTATGGATAGAATGAAAAGAAGCTGTTTCTTCATGTTTTTTTCACAAGATCATGCTCATAATAAATGTACCTGTCACTGCTATCAATTCATTTTTCAGTTTGATTGCCAGTACTGCAATAATTTTTATGAACATCGCAAAACTCATTAATATGTGAAACTTTCACTAATTGATTCAATATCAGTTGTCCTTAACTTGCTATCTGTTTTAATTTGCTTGGCAAAATTGTACTAAAAGATAAGCTAAGCGTTAAGCATAATTTTACACTACGTTTTAGCTTAGGAATTTCCTTCTTTCGATGTACATTTGCTTGCTTATCCTTTGTTGTAATAACCATGAAAACATACCACAGGTTTATTCCATCAAATTGAAATGATGAAAGTAATTCAGTATATTATAATTCCAGACGATTACTCATACAAGGTTTTGTGGGGGTAGGGGGTGGGGGAGGTTGTTGGTTTGGATTTTCTTTAGTCAGGGAGTGTGGCTAATCAGAAAATTATGTCTTTTTAATAGCATTTTCTAAATGTTCTTCCATGTCTGACATGAGTTGACCCACAAGCCTAAATATGCTCCAAGTCACACCCCATAAATTAAGGAGACTCCAGTAATGAGAAGAGGATATGTGAGTCCAGCTTGCTCGAAGCTTAGAAATGATAGCCCCATTTCTACAGGGCAAGAGAGCTATTTAGCTTACCCTTTTATAGGAAAACTTAAAATAAAAAAACCTTAATCCAAATAGCAGCACTATTAGATCTGCTAGATGTTCTAGCCAGCTTACAAGAAAACATGCACCTTATGCCTTACTAGTGCCCAGGCTGCTGCGAGTGGACACAGCTGATGGATCCCATCTTTTCAAGCCATTTGGGTCTAAATACTTTTTTAGATCTAGACCTAAGGGCACACAGTGAAGCTCCAACCCTTTGCCTGGCATCCTCTGGAGACATAGGGAGAACACAGTCAACCTAGAAACAGAAACACCATTTCTTTCTTCAGTGTGATCTTCTCCTAGGGCTCTGGCAGGTACCTGCATGGGCTTGCTTGGACACGGCTGTAGAATCAGACAAGAATCATGTTTCCTCTTTGCTGGCTGAAGAAATTACCAGCAGCCCTCACCGCCACCTTTCCCCTGGAGACCGCTGCTCACTCAGACCTGGTGGTATGTTGCGCACATGAGGCCTCTCTGACTCATTTCCGTCTGAATGAGGTGGGCAGTTCAAATAGTTCATCTTTGCTAAGTGTCCTCATTTTGATGGGAATGATTTCATGAATGGTTCTGAGGAAACAGTAGCTGACAGCAGGGGCCACCAACAAACAGCTGAGACAGTGCAGGTGAAGGGAAATGGTGAATTCTTTAGCTCAGCCAGCCAGCAATGGGCATAATCAAGCACTAACACTGCAGACCTAATCAAACCTGAAGCGCCCCGTTACCGAGTTGGTGGTTTCTCACCTCTCCAGCCCAAGGCAGCTGTCAGGAGCACAGTTCAACAGGCATACCTTTGGCAAGTTAAGACATGTGGCCAAAATGCAACTCATAATTTGTCACTGTCACCGTTGCCATCGCAGCAGTCTGTATTCAGGTTGAATGCAGCCTTCTTTCTGATTTATTATAATACAGGGAAAAAACCAAAACCCTGAACAGTTTGAAAATGGATAAAGGAAATTTGAGAATTTCATGACTGTATTAATTTGAACTTAGTCTTCATGCAAGTAGAAACAAGGTTTGTGGGTACTGATAATTCAAAACATGAGAGGGTTAGTCCTAGAAAAGGAATTAGAATTAAATCATAGTCATCATTCAAAACAGGGCATAGAGGAAGGCTTAAAAGTACATTTAATTATCCAAACTTCATGGATTATATAGTAAAATTAACATGCAATCATGTTCAAAGGCAGTGTTTTAAGTTAACAAATTAAGTTATATTTGAAGGAGTGATAAATAGATTACAGTTCTACTGACAGAGAAAATTATAACATGCAGCACTTTTGCTCTTTGATAGTCCCTTTTATTGCACCGGAGGGGTGGGAACCTGCCCACACATGAATGAGCTGAGTCCCACAAGGAAAATCAGCCACAGGAGGCAGCTCTTCTCTGACTTGCCTGTTAGTGACTGCCTGGGGCTGCTCCAGGAGGCTGCTCAGAGCATCTTGAGTTGGGGTCCCACTCTGAATGGTCCCTGGGAGAAACCTCTCCCTTGGTTACAGAAGGAGCCTTAAGAGATTAGATGCTCACAGCTAAATATAGGCTTCATCAACAACTTTCCTAATTTCCTGGTTTTTTTCCTGACTACTGATTGTGTCTTACTGTCCAGTGTGTTCAAACACATTCATACATCTCCCTGCACTTCCAGAGATGCAGATATCTCACAAGAATTGTGATGTATTGCACATTTAGAAAAGGAAACACTCATATCTTGGGAGGTCTGTTGTAGGTAGACATTTAATTCGGTGTATTAAATAAAGGAGAAACCACAACAGGCTACAAACATCCTGTTGATATCCATCTGAACTATTCCTGGCACGACACTTGTCTCCCTTCTATTTCTTCTTGGATGAGACTCCAATTGCAGAGCAGATGGGAACAGAAAGCTCTGTAATTTAACTCCCAATCCCACCTTGCTCAAGAAAGAGAATAAGTGAACCACAATTACTGACCAACTTCTTTTTCCTGTAGTCCTTGAACTTTAATGAACTAGAAAGAAGAATAAGAAAAGAGACGAGTCAGGAAAATAAGGTCATCTACCCAACTGATCATATATACTTTTTTGCTTTCTTCTGCTTTTAATTTTGTTATTAAAAGAAAAATGTTTCCACCACTACAAAATGGCAGTGAGCTGTTTGAACAGTCACTAATCAGAAATATGGAGTGTGATGCATCCTAAACTCAAATAAAGAAATTTGATTCTTCCTTTTCTTCATATAACATCTTCCTTTGCCTCCCATTTTTCTCTTCCTGTACTCTAGTCCACCTTTAAGAGTTTCCTTTTAATGAAGGGGCAGAATATTTCAGAAGCAGAGGTTATGTTCTGTCATGTCATTTATCTGTGAGTCCAAAAGCTTGACATTCTCTCTTGAGAATGAGTTATAAAACACTTGCAGAGCTGGACATGCATCTGAAACCAATTTGAAGGTTCCAGAAGGTTTTTCTTTGATGCTACCAATTACTTCCTGCATTTCATTATGTCTTTGTTGCCCTTCGCTTTCATAATTCCCACAGGCATCAGCAAATAAGGTTTAAATTGAAATGTATTTGCCTAAACAGATATTTTCTATCTCAATTTGCTTGTGACAAGCTTAATGAAATCATATGGACAACGTGTATTTGTATACCAATTAGCTTTCAGAAATTGCCTGCTTATGTCCAAAAAAAGTTAGGTAGTAGGCTTCTGAGGTGTCAAAATATCTGGACAATATATGATTTGCAGCATCATTAACTATCTACATATTCAGATTGTAGGACTGCTTGCTGTTTCTTTGCTTCCCTGAATTATCGGTCACGCAGTATCACTCAGAGAATGTCAGAAAAGCCAGAAAATGGACTTCATTTCCTGCTGCCTTGAAGAAACTGTAGAAGGAGCACAGAGCACCACATGTAGTATTTGTACCACATATTGATGTATGCAAAAAACAGCCACATCCTCTAGCAGCAACAAAAACCAAATTATTGACAACTTAAGAATATCATTTTGGCATAAACTTTGTGTTTGAAAGTAAAACAAAGAACAGGGCGGAGGGAAGGAATTAAGCTAGAGGGAAGGGTACAGTTTCTACGTAAGCAAATATGGTACGCTAGCTGATAATTTCCATTTGAGCATAGGCTATTCTTCATGTGTGTAACGTTTCCTGATGCCTTGAAGAATATCCCATGCCTAATACAGAGGAGGTATTTTTCTGAGTAAGATGAAGAGATGACTGTACCTTGGCTAAAGCAGAAGATGATCAGACAGAACAATACAAAGATCCAAGGCAGAGCCAGTTTTTAAATATACATACTTGCTGCATAGCCACTGTTTCAAATTCATACAAGAGTGCTATAATAATATGCCCTTTCTAGTCATCTGCCTTTTTCTTCTCAGTGTTGCCAAAATTCTCATCAACCAAACCTTATTTCTTTTCCCTTAACTATTCTGTAACTAGATAACATTTTAAATGCTACAGACTTTTTTTTTTACAATGTGTATTTTTAATTGATTTTTCGGTTTGCAAAGCATAGGTCTAGACAGGCCTATATATCCATGAGTTATTCATGCAAAAAAATATCATTTAGAGAAGAGACCTGTAATGTCAAGGGATTTTAAAAATTCTGTATATTCATACAGTGATCCTGAGGCTGTGAATAGGTCAAGCTCAAGACAAAAAAGTAAAAGCGAAAGGTCAGGATACAAGTTAATTTTGCCACAAGGTTTTCCATTATATGACAGATACTTAGTGTTCAAGAAGGAAAATATATGTTATAAATTGTTTATTTGCAATATAGAGCATTTCTCCAAGAACCCTCAAGGAATTCCCATTTCAAAATACCTTCCCTTCCCCTGCCAGCAAGGGTATTGTTTATAAGTTACATAGTAGAGTATTTTTTCTTGCTGACTGTAATAGGAATGTCTCTGGGTGATCAGCTGGCAATCAGTAATCTTTACATGATCGTTATACTCTAATTATTGTTTCATCATATGCCTGAAAAAAAAGGAATGAATAGAAAACTGATGTGAAGATAACACATTCTGTAAACAGGAACCTATGCAATAGTTTCTAATTCCATTTACATTAATTTAAACCAGACTCAGTTCTCTAACTTCAGAGGAGTATTACAGATTCACTGTGGTGTAGCTCAGTATCCAGCCCCAAGCTTTTAGAAATAAATGGTTTCCATTTGTGTGATATAACGACCAGAATTTTCTGATATTCGGGGAACTTGAGAGTTAACAGCCTAGAGCAAAATCCGTAAGGCATAGATCAGAAAGGTAATGTGTTTTGGCTTATGGAAATAATAAAGCACACATGCTGGAAGGGATCCCAGGGACTGCACATACTCTGCCCTTGTTAATTTTTCATGGCATTTTGCATACAAAAGTACACATACATCTCACTGGGTGAGAATTTTTTGTGCATGTAGAAATGGCGCTTCAGCCCGGGAGCCTTTGTAAACCTTCACTTTTCTTTAAATTCAAAAGTACTATTTATCGGAGTTGAGAACAGCACATTACACAACCTCTGTGGCCAGCCTGTGGGTTACTGATGCAACGATCTCTCCCCAGCTGCTCTCTGCCGATGCAGGTGGGCTGCTGATTTCGGAAGAGGTGTGCTTGCACACTGGGGGATGCTTTTAGACTGTTCAGGTGGTTGCTTCTTTAGGCTATGTGAGAGGTAGCAAAGGGCATTTTCTCCGATACATAGGCAGCACTGTGCACTTGCTGTTCACTCATCCAGGTTCCCAGAAAGGGACTTCTCTGACCACATGTAGACATTTATTACATGGATGGCCTAATGTGAACTAGTTAGTTAGATCCTCTCTGGTCAGTGGACAGAACCAGCACTTTCAGGGTGTTAGGAGCTGCCGAACCCAGCAGCCTGACAGAGGCAAGGCTGCTGCAGCTCCGTGTCCCCAGGTCCAGCCAGTAGTGAGGCTGAGCATGTGTTCCCAATAGGCATGTGTTCACACATACACACAATATGTATGCTTACATTCATGGGAAGCCACATAAATCAGCAGAGACAGAAAATACAGAACCCACACAACACAAAGAGCGCCAATGGCCTGATCTTGTTTCCCTCAGCCAATGCCCAGACCCTAGTGTCTCCAGAAGCCAGGACCTCCTCTGGTTCCTCCAGTCTCCTTTGACTCTCCTGTATACTTATGATTGCCTCAGTATCTGCCTTTCAAGCCTCTTCTCCCACTCTCAAGCAAGTCTACCCTGATGTTCACTAGTGCCTACACAGTGACACTCACACCCAGACAACATGCATGCACCCCATTCTCCCCCATTGCTGTCACCACAGGCATGCAGACCCTTACATGTGACTTGTTGTCCCCCCTCCAGTTGCTGGCACTCAGACTTCCATACACACACATGCACACAGAGCCCCCTTGCCCAGAAAAGTAGTTAGAAATGGAGTTACGTGAGAAAACAGGACACACAGTGGTGACCAGACAAGATTGGTATATGTGGCTGGGCAAGTGTACTGGTCAGCAACCTGTTTACACATGACCTACACCTTTTATTCCCTTATTCCTTCTATTTTGCAACTCTGGTAGCTCCCCAAATCACTTTGATCCCTCCCTTTCCCCACCTTTTGTCCTTCCCCTAAACAGCCCATACCAAGTCTTGTACAATTCCAAGATGTTTTTCCCTTGCACCCCATAATGCATCCTAGACCCTTGTAGGCAATAGCCCCCCTCAGTCTGTAAGGTGATCGAGAGAGCATCTCCTGTTGACTCACCGACTGGTGTCATCTCTGGACCATTGGGCTGATGGCTCCCCTGTGACAGCCCTGGCATGAGCCAGGTCAGGGTGCTTCATTTTCTCTGGTTGGGTTATTTGGGCTCCTCTGCCTGACACTGTTCCTGTGTGTTCCTTTGTGTTCAGGGTGATAAGCCTTTTGACACATAGGGCAAATGCCATTTCAAACTTAATGTGAGTGTCTAAAAAAGGTCAAATGAATGATGCCATAAAAGTTCCCATTCTCCCCATTAGCTGCCTACGTAGCTTAGGCAGTCATGTGAATGTCGGGCCTGGTGGTTATATTAAATATGAGGAACCATATTTAGTAGGGAAGAGCATGAACATTTTTCTCTTTACATTAATATAGATCCTCCTTCTCTAAGACTTCAATTCACTTTTATTACCTTAAGCTACCCCATGGTTGCTCGAAGGCAGTCTACATTCATGTGTCCCTCCCATATGTTCTTACAGACTCAGTAGAGTAAGTGAGCTGCCCCAGCTTAGGTTTCGTTCCATATCAGAAGGGGTTTCAGCACTTAAATGAACATGAAGAACTCCACATTACTATAGGCAATTCTAATCAATACAAGCTAGCTGAATAAAGATAACAGGAAAGAAGTATTATTAATGCTGCTACATTTGTAGAGGCAAGGCTCTCTTGTTCTATACTGCTGATTTATATTAATCAACCTAAATGCAATCTGAAAACTTGCAGTAGATACATAATTAACACATTTCAGATGTACAAATCCATCAAAATACCGCAGAATGTACAAGAAATATTTCAAAGCCATCTCTTTGTTACAGACAATGGTATTTTTTCATCAGAATTGTAGAAAGTATTCCTGATGGACATTTTGGCAAATAAAATTCCCGCCAGGACTTTAAAAGAACATTCTGTGTTTAATCTTTCCAGATGTAGATGAATATAGATGATTACAAAGAATATAATTTATAAATACCAGGGAATCTTTTAAGGAGAACAATGTATTCTTCTAAGGACTAGCTGTCATGCAATTGTGACCAGAAAGCAGGAAAGCCTCCTGCTACACAACAATATATACTGCATAGAATGTGGAGGAAGTCAATGCATGCATATATCTGCCTCATCATATGCAAACAAAAAAAAAAAATGAAGGCAGAACATTCTTAAATTAAAGATGAGATCAGTTCAAAAGAAATCAAGACCTTGTTACCAAAGCTCAAGAATTCTCAGTTGTCTCATTTCAGCTAACTCTGATCCAGGAGAACCAAGATCTTCTGAATCTGGATAGCTGAAGAAGAAAAAAATATGTAATTGGATTTGCTGTACTTTTACATTGATGGACTGAGTTTTCATTTATACCAGTACAGGTGAAAGGAAAATAAGCCTCATTGTTTTGGTGGCATTGGAATTGGTGAGAACTCATCTGAATAGTCCAAAAGAAAGCAAGGACCATGGTAATAATTAAGCAATGTGGATGTTGATGGGCTTCAGCACTCAAGCTAATTTTCTGACCCTCTTTCACTTCCCAGTACAGAGAAAGTTTTCTCTCCATACTTCTGAATTGCATAAGACAAAACTCCAGCCACTATTTACCTTACTCTTTTCATCTTTCCTTTCTGAACAAACCATTGACATGGGTGTGGTTCGTAAGTTACAGGGTCACCTACTCACTAATTACAGCGAATCCCAACATAGAACTCGGGGAGCACTTCTACTTGTTATGCTCTAGGACAGACCCATTGGGAGATGGTGAGCAAGTGGGGACTATACTGAATAAACTGAAAGAACTGAAGCTTAAGAAGACAGGAAATAGCATTCCAACTGTTAATTGTAGGATGACACTGAAACAGTTCAGATTAGATGTGATCCTCCTCCTGCTGGAGACAGAACACCTCTTAGAAGGAGCTATTCAAAGAAAGGTGTAATATCCTCCCTCACAAATCCTGAAACCCTGTCCCACCCATTCTGAGAGGAGAGCAACAGAAACAGTTCTCAGACAAGGAACAAAGAACAAATGATGCCTTCCTCGTAAGAAAAAGGTTTCTAGACAGTTCATTGTTGGGCAGTTTCCAAATGTCGCAGATGAATTAGATGGCAAAACTTCCCTTGACTTCTATAGCAACAGGAGCATTGAATGACAAATGGAAGGGCAGGTAAATCCAGAAAGGCTATTATATCATGTCTTGCTGTGATGGAAAGAGCATTGGCATCTGCCACCTTGCCTGGTTTCAGGTCTTAACGGTGTGTTTTAAAATGTGGATTTAACTGAAAATGCAGCTATAGTATTATATAAAAAATTAAACCAAATTTGTTCCTCTCTAAATCCAAAGGCTATTTACAGTAGTGTTTGTGTTGGTACTGAATGGCGTTTTGTGGGGGGGAACCCCAGCCGCATCAATACCTGGATAATCATACTTTAGTAGCCCAGAGATCTGTCCAGTTTTAATGTTGTCAAAGTCTGTGATTTTAGTAAGTCTGTAGGAATAGAAGCAGAACGTAGTGGAGTTACCAGGATCCGGTTTGTATGGAAAGTTTGATTACTGTGTCAGTGGAGATGGTCAAGGTCACATCCATCTGAAGAGAGTGCCAGCATTTTCTTAGGAATTGCCAAATCCAGTACACTGACAGATGTGAGCTACTCATGTCCTCAGGCCCACCCAGTAGTGAAGCTGGACATGTATCCCATTAGGCACACATGCACACCTACACAAATACATTTATGGATGGCTGGCCACACCGATCAACACGGACAGGAAACACAACAGCACCCGCATAGACAGCCTCATCCTGTTCCTCCTCTTCTGCTGATCAGGAGGGAAGTCTGCTAGTGGACCCCAGATCCCTGGGTTCCCCCCCAGGTGCTGGCTCCTGGCCATGCCAAACACCAAGGTTCACTGCCTCGCTCCCTTTGCTGGTACTCAGATCTCCTCTTACTACCACACACAGGCTGGTCCAGACCAAATGTCTCCCCAGTGGTCGGCCTTCAGACCCCTGGGCTCGCCAGTATCCAAGCCCCAGGCCTGTGTCTGTCTGGTAGCTGGTCCCCCAGACCTCTTATCTTTCTTGGTGCTGGTCTGGCTTGAAGTTCACGTGTGAGTTATGCATACTTATACTCACATACACACACACAGGATTGAGGTTTCCCAGGGAAATGCCCTTCTCCACTTGCTGGTGCTTAGTCCTCCCATATACGAACACACACTGAACAGAGATCCCATTGCCTCCATCAGTCAGCCCTTAATCACAGGACCTAACAGATTCCCATTTGGGGATGCTATTTCTGGTTCCCATCTGAAAGCTTTAGTAAGACAGTAGAATAAAGCACTTTTTGTGACAGGAACCTACCTTAAAAATTATTCCTGAATCACAATCTCCACAGGTTAGAAACAAAGCACATTATGTAGGAGAGGAGGAAATATTATCTTCTGAAGATCTTCCTTGAGTTTTTCCCTTTTTCTTGCATGTTATATGATTCCTGTACATCACAGGAGACCATAAAGATATCCAGCATTTCTTTTTACCATCGATCTCATGTTCAAAGGAGTTATTTCAATTGTGTCTTAATACCAGTGAGGATAGTGATGTGAGACACAGAGACTTAAGATTCGAAAATAAGGCTGAAAATAGCAAACTAACATCCAGCCTGGAAGAAATATAAGTTAATTTATCTAGGGAAAAAATGGCACCAGATACAGCTTCATCGGGAATGCAACCTCAGGAAAAGAGGTGTAAAGGATTTGAGCTTTATGTGTGTTAGAGCAGAGCTTGGCTCCAACCAGCACAGGAGATGATTGTGATTGTTCTGTGTCTTTATTGCAGCATAGTACTGGCAGAATCTTAAAAGCTCCCATTGTCCCAACAAATTAGAGATAAACTTAAAAGCTGTTTTAATTTATGCTAACTTAGGGATGGTCCTACAGGATTCTTTTTGTCCAGGATGCACAAAACCATGAAGATTTTTTTTTTTTTTTAATTTTTTTCCTTCCTTTTCTCTTTTTCTGAGTTTTTTGTTTGTTTGTTTGTTTGTTTAGTTGGGTTTTTTTATCTTTTTCTGAGTTTTTTGTTTGTTTGTTTCTTTGTTTAGTTGTTTTTTTTTCTTCTACAGATACATCCTATTCACCAGAGTTAGAGAAGCTAGTCTATTAAGCCTAGAGTGAATAAACCCTTTCATTCCCTTCCCTTCCCTTCCTTAAGTATAGAGCCCCTTTTGAAGTAAATAGAGGGAAACTGCTGAGATTCATACATTACCAATATCTACAACTACAAATTCACAGATTTGTTAAACTATTTAGAAATCCCAAAGATACTGAGCATTCATTTTCTGTGAAGGGAAAAGTGAGCAACCAATTTTGTAAGAACCTTCTGTGCAAAAAATTTTCCAGTCTTTCACATAAGTAGTTATGTGACAGACCAGTGAGGCTTGCTTTAAAAAGTCAGCCATCTAGAGGTTACTAGGTTAATTCTCTTCATCTGAGAGACAATAAAGCTATCCTGGTATGCATTATATCTGGAAACATGTATTGGCCAATAATTGACCTTTGGAATCCTTACTTACCTCTTTCTTGGACTGTAATATAATGTATCCTTGATTACAAATATAAAGTCTTCAGAGAATTAATTACATGGTTAAGCAGGTGAGCTATTACTTTTTCTAAAAAAGTCTGTGAGAGACCAGATTCAGCCCTTACAGAATCATTGCTGTTCACCCGAAGCACAATGCTGTCAGTGGAGAAATTCCAAAGGTGCATCGGTGTAACCGAGATTAGGATCTGGTTTAACTCGTGTGGCTGAGGGCAGGATGCATTGATGCTGTATTTAAAGACTGGCCGGGTCCTGTGCTGTGTAACCTGGCAGAGGTAAGTGCTAAATGGTGGACTTAATACCACTCACACTATTCACCTATAATAATCTGTATGTGAAGAAAAGGATATCTTTCATCATTTGTGCCAAACCGTCTTTATTTAAATCATTAGCATTCCTGAAGCTGGCAAAAGGGATGAGTGAAGTAGGCCAGGGCAACCACACATGCATTGCTGCCTTCAGGGGAATTGCCTTTGTGTGGCTCCATAAAATTCACTTACCTCAGCAGGAGAAGGTAACACTGGGATACATCTGAATCTTGCTTATGGAATCCAAATCTATACAAAGAGTATAACATGACATTTTTAAAAGGGATTTGATACAGTTAGATATATGTAAGAAGAATTTGATATGCTGTTTGAACATATCCATCAGTACAGAGAGGTTCTGGTCCTTAATTAGTTGTCTGCTTTATTGTTTGAAAGTTGTGCTTAAAAAGGAGTAGGTACTGTGGACTGGGTTTACTATTTCCCAAATTATTCTTTAGTGGCATTTCTATTTTCATCTACCTTGCTTTTTAAAGTTTCTTAAGTTAGAATATACTGTATTTCTATACTTCTAAACTTGCAAATCACTAAATGCTCAGGAAAGCTCTTGTTCCAATTATATTTAACAACAATTCTCCACTCCTCAAGACATTGCATGGACTAAAATGTTCAAGACCATAAAGCATTCAGATGCTGTATTTACAGTATTTGTATGTTCACTTGAAACATTTGAGGGAAACATTGCATGCCAATTCAGCCACACTGCTACCACCAGAGGTACTTCCCAGTTCCCTAACCTGCATGTGCATCCCAGCTCCCTCCATCTCCATAGCAAGATGAGACTCATGCCCAGTAGTGTACTTACTTCTCCAGGTATCAGACAAGCTGGAGCAAACTAAACAAATTACTTGGGTGCTGGAGAGCCAGGACCGCAAGTTATCATGTGTAAGAAGCTAACAGCCAGCAATGGTATTTCATAACTGGTTATATCACACATGGTTTATACAGAAAGTTTCTATTGTTTGACACCAGTGGATTCAAAATTGGTCACAATATGAATGAAATTGCTAGGAAAAAGTATGACTCAAGCCCTGAGCAAAAGGAAAGGATTTTAGTGTTGCAGTATGGGGCACTGCAAGACCTAACTTTTCAGCACCTGCTTTCCTCTGCGAAGTCTAAAATCCTGCTTTAGGTAAATGGATTCCTCTTATCATAGAATCATAGAATCATAGAATCATTGAGGTTGGAAAAGACCTCTAAGATCATCGAGTC
>NW_008794446.1:4425719-4448812 GCF_000699145.1 Aptenodytes forsteri | reverse complement strand
ATTCACCACAACTCTCTGGGCCCGGCCGTCCAGCCAGTTTTTGACCCAGCGCAGAGTACACCTGTCTAAGCCGTGAGCCGCCAGCTTCTCTAGGAGAATGCTGTGGGAGACGGTGTCAAAGGCCTTGCTGAAGTCCAGGTAGACCACATCCACAGCCTTTCCCTCATCCACTAAAATGATCTCTTATAATGACAGAAAGGAATTAGTGACTCAGACTGGGACTCCCAAAATCAATCACACTGAATTGCTTAAGATCATGGGGAGGGAGGCAGTGAGAAAAGGGTGGATCTCACTCAGCACCCTGAGAACGCAGATTATTCCGCCGGGGTTTAACAACCCAGGAGTCTCTCTTGCAAACACATAGCCCTGCTTTTTCTTTCATCTAAAATGAAATATAGATCACTGTTCAGGCAGAGGAGATACCACAATTCAAAGTCTGTGAACTTTTCCTAGACTGTCTTTACAGTCAGTGGAGAAATAGATACCTCTGAGGGTGACACAACTCATCCCAGGATTGGTACCTACACTGTCAGCTCCCACTTCACTCCCAGATCCTGAAAGCCAGACTGCCCAGACCACATGCCTTCCTTTGAGGGCCAGCCAGCTGCCTCAAAGGTGAGCACTGGGTGCTTTCAGCAGGGTGATCCTGCCTAGACACGCAGTATGGCACGCTGCACCTGAGCTGGTCCCATACCAACACCCTAGCAGGCCTTGCACCCTTATGTGGCCCAGCTGTCCTACACCACACTGCTTTGCACACAGCACATTCGGCAAGTTTCACATGATGAAAGAAGCCCCCTAATTATTTTGGCCACTTGGAACTGAATCCCACCCCTCAGAACATTATTTTATGGGGCATCACAAAAGGCCTAGAGAAGATCTGGCCAAACCCGGATGTGGGCAGTTTTCATGGAAGGGTGACAGTGATGTGGACATCAGCTAGTCAGCAACACCTGGTTTGGGGTTTTCTCCCTCGCATGGTGACAGAGACAGTGCAAAGTTGTCCTAAAAGGTATGTCCTAAGGATCACCCTCTTGAGTGCCTGTTTCTTTGTATAAGGGGAATCTAGGGTGACATGCTCAGATTCAGAGATCTTTCACATCATTACAGCTGAGCCTTGAAAAGTGATTTTTCAGGACAAGAGTGTTAAAGGGGCTCAGGAGGAGATAATTTCCAACATAATAAACAAACACATAAATCCTTATCAAGTACCACAACATTTCTACTCATAATGCCCATGCATTACTGACTATATCAAGAAAGGTTCTTTTGCTAAAGAGCGCAACATATTAAAATTGCTCTGAAAAACTGGTCAATATTTATTATACTTGTGACACCATGAGAGTTTGAACGACTGATTTGACAGCTACAGTTGATGATAATAGATTTAGAAGTCATTAAAGATTTGATAGTACAAAATAGGTCCTTCCATTCATCAACTTAGTACTGCTTAATGAAGAAGATACGATACTTGATGCATCTATACTCTATGAAAAGCCCAGGCTGCAAGCATACTCTTGAGCCCTAAACCATGTTACACTTACAGAATATGGAGGCAATCTGTATTACCATGTGATGACTTCTCCCAAGTAACTAGCGATAGGATGAGAGGAAATGGCCTCAAGTTGCGGCAGGGGAGGTTTAGATTGGACGTGAGGAAAAATTTCTTTACTGAAAGAGTGGTTAAACATTGGACCAGGCTGCCCAGGGAAGTGGTTGAGTCCCCATCCCTGGAGGTATTTAAAAGACGTGTAGATGAGGTGCTTAGGGACATGGTTTAGTGGGCATGGTGGTGTTGGGTCAATGGTTGGACTTGATGATCTTAGAGGTCTTTTCCAACCTCAATGATTCTATGATTCTATGATTCTATGACCATCAATTCATGTGTTCCTTTCAATGGCTGGACACACCAGGTCTGACCCAGCTATAGACAAACACCTGCCCTTGCAGCCCCATGACATAGCTGCTCTCAGGTGGACAAATTACTTCTGGACTCTTTTTTAAAGAGGCCTGATATTATATGGTGCAAGAGCAAATATGAGTTTAAGAGAGTGGGATTTATTAGTACAGGGGACACATCTAATCTAACTACCATTGCCCTGAACCCTGGTTATGTGGAACTGCAGAACTGGGTCAGGGGCATATGGAAGTGTTGCACATCTCAGCATATAGATTACAGATTGTATAGATAACCGTATTCCCATGGACTTTATCCAGTCTGTACACTCTGTTTTTATTTCACTTCCTCAATACAATGGCTTTAGAAATCATATAAATTCCAGGGGGCTTTGTATGCAGACTGAATGCTGCAGTTTGGTTTGCAGTGTTTGCAAATGAACCAGTCCCTTCAGGCTCATGATTAGATTTGTGTTACAAGAACTCACTGCACCATCACCTGAACATTACTGTCATCTCTGGATGATAAAACAAACATTTCCTGCATCTTCAGAATTCAGACTGAATTAGACAATCTCAAGCTTTTTTACAATTCCATGTGAAAAAACCTAATAATAATTTCTTCTTCCAGAGAAAGAGCAGATCCCATCCATACACTTAGATGTTGTTTGAATCTTCAAGCTTTTGGGAGGGAAAGGCTAGGTTCTGTTGGAAAACTGCGAGTATTTGATTTGAGGCAGGAAGGTTTTACAGAACTGCAGTTTAGTTGTGTTCTCTAAACTTTCAAGTGAAAGACTTCGGTGTGCAAATAGTAGAAAATAAGGTAGGAAGTGATCTCAGAAAATCATCAGGTCCCTCACCCTGCCAATGCTGTATATGCAATACTGAGCCAACAGCCACCTGTACAGTGATTTTTATTTTTTAAATATGAAGGGATTCTCAGTAGAACTTCCTGGCTAACATATATTTATCTTGTTTTTCTTTCTCCTTTACTACAAAAATAACCACTTTCTACATCTAACTGTCACTTAGATCTGCTCTTCACTTTCTAATTGATGCAAGGTCACAACGGATACTTTGACTGTAAATGTCTGTTAAATCTAAGGCGCAAATCTTTGTTCAATTTTTTTAAACTATATCCCTTTCTCTACTTAGTTCTTGGCACTAATTATAATCAAAAGATTTCTACCGGACAGGAAGGACAGAATTTGCCAACCCTTATATAAACAGCAATGCTGAGGCCAAGTCTTTTCTCATCAGTTCTCAGTTTGCTGTGCTTTAGCAGGGTTCCCACCAGCAGTAACTGGAAGGCAACAGCAACACAGATTATAAAACTAATGTGAGCTACAAACCAGCTAATTCTGGTAGCATTCAGCATGTCATGACCTCTTCAGCCATCCCATCACACCTATTCAAGAGGAGTGAGATGTAAAAATAGCTATACGTACCCATGTTCAACAATGTGTATCAGGAAATATATATCCCAGTAAGCTGTTCAAAGAACAACTCATATTATCCTATTTACAGATCAGGCAGATCTGTGAAGAACATTGTAAAGAAATTCCTGAGAACTAATTAATTAATAATTAAAGAGTGAAAAATTATAAAGAAATATGTTGCTGTTTTCCTTGAAAGTTGGCAGAGCTTTACAAATAAAAATAAAGACACAGAACAAACATCAGCACCTGGAATAACAAGTAGACTAAAGGAAACTGTAACAGCCATAAAATGCAGAAATAATAATGTGCTTGAGGTTTGTTGAAATTACCTCAATTTCTGCCTCAAGCCATCAGTTATTTTTCTCTTAGTGGGAATAGTACAAGGTTGGCAGGTCTGCATCCAACCCACAATACCATAGTCAGAGAGAAAAACATCCCTAAAAACCTCAGCACAAAAGAAGCAGCTGCCTGAAAAAATAAATCACTGCCAAAATACTCAGACAGCCTCTTCAAACACAGGAAAGGAGGTAAATACTAGCAGTCGATAAACACACCAAATGAAGCAACTGATGCTCAGCTCTTGTGGTACAAGGTAATAACAGCCCGTGCACATATTCACCCAACTGTTCTCCTTTCTGAAGGGTAAAGATTGGCAAGGGGATTGCTCTGGTTTCAAAAGTTCTTGCAGTGACACTTACACAAAATAAAAAGATGGTCAACATATTTTCTAACTTCAGGAATTCAGGATTTACAGTTCTCCAGTCAATACCTCTCTTATTTGTGCTACATCCTTGAGGTCAGTCGACCTACTCCACTGGGCTGTATTCAGCTTTGATCTAAGAGGGGAGTGCAACACATATACTGCTTTCAGGGGAATGGCGCTCAGTCACTTTTCTCTTCTTAGTAGCTCTGTACCTGCACTTCAAGTTGACAGCACCCTTCACGGCAAGAAGGGCTACTTCTGGTGTGTAACTTATGAAGCTGAACCAGGGAGTGAGGCTCGAGCTAAACCTCAGTGAACACCCTGAGCTGTCTCCATGTCCTGGACAGTACCTATAGCTTTGCATCCACATGTCCATCATGTGCAAGGCCAGCTTAGGCACAAAAAATTTTCAAATCTGGGTTGCCTTTGCAGCAGTCTGCGGTGGAGCCCATCTAAGAAAGCTTCTGTGAATGACATATATCCAGTATCAGCCACGTGATGGCACTACAAGTGCCGATGGGACCATGTGGTGGATATGCAGGACATAGTTTGACTGGTCCGTCTGCACTGGAGGTAGGTGGTACGACACTGAAGGGTAATAGAGGATCAAGTCTTTCTCCTGGGAATGGGTCTCAGCTGAAATGTCTAAAGCATGGTCTGAGCACAGGCTTGCATCCAAACAGTAGCTCAGCGTGCAGCAGCAGCCAGAAGGCCAACAAAATATTAGGCTTCACCAAGAAGATACTCTTCTTGATGAGACTGAGAACAAAACAGAAGACAACACCTCACTGCTACGAAAAAACTGGTACAGCCATGTCTTGAGAAGTATGTGGAAGTATGTATATTTCTAGTGTTCAATGCAAGAAAAATACAGTAGAAGCAACTAAAAGGTCAAGAAGATAGAGCAGATGCCTTATGAGAAGAGAACAAGAAGGCCAGGACTTACAAGAAGAGACTAAAAAGGCCAGGAAGAGATTCTTGGTCTCTTCTTAGTCTTTGGAGAGGAGAAAGCTGGATGGGGTATGACTAAGGTTTGTAAAGCCATGAAAACTGTGGATAAGGTAATGTAGAACTGTTATTCACCAAACTGTGCAATCTTTGAATTACAGACAGGTTTTTAAACTAGTAGGAGCTTGATTTAAAACATGTAAAAGAAAGTACCTCTCTCCAGTGGGTAGTGAACTTCTGCCATAAGTTTGTGGATGCAGATCATACCAGCAGGTTCAAAAAAGTTTTAGACAACTCATGCACAATAGGTCCATAAACAGATACTAAAGGGAGAAGAAAGACATGTACTTTCTAGCATCCCTAACACACCAGCTGGGGTTGTGGGGAGTACAAGGAGAAGGGGCAGCAGAAAATGGTGGGGCTTGTGTGCCCTGCTGAAACAGCATCTCCTGTTGTCAATGAAGAGGCAGAACGGTGAGCTGGATGGACCCCTGGTCTGACCCAGACAGGCATTTATTCTGTTCTTATATTCTTATCTTCACTCTGCTGTGAATACAGCTATGTGCTGGGCAATTCATATTATGTTGACTTCAACTACTTCATTACAAGCGATCAAAAAAAGAAAAAAAGAGTCTTGTCTAACAATGACCATGCTGCGTGGGAATCTGAATTCTCTTCCAATTCACGAACCAGAGCTTGAATAAAAACGTAGTTCATCAAAAAGTGAAGAAAAAAAGAAAACAGGAAAAGTATTCTTCTATATTAACATCTTTAATTCTTTATGCAAGCTTTTGTTAGTCAAGCCCACACAACTGCTGCAGTAGAAGGACACAGTTGTTTCTGACATGATATAGAGACTAAAGGTGGAAAATGACCAGGTAGGAATATGATTATCTAGTATTCAATTTGTGTGTGACATTCAGACAGCGGCAGGAAGAGAATAAGGATAATTCCTTCATTATCGCATAGTGCTCACACTTTAATGCTTTTATAATGTACAGCAGCCTTTCTGCGCCTTTCCACAGTAATTGCTGGGTCAACTCAGAGCACCATCAATATTCTGCAACTGCATTATACTGCATAATGCTAATGGTATTAAAGAATGATAGCAGGCAAATAATTACAACACGAAGCAAAGGAAGAACAGGGAAGGGACAGAAGCATTGGGTAGACTGTATCGTGTGGCTCTAGATGAGGTGGGAAGGAAGATGGAGGCACTTTGCATAGTTAATATTCCCACCTGTAGGATTGTAGCTGATGGGTTCAAAAAGCTATTCCATCCAGTCCATCACTACCAGAAGACTTGATTCAGTGTGTATGTAAACATATGCCTCTCCTGAGCATGTGAACAAGCCCACTGAATGTCAGGTTACTATTCACTTCTTCAACAAGAAGCCAGATGGTTTTATGGCTTTCTAGATCATGGTTTGTGACAGTGATATTTCCAGAAGTTGAAAAAGAATAGTGTCCTCAGGTTTCAGATACAAAGCCTAAACTGTCTTGATTCAACAAGGACTACATAGCATTTCATGATATGAACAACTAGTATTACATACTTCATTTAGATGTTTCTTTTCCGTAGGATATTGACTGCAACCTGGACACAAGGTGACATATGCAGGGAAAAATAAAATCCTCACTCATAGCTGGGCATATTAACTGAAACTTGAAAAATACATGATACCTAAAATGAAATGTTCCCTTTACCCTGCAGTGGGGAGGAAGAAGCAAGGAACGTCTATACTCTTTTCTAATCTCTTTTCCTTATAGTTAATAACAATTATCACAGCTAAAACATATCTTAGGCTCTCTGCAAACAAAGTATGAACTATAAATGTAAAATATTTAAACTGTTTTTGTGAAAAGTTGATACTGTGCACTTATTATTTTGCTCTCTACTGAGAGTAGAATAAATTGAAATATTATTATCATGAAAGGGGTGTCAAAGTCCCCTGAAGACTTTTTATTTTTAAAAAGTTTTATTTTGAGCTTCCAAAGGTATAAATGTTTAACTATTGACCACAGCTATATATTCTTGTATTTCACAGAATCACAGAGATCAGCAGAGACCTCTGGAGATCATCTAGTCCAACCCTGCTGCTCAGAGCAGGGTCAGCTACAGCAGGTTGACCAGGGCTGTGGCCAGTCAGCTTTTGAATATCTCCGTGGATGGAGACTCCACAACCTGTCTGGGCAACCTCTTCCAGTGTTCAATCACTCCCACAGTGACTTGTTTTTCCTTATGTTTAAACTGAATTTCCTATATTTCAATTTGTGCCCATTGCCTCTTGTCCCTTTACTGGCACCAGTGGGTAGTGTCTGGCTGCATCTTCTTAATTCCCTCCCTTCAGGCGGGAATTGATAAAATTGATAAAATTGATAAAATCCCCTTTCACCTTCTTTTCTCCAGGCTGAACTGTGCTAGCACTCTCAGTCTCTCCTTGTATGTCAGATGCTCCAGGCCTTTAATGATCTTAGTGGCCCTTCACTGGATTCCTTCCAGTAACTCCATCTCTCCCGTTCTGTGGAGCCCAGAACTGGACACAGCACTGCAGGGGTGGCTTTACCAGTGCTTAGTAGAAGGGAGGGATCACCTCCCTTGACCTGCTGGCAATGCTCTTCCTAATGCAGCCTGAGAGACTGTTGGCCTTTGCTGCAATGGAGCATTGCATTTTTGTCCAGCAGGGCCCCCAAATCCTTTTCTGCAAAGCTGCTTTCCAGCTGCTCAGTAGCCACTGTGTACTGGTCCATGGGGTTATTCCTCCCCATGCATGGGCAGGACTTGGCATTTCTCTTTGCTGAACTTGTTGAGATTCCTGTTGGCCCATTTCTCCAGACTATCGAGGTCCATCTGAACGGCAGCACACCCCTCTGGTGTATTAGCCACTCCTCTCAGTTTTGCATCCTTGGCAAACTTGCTGAGGGTGCCCTTTGTCCCATCATTCCAGGTCATTAATGAATTTGTTAAACTATACTGGACCTAGTATCAACCCTTGGGATCCTCCACCAGTGACTGGTCTCCAGCTGGAATTTGTGCAGCTGATCACAACCCTCTGAGCCCAGCAGTTCAGCCAGATTTCAGCCCACCTCACTGTCCACTTACTTCCACTTCATTAGCTTTTCTATGAGGATGTCATGGGAAACAGCATCAAAAACCTTACTAAAGTCAAGGTAAACAACATCTACTGCTTTCCCCATATCCACCAAGCCAGTTTTCTCATCCAGAAGCTATCAAATAATTGATCAGTCATTATTCTCCCTTTGTAAATCAATGCTGACTTCTCCCAGTCACCCTCTTGTCCTTCATATGTTTGGAAATGGCTTTCAGAATTATTTGCTCCGTTACCTTTCCAGGGATTGCAGTGAGGCTGGCCAGCCTTGATGTTGTGGTTCAACCCCAGTCGGCAACCAAGCACCACACAGATGCTCACTCACCCTCCCCGCCCCGCTGCTGTGGGATGGGGGAGAGAATCGGAAGAGCAAAAGTAAGAAAACTCATGGGTTGACATAAGAACAGTTTAATAACTGGAATAAAATACTACTACTACTACTACTACTAATTGTAATCATAATAAGAAGGAAAACAACGAGAGCTCCCCCCAGTTTATATACTGAGCATGACATCACATGGTATGGAATATCCCTTGGGCCAGTTTGGGTCAGCTGTCCTGGCTGTGCACCTGGCAGAGCATGGGAAGCTGAAGAGTCCTTGAGTAGTGTAAGCACTACTTAGCAACAACTAAAACATCAGAATGTTATCAACATTATTCTAGTACTAAATCCAAAACACAGCACTGTACCAGCTACTAGGAAGAAAATTAACTCTATCCCAGCTGAAACCAGGACACTGGAGTTCCCCAAATTTTCCTTCTTGCCCTTCTTGAAGAGAACAGTGGTGTTTACTTTCTTCCAGTCCTGTGGAAACTTTGCCAGTCACCATGGCCTTTCAAAGACGATCAGTGGCTTTTCAGTGATGTCCACCACCTCCCTCAGAACTCATGGGTGCCTCCCATAGGGTCCCAAAGACCATGTGTATATCCAGTATGTTTAAATGTTCCCTAACCTCAGCCTCCACCACCAAGGTTAAGCCTTTCTTGCTTTGGACTTTCCTCCTAGTCTCAGGACCCTGGGATTTCTGAAGGCGGGTCTTACCAGTAAAGACCGAGGTGGAGAAGGCACTGAGTGTCTCAGCCTTTTCCATGTCCTTTGTCACCAGCTCCTTTCTCCCATTCAGCAGCAGGCCCACATTTTCCCTAGCCTTCCTCTTGCTGCTGATACACCTGAAGAAGCCCTTCTTGTTGCCCTGCACATCTCTTGCCAGATTCAACTGCAGGTGGGCTTTGGATTTCCTGACCCCATTACTGCACATTTGGATAGTGTCTCTATATTCCTCCTGGGTGTCCACCTCTTGTGTGTTTCCTTGTTATGTCTGAGTATTGTCAGGAGCTCCTTGCTCGTCCATGCAGACCTCCTGCCACATCTACTTGGCTTCCTGCATGTGGGAACGACCACTTTGGAGCTTGGAGGAATTGATCCTTGAAAATCAACCAGTTTGGTCCCTGAAAATCAACCACAATAATAGGTTTGATTACTTTTATTTGTTTTTGCAGTTTTCCTATCTTTTCCCATTTGTGCCTATTTAGTGCTCTAATTTGCCTCGGATGTTTTCAACAAAAATAACATTTTCAAATGAAACCTGTAGTATTGAGTTTGTTGACGTTCTGAAATCCTTTCTGGTCTTTGCTGAATCAAGAGTTTTGGGTTGTCTGTATGAATCTGAGGATAATATTTCCAGTTTACATCTGGAGAAATAAAGTTTCAGTAGAGTAACTTATGTTACAGACTTCTAGCCACACTGTATTGGAGAAGGAAAAATAAATCAATAATAAATATTTAGTAAACTAAAATTACTTATTAATTAGCAACTTAAATAATTAGTAAGTTAATAACTAATTATAATGTACAGATGCTCATATACATATCTCAGTAGTATACTCAGATGCTTATAAGTATGCTACTTATACTACAGTAAGTTGTATATCAAACTTTTTACATATAATCAACAGAATTTGGTACATAGCGGTTTTATCTGAATCTCAAGGTGATGTGGTGGGACCTGTGTTTTTTCTTTTCCCATCTGTTTTAATCTACTTTATTTCTTTTTACAATACACTAAGAAAGAAAAGTTTGAAGAGCTGAAATTCTTTCAGATTTCAGACTTGAAGAAAGCTTGTGTGGCCAAAACCCTGTGTGTATTTTTTTTTTCCAGTGATGATTATTGGTCTTATACCAGCTGTTTCCTTTCCTTACAAACTTTCTTGCTATTGTTCCATTCTGTCATTGCAGAATACCATCACTGCAAAAAGAGTTAAGCAATTTGCTTTGCAGGAGTTAGTTGGAGGAAATATTAAAGAATTATTCTGAACATATGGAAAGAAAGTAATTTATGACTCTGTCAGAAATACTGTTTTGAGGCTGCTTTCCTTTCCTAAAATGCTGCTAAACTTCAGAATTCCTGAAACTGTTATGTACAGCCCCATACACGGTTGGAACTTTATATAGCTACATCACTAACAGATACTGTGCAGCAGAAAAGCCATAGAGATGTACTTGTTAAGAACAAAGAGTCTGCTTTTGCACTGAATATTCTTGCTTCATGTGTTCTATGAATATACTTTAAAACACTATGTTGTTAGGCAATTTTTAACACCCCTCTTTTCCACTTCATAGTGATGGTACTGTGGATTTTATTAACTTTTTTCCCTTCCTCCTTGATTTTCGTGAACTATAGGCTCCTAAAGTTATTCCTAAAAGGAATAACTTGATGTAAGAGAGAGACCTTGCCACTTTTGTAGAATAATAGGCCTTTCTGTTCCCTAAAACAAATCATGCTCTGAGTCTCCATTTCTGCTAACAGTGGTCTCCAGTGACAGTATGTTTGCTTGTTGTCCTCTGCTTGCAAAAGTTATGATTAAATGCAGCCAGTCTCACTCTGAAAGAGAAACAGAACTTCTAAGTCATGCTGCTGTTAGCAATTAAAAACAAACAAACAAACGAAACCCACCTGATTTTATGGCAGAAAATTACTTACATATGAACTGAGAGTTTGGTTCTCAATAGAAAATACTAGTCCCCAGACACACTCCTTAAAATATAACTGAGATGAATAGTTATAATAATGGTTTTAGTTAAACTGTGCTTCTTACACTGCTACGGGAGGATTACCAACAAATCCCTGGATCTCGTAGCACGACCATTCCTCCCTTGCCCTGGGTGTGTGAGAAAGCCTTGAAAGGGTTAGTCCACATACACCCTGCTTATGCATTTGTTCCCGGGGAGGAGGAATAAACTTTGAGTTTTGATCTATGTTGGACATAGAACTCTAAACTGAGCAGCCTGTGCTGGAGGGGAAAGGTGGGAGATTTTGTTTTCTCTTCCCTGCAGTGGACCTGTGCTCTTGTCGCTCAAAGATGAGTAAAATGAAACGTCGGTTACAACATGACAGTCCTGGCTGATAGTGGCACCTGTTGCAGTGCTGCACATAATGACTTGGCTTGCTATCTCAGAAAAAGGAGAGAGAAAACATTTATCAGTTTCTTATACTTTCTGTACTTGGAACATCGAGCATTTTGTGCATTTTAGAGAGGCAACTGAACTCTGATGGTTCTCTAAGATGCCTTTTTGTGGGTAGCCCTTTATACTTAAATGAAATCTGTAAATTCAGTTGAATTTCCAACAGGCCTACAAACCAGTCCACAGGGATGCACTGACATCATTGTAAAAGCTCTGGTGAGGTCTTATCTGCTATAGACTGTACAGAAATATTTGTCTGCAAGAAGAACATGGAGCCGCATTTGTGTTGAGCCTGGAAAAAAATAAATTATAAATGGAAATATAAAATAGCAATCATTTTGGGATAGAACTGATTAAAGTGAATTATGAGTTCCTACTGTTTTCCTAAGTCTTTTTTAGTAAAAAGTTCAAATATTTTGTGAAAGGCTGGCGCCATCATTGTGAAATGAGTGTATGCATGCAATGACTCCATTTGACTGGAGGATGGGAATTTTAAAAAGAAATAGAATCATAGAATGTTGGAAGGAACCTTTAAAGATCTTCTAGTCCAACCCCCTGCCACTGGCAGGGACATCTCTGACTAGATCATGTTGTTCAAAGCCCTGTCCAACCTGACCTTGAACAGTTCCAATGATGGGGCACCCACAACTTCTCTGGGCAACCTGTTCCAGTGTCTCACCACCCTCATCGTAAAGAATTTCTTTCTTATGTCCAATCTAAATCTTCTCTCTTTCCGTTTAAAACCATTACCCCTTGTCCTATCAAGATGACATCTGTACTCTTCTCCATTGTCTCAGCTGGAGAACTGGCACTGGAGCCTAGGCTGAGCCAAGTGAGTTTTGCAGGATCACAACTCATCAGACTAGAGCTTTCCACGACAGCCCATACTCATCTACCTGGTCTGAAGACATAAAGATGGTTCCTGAGAGAGAGAGCAGAGCAAAGGTGCCAAGTAATAGTGAGGACAATACAGAAGAAAAGCAGTTTGGGAGCTTTCTCTTTTCCATCAAACCCTCAGCAACATCTGAAGTTAAATGCCACTGCTTTTTGTTGTTAGGACATCTGGAGAAAGAAGTGGGGGAGGCACTGACTTCTCTGCAGTCTGGCAGAAAATCCCAAAGAGATGATGATTTCTAGTTCCTGGGGACACCAACCAACCATGTGGGTCAAACCTCCTAAGAAACAGAACTGGATAAGATCAAACATTTATTTAGTCTCCCAGTCATTTTGCATGTGGTTTTTTTTTTTTATAGTGCACATATGGGAAAAGTGCCTTGAAAAGCTTCCTGGAAGTAAACATTAACCCATCATTAACTCAGTCAGTAGACTATTCTGATTTTTTTTTCACTGTGTATAATTTAGCATTATGTCTGTCTTCAATTTGTGATAAAGGAGGGTGGAATTAAACACAGTTGTTGATAGCATGCAACAGCAGTGAGATATACAGCAGGACTATTAAAGCAACACTTCTGCAAGTGTCAGACAGCAAAGTTCCTTGTGATAAACCAGGAGACTTCCCCACCAGTGCTGGGTGTCTTCCTTGGTAGGGGCCTTATGGCCAAAGCCTTATGCTGGGTGGGTTTCACCTCAGGCAGCTTCTGACTGCTGAAATGAATATGTCTGTGTCAGTCTCCTGCAGTTAACAAAGATAAATAGACATTTTTGTCATCTATTGAGTATGAAGTGTGCCACAAAAGTGTCCTTTCTTCTCTGGTGCCAATCAAAACAATGACTGGCAAAGGTATAAAGTTATGTGACACCTACAGTCAGCAATGTTCTTCACCAACAGGCCATTGCTTCAAAGCCTTCAGTCAGTGGTCTGGGATGTTAAAGTGAAAGCAAACTTGTTCCTCAAGTTCTTTCAGAGCAAGATTAACACAAATGCTTATTAAACCAGGAAGGAGGCAGCAAAAAATGTGCTTATTCAGAGTACAAGTAGGCATCTGAATCTTACACTACAGATAAAATATCATATTTTTCCCTTTTTGACACTTCCTCTTGGTATGCTTGTATATCCCACTATCCCTTGTGCACATCCTTAGGCATTCAGCCTTTCCTATCCAGCACAAAAAGAGTTTTGATGCCAAATTCAGCACTGTGAATTCCATTCCTGGAATAAAGTACCTGAAAGTCCCCAATTTCCTTTGTAGATCTAACCCTTGAAATCCTCATAGGTTCAAGAAAGATGAATTCAATCTGAAGCAGGTGCAGAGAAGAGCTATTATGGCAATCAGAGGAGTAGAGAGCATATTTTGTGTGAAAATTTAATGCTCAGATAGTTTAACAAAACAAAGGTGACGGAGAGGTGACACAATTGATTTTTATAAATACACCAGAGAGAAAGTAGAGTTATTTAATCTGAAGGAAATGCTCTTACAAGCACAAAAAGACATAGACTGCCCAAGGAATAAATTAAAATTGGATATTGGAAAAAAAATTCTATTTGCTGTCCCAGTGAAGCCCTGGAAGAGCCTTCCAGCAAGGCTAATAGGGAAGAATGGGAAGCATAGAACTCCAAATGGCTCCCAACCACCCAAAGGACGGAGTCATCTGGTGCACCTGAATTACTTGTGACAACAGAGGGCTGGAGTCAGTGGTCTAGGAATATGCTCACAGTCTTGTTTTCCTCATATTCCCAACTGCAGACATGGAGTTTTAGCTCACCTCTTGCTGGAGTCAGCCTGTAACTTTAGCAACCTATTTCAGGTACGGAAGGAGGCTAGAGGTGCCATTTTGTTGGCACTGATAATACCAGACATTGATGGCACCCTTCTGCTATTTTCCCTTAATCCCTAGCTACTTTATGTCTGTGCCGTGACATGTCCCAGCTCAGGTCACCCAGCTACAGGACAGAGCTGCAATTCCAGCTGCATCACTAAAACAAGACGGAGATTGGAAAGGGATGAAACCTATCCCAGGCATGCCTTACCAAACACGTACATTTGATACAGCTAAAACTCAAGTACTCTCTGAGCAAGGAGTCAGTTTTACAAAGTAGAGCTGCTGAAGAGCAAATTAAGTGCTATGAAATGCCCTCTTTGGTTCTGGTTCAGGCAGGCTGGGATGTGTTGTCTGATCCAAGTCTGTCCTGAAGGAGTAAGAGCAGAGCATTGTCCTCCTTTCTTTTCATCCCAGCTCCCCAGAGTGAGGAAGAAAGGAGACACCCCTACTATAGCCCCAGGACTTTTGAACTACCCTGATAATGAAAAATATAACTGAGTGTTCCCTACTTCTCCTTACTTTCTGTGTGGTCCAATTATGTTTTCTACCTATTCTTCTGTGAATTGCTAGTACCTAATTGCAGCTAATACGCCCTTAATAGTTTTTCCTGTATCAGAGATGCTCTACTGTAACCCAATGAATACGAAATACAATATTAAGCATTAAGGACTGTTCTTTTCTGTAGTTCCAAGATGTAAATGAAAATATAATAACTGCAAGGCATGTATGAGAGCATTTTGTTGTTCTTGTTGGGAGTATTTGGCATTACTGTTTCCTGACTGCTAGGGAAAATGAGATTTGCATGGTCAGAACAGTCTTCAAAGCACCGTTCCTCCATTTGAAGGCAGGACTCCTAGAGGAAGACCCCTTCCAATCCCTGTGTTTGAACCATCCCGGGAGTCCAGAGCAGTGCTTTATAATCCTGCTTCTGCTCCCAGTTTTGTTATTTCAATAAAGGACCAAGCGCAAACCCCTGCCTATGGTTCTAGCCCTACAGAAGTCAGCCAGTTTCACCAGTGACCTCAAGAGAGTCAAGATTTAAAATCTCCACTAGATCTGAATTCCATTCCTGCACCCTGGACTCATTTCTAATACATAAACCACAGTAGTTCTCATAATTAGCATCCTGCAGCACTTAAACCTGGCACTTTTCATGTGGTGATAGCCATGCTCAATATGACACTGCAAATGTACTAGGCAAACCAGGGCAAACTAGCTAAGCTAAATGCAAAAGTCTCTCTCCCAAAAGAACCTGGATCAATTTCAGTAGAACAAAAGCTTTTGGTTAGATTGCTCTCGCACAAAAGGGTTGGTGGTACATTGTTCATTTTACTGATGTTAAATGTGCCTTTTATGATCAAGATCATAAGCAACACGCATTTAACAGCTTGACATATTTAGAGGAAAACAAATTTCCTTTCTGCACACCAGATGGAAATTATAGATGTGAGAGCTGGCCACAAAGCAACGATATCTATAAATCTAGTATTTTATCAACATATTTCAGGCTGTACAATTAGAAAAGTTATCAGTTACATCACAACTCATGATACGCACCTGCTGAAGTGTCCCCTTTGGGAAGATAAGTATGGCTAACTCATGGTGAGAGTAAAAGATGTACATCATTTAAATTACACTACGCTCCAAGGTGATGAGCTAGGTTATCTGGAAGCAACTGCACTGCACATGGAACTGATGTCAGACCCCAGGGAGTGCTAGGATTTACACTGTACGTTCTCTGAATGCACTAAAAAGGAGATCACTGTGATCATTTTCATGAGGTTGATTATTCTCATGATCCATACCCAATAGATGAGATTTTCTTTAAAAGTGGGAAAAAGTGGACTATGGATACATAAGAATTAGGATACCTCAAGCAGTCAGTAGAAAATGCCAGGGAAAATGTATATTGGTAGCTTTTTCTCCTCTATTGCCTGTGACACCTATCTCAGGGGAGCAGAACCAATGCCTCTGTGACACCAGGTTGGATTCATCCCATCTTAGACTAAACCTGAGTTTGTCATCCTCATGCTTTTTATAACAAGCAGAGAAAACCTGGAAATTTTAGGCACAATTCACCTGATTTCCTTTAGACATCTACCTTTAAGAAAAGTCATGCCTTAGTGCCGGTTTCCCTCATTACTTTAAAAAAGCAGCTAAATAGAAAAACTCAGGTGTAGGCATCTGTGTTTCGCCAGATGAATTCCACCCTGGGGTTTACAGTTTCGAACTCCCTCCTGACCTCAAGTTCTCTTTTTCATGAATCAGAGTGGGAATACATTGTGGTCATTTCGTGCACAAACAAGAATAGATTTGGCAGAAGGGTCCCTGGGCTTTTGCCTTCTCACTGTCTTTCAGCACTGTGAGCATGATCCCATGCCAGTTGATGCAGTGTGGGCTACATAAGCCCTGTCTCGTTCCTACCTTATTCAGATTTCCCCTACATTAAAGCTTAGTGAGTAATAAGCTTGCTTAAGAAATGAGACATACAACTTCTAGACCTGTTTCATTTGGAGGAGGCAACACTAAATCCAGAGTTGCTTTCTCCTGGGAGAAAACCGTAATTAATACATTGGGAACTCTCCCTCTTCCTGTTTAATTTGGGCATAGAGCCAGGAGTATAAGAACATGTAGGTCCATAAGGAGAAAAAAAAAAGTGAAGAGCTTGAGTCCAGTCTTGGTCTTCAAGTACTTAGCTGGGTAAAACCGTTGATTAGAAAAAAGCTGATTATGCTAACACAATGATTTGCATCAAGTTAATGACTCTCTCCAAAATGAGATGAGGTTTTGTTTTTCTAATTCATTACCTTAGTCTGCTTTTCTCAAAATTAATCCATATCTATTAACACGGGTAAAATTAAGCAAGAAACTCTATTTCCTAAAAGATAATACCCCAAAGAAGCTACTGCTGCAGGGAACGATGCTGCTAGCATTCCAGCTAACCAAGGGTTTGGCACTATAGAAACTTGGCATAATCGGTGCTTTCAAGAGCTATAATTCCAATTATAATGCAAAACATATGATAGTTCCCTTGCCTTTTAACTAGTGCTGCAGGTAGAAAAATAAAACTGCTGTATTGCCTTGGCCAATGTGTTTTTCCTCTGTCTCTGTGTAGTTAGTGCAGTCTTATTTTTCTAAATGTGTTTCAATAATCCATTTTAATTATCTTCTTTAATAACTAAAAATTATCTTCTTTAATTACTAAAAATGAATGAATGACAGATTTCAATATAAAAAAATTGTAAAGTTTAATGGTGCTAGGAGGGCTAAACAAGCTCAGCCTAGGATCTAGCCTAGTATCCAGTCTCCATCAGTGAGCAACAGCAGATGCTGATGCACATGAACAGGGCAAGCATGTTGTGGTACTGATCAAATACTCTGAAGCCTGCAGCTGACAGGTTTCTCGAGCCAAAGACGTTATGTTTGCTTATGACAGAGAAGGCAACAGAAGAGTTAAGAAGAACCAGGCCTCTACTCATCTGCAATGGTGAGTTTGTTTCTGAAATTCTATGTTCTAAAGAAAAAGGGAAGGGAAAAATCCAGCTTGTTATGGTCTTACATTTCTTAAGGACTTCGTAAAAACATGTTGCTTCTCTTCCTCCTCCCACCCCCTGGTCCTGGCCCTGCTCTAGAATCTGGGTTCATAAACATAAAAATTCCCAAATTTATGAGTCCAGCAGCCAGCACCGCACACCTTTCACTCACGAGTGAGCAAATACAACTCTTCACTGGGGGCAGTGTCCCCTTGTGTTTGTGGAGTGACAGCTAGCAGTAGTAAGTTGATGTCTTCTATACCAACCTGAAGAATGGTTGTCTGGACCACTATAGGCAGCTGCTGAAGAGAGGAATGGTGTCCCTCTGGTACCTGGGGTTACCCTTCGGAGCTCAGAGACACTGAGCTGCTCATGGACACACACTTTATGCCCCATTTTTTCTCAATTCTGACCACTTTTAGTCTCTGGATTTTTCAGGATTTTTCTTCACCTCGAAATATTCACCTCACCAAATCAGTCCCATTCTCAATTACTCAGGTTTTTTTATCTGTGTTAACTTGACCAGACAGCCTGAGTTTTCTCCTGCAAATTCCAAACCCAGTCTCCATACTAGCCAGGTAGTCTCACTCACAGACCAATGGTCTTCTCCTCCTAGGGATGGCAAGTCTCAAGTTTCAGTGTCTGCCCAGGTGCCTTCTCCCCAGCTATGCATCCCTCCCAGCTACAAATCTGATGCTTGGCCCCTCTGCATGTGAAACAGGCATTTTCCTTCTCCACACTTCCCTGATCTAGCATGGGAAACTGGGAGCAGAGGAGCTCCTTTCTCCCAGTACTGCCGTGACAAAGATTATAAACTGGATGCAGATTTTCTTCAGGGTGGCAAGGACATTGCTCCTTCTGAGGGCATATTTCAAGTTGTGGCTCCAAAGTATGGGATTTCCAAAACAACTGCCAGAATTTTATTTTAGAGGTTTAACTGAAATTGTCTGCAAAACTCAGGCTGATGTGGGCAGCCAGCTTGGAGAGCTTTGGACTGGTGGTTAACAAAATTCCAGTCAATTTGAAAACACAGAAAAATAATGTGAAGTGTTGAAATGCATTAACAATTTGAGCCCCTCAGATCCACTCATTGCTACCTACCCATGGCACCTTTCACGTTTGTCTCTCTTCTGTAGCCAGGCGCTGCATTGTCGGGTCTGAATTTACATTCTTTGTGCATGATGTTGCCAGAGGTCCTTGCTGCTGAGACAGCTAGGTGCTCATTTTATTGTCACAAATTCTGTTGACTGATCCTGTTAAATCTGTGTATCTCATACATGCGAAAGTGTCATTCAAACTAGAAGTTCCCATGTGGGAAGGTTCAAGGGGTTTGTAGCATTTATAATGTCACTGGGATTATCTTTAATCTAATTTGCAACTTTTCTGCTTTTCTGCTTATCAAGTTTTATTTGTTGTAGAGACAAACACAGAAACAACATAAATCTTTTGCAAGCAATAAATAGGGACTGGAAATAGTTTCCAGAAGAGTCTGGTTATTGGACTCCACCCAGGCAGTCTAGTTATGATTTGTTTTGATTTACAAATTTTTACAAGAAAGAAAAAAGATCTTTCCTCTCTTGGCGGTCGTTTTGGAATTACCCTTCTAAAAATTTCATTTTAAGTGCAAACTTCTCCAGGAGCTTTCTGAAGTGCCACCGCTCTCTCCTTTGCTGGGAGACAGCCTATTTCAAAACTGAACAAACAGACAAGCACAAAATTCTTTGAAAGCAAAGACTTTGGAGCCCAGTTCAGTTCCACTAATAAAGCAAAGATACCAGCATTTAAGTTGCTGATGCAAAGGACCCTAGAATTAAATCCACCTGTTTACTATACAGATAATACTGCAGCAAAAGCTGCCAGCAGGAACCTGTCTGAAGAAATAGGTACAGAACTAGGAGAAAATATGAAAGTAAATATGGACATAAGAAAAATATTGTGATTACCAGTAGAGTATAAGGATTTCAGAAGTGATGGAAGTACTAGTTACATGCAAGAGATATTGGTTACATACAAGTGGGGAGAACAGGCAAGGCCAGAGCTGTAATGCGTGCACTTGGCAACCTCCATCCCTGACACCCACCATCACTGCTTCCTGGCACCCATCCATCCCTATATGTCAGTCCTTTCCCTCATGGACTCCACCACCTGCTCCATGGGAGGATGGGGGAAAGTGCAATCGTGGCCTTTACAGCTGGTCCCTGGGGCAGCAGCAGGAGGAGTGTGTGTTTATTTGCTCCCAGCTGATGCCCCTGCACAGAGCTCTTCTCTCCTCCCATTGCTCCTTGCTAAGGCCTTGGTTACATCTATGTTGTAATTTATTGGCTGGTGCTAATTAGACTGCTCTGCTAGGAGTCACCTGAATCCCTCTGCATTTTCCCAAGATCTGGCTTTCTGCAGCAATGCTACCCTTGTAAGTAACATGAACTATAAATGTGTGATGCCTGTTAGTCCCATCTCCCACTGCAACAGATGTTTTAGGGCCTTACTATGAAATAACTCATGGTCCACCACCAGCCAGATGGCACTAGTGCAAAGGCAGACAGGAGGGATGGAGGCCACTGGGTCAGATCTTGCCTGTTCACACTGCAGGTAAGGGTACTCCCGAGTGTGTGTGTGTGCATGCACGTTGCTGTGTCTAACGTGCAAGATATACTGACAGTTTTTTAGCCCTGGCAGACCCTATGTTTCTTAATAAACCTAGTACAAGTGCTTTTGTCAGTGTAAACTGTATGTGAATTTGACACAAAGCATGCTCTAAACAAGCAGTTCAGAGCCTATGAAGGTTTTCTGACACAGAGAGAGAACAAGAACTTGAGGCACGTAAATGCAGAGATGTGAGCTGCCTGTCCCAGGAGCTGGAGGTGGTTAGAGATGGAAAGGTGCAACGGCCCTTTACAAACAAATGTAGGAATCCCCCACAGCAGCTGTGACCAGTTTTCATGCTTTTAAAAAAGAGCCTATAATTGCTGAAAGAGAGAAGTGGCAGTAATTTGCAGTTCAGCAGGGAACTCTTAGGTGCTGTGGTGTTTTGCGGGAGCAGTTAATGAGAAGACGGAGTAGGAAGTTACCACTGAAATGAATCTCTGTTATTAGGACAAGTAAACCAACAAAGAGAAGAAATGCTTATAAGAGAAACAGGGAGGCAGAGAGATCTGTTCAGCTGCTTATAGGGTGCTATCACAGATTTAACTAAACAGCTAAAGCTGGTTAAATCAGTGTTAAATTTCAGCACAGATTTTAAAGGGTGAGACATTCTCCCAACCACTGGGCGCTGTGACTGGTGGCACACTGCATCTCCAGCCAGCAGCTCCTTGCTGTCCCAAGTGATCGCTTTAATGTGATGAGCTGCAGCAGCTCACCAGGAAGGAAATTGGGGGTGTCCACCTACACCTTGTGAATGATGTTTGAAGCCAGGGACACTCTCAACATGTCTACCTCCAGCTGAAAACCCCATTTTGCTTGTAGGGCTGGTTTTTGCTCCCCTGCTGTCTTCTGACCTCCATCTTGATTAAAATTCTGCACTGAAGATGGACAGTAGCACAGGGATAACAACATAGGAGCCTTAAATGTTGAGAAAACAAGCTGAACAAAAAGATTGCAACCATCCACTGCAGGACAGATTTTCAGTTCTGAGCTCTGAAGAAGATGTAACGATCTCAGAATAGTGGACTGGAGGCTTTGATCATGTACCAGAAGGTGGTGGATTTATTAGGAATTGCCACTGTATTGAAGCATGCCTCTACTACCTAATGAAGGACAAGCACAGAGCTCCCTGAGCTACTGGAGATGTTTGCAATAAGTCCACACCATGAACTATTAGCCCAGCATTGTGCCTGAGACCATCTTTGACTCTTGGGAAGACTGATCAGCCCAGGCAAACACCACACCCTGACCGTATCTGCCTCACAACTAGAAAATCAGGGTGTTGTACCCCACTCCCCAGTACTTCTGATTCTGGGATTATCACAGGCAAAGTGAGTTCAGGTCTCCCTGGATGTGACAGAGCAGTCACAACTTGGGACAATTTGGAAGAGAATGACTCGGCCCTCCTGCAAAGCCTGATCTTACTGAAGTAACTGCCAAGTGCTAACCGCTACAGCTGCAGAGCAGGTCATGCTTCATTATTATACTCCAGAAGTTCAGGCACTATAACATTCAGAAATCATTCTGAACAGCACATTAGTCTTACAGCCATCAAAGGGTTAACTTTAGCTTTGTTGAAACCAAGAAGGTTTTAATGAACTTCAGTGGAGGTAGGATTCACCTTGTGATATATAAAGGCTCTCTGATTTGAAACAGTTTTCAGGTCCTCACAAATGTCAGTGTGCTTGTTTTCAAGTGACCCTGAAGCAGACTACACTGTTCTTGCAGTATAACAAACAGGCTTGGAGTAGGATTAAGCACACCCTGCCCCATGTTTTTCAGCTCCATAGCCCATCGAGTGTGAGCTCAAAGCCATATTAGAAGTGTACTGACACCGCTCACCTCTCAGTGGGTTCTTAGCTTGGGTTGTGGTGTTGCCAGCTGGCATTTCTGGAGACAATTTCATGTGAGCTCTGTGGTTAAAGTTTAATCCTAAGCCAATTTACTGCATCCAACCTCCTGTAATCTCCATCAAGCCCTTCTGTCCATCTGCAGTGACAATGTCAAGCAGACAAGAAAGACTTACGTTGTCTCCTGGAAGGGCTCTGGCACAGCCGTCTGCAGAACGGTGGGGAATTTTAGGCAGAATTCAAACTGAGATGAATTCAGGCTACTGGAAAAGACACTATGGATTTACAGTGCTGGGCTTCTGACAGCCTCAGCTTCAAAACTCTCCAAGGAGGCATCCGGTACAGGATGTACAAATGCAGTCCAAAAAAGCAAAGATGTGGATATGTTCCAGACTACTGGACCATAGTGGATTCAGCCCAGCCTGTGACCGCATATAGCTCCCCCTGTATAAATGAGACCTTGGCATGTGACAAGGTGCCAGCTGTATTGGGCAGCTGTTGACGTGTCCCAGGTGCCACATCAAATGTGCTGTAGGTGAGTCTGAAGTTGCTGTTGGGCTTGGACCTGCAGGTAACTGAGGGTGCAGCCTTACTGACTATGGAGCAAAAGGTAGCCCAGGTGCGAAGAGGCTGATGTCTACTTTCGTATATTCCTGGGTCATCAGCCTTTGCTGGTTTTTTTTTGGTCTGCTTTGATACATGAGACAGTTCAATCTTCTGCTAGGGAAGTAATTAGACTTTTATGAAATTTATAGGTGTAAGTGTCGTGGTTTAACTTCAGTCGGCA
>NW_008794446.1:4404278-4423838 GCF_000699145.1 Aptenodytes forsteri | reverse complement strand
GTAAGCAAAATCTAGATGACACGTGTCACTTTAGAAGGATTTCAGAAATGGATGCTTCTGAGCAATTGTCATTGCCCATTTCAGATCACCTTGAGCTTCTGGGACCCTAAAAAATGTACAGCCCTCTTTACAGTTGCAGAAGCCATTACACCAATGCTTTCCAAGGGAAATTTGAAAAGCGCTGTTAGTCTTCTGTTTGAAACACATTTTTATCCAGGATTTAATTTTATTAATTAGTATTCAGCTTTAAAAATCTGAAGCAGAGGCAGAGGCATTCAGCCTCTTTCAGATTGTCATCAGTAAAGTACTTTCATTCAGAGTTTCCAGATATGGAAGAATACTTATATATCATTATTGTGATTTTCTGGTGATACTTCACTTTAGAAACCCAGGAGTATTTCAAACCTCATCTGTACATCCAAAACTCTGGTAGGTCGATTTTAATTAACTCAAATCCTTGAATGGTGTAAATCAGGATAACAGCTGTCATTCTTGGTTTTCACTTTGGTCTTATTTTTCTTTGAGGATTTGAATACATTGAAATTAAGCCCTCTGCTATAGTGCTTCAGTTACATTTTAAATGTCTTTTGAATAGTTCTTCATCCAATTATATGCAGTCTCTTATTTAACTAAACAGTAACATTTTTCATTGCATGTGGTATACCTATATGAAGTGCTTGAAACCTTTAACAGGTTTGAAGCTGCTGGGTACTAAATGCATAAAGAAGTGGCCAAATGGCAGCACCATTAATGGGGCTGTCTGGACGGAAAGTCTGGGCTGACAGCAAACCTATGAAACTGGCCTCTTTGGAAGACTTTCATACAAGGTTGTCCAATTCGTAAGAAATGCTTCCTAATGTCCAGTCTAAACCTCCCCTGGTGCAGCTTTGAACCATTCCCACACGCCTATCACTGGATACCAGGGAGAAGAGATCAGCACCTCCCACTCCATTTCCTCTCCTCAGGAAGGTGTAGAGAGCAATGAGGTCACCCCTCAGCCTCCTTTTCTCCAAACTAGATAAACCTTGTGTCCTCATCCCCTCCTCACAGGACATGCCTTCCAGCTCTTCCACCAGCTTTGTTGCCCTCCTCTGGATGCATTCAAGTACCTTAACATCCTTCTTAAGTTGTGGGGCCCAGAACTGCACACAGTACTCAAGTTGAGGCCACACCAACGCTGAATACAGTGGAATAATCACCCCTTTTGACTGGCTGGTTATATGTGTTTAGAAGCCTCCTTTTCTCCAAACTAGATAAACCTTGTGTCCTCATCCCCTCCTCACAGGACATGCCTTCCAGCTCTTCCACCAGCTTTGTTGCCCTCCTCTGGATGCATTCAAGTACCTTAACATCCTTCTTAAGTTGTGGGGCCCAGAACTGCACACAGTACTCAAGGTGAGGCCACACCAACGCTGAATACAGTGGAATAATCACCCCTTTTGACTGGCTGGTTATACTGTGTTTAGAATCACAGAATCATTTAGGTTGAAAAAGACCTTTAAGATCATTGAGTCCAACTGTAAACCTAACACTGCCAAGTCCACCACTAAACCACGTCCCTAAGCACAACGTCTACAAGTTTGATGTATCCCAGGATGCGGTTTGCCCTCTTGGCTGCCAGGGCACACTGCTGACTCATATTGAGCCTGCTGTTGACCAGCACCCCCAGATCCCTTTCTACAGGGCTGCTCTCCAGCCACTTCTCTCCCAATTTATACTTGTGCCCGGTGTTACTCTGTCCCAGGTGCAGAATCCGACATTTAGTTGGTGTCAATGGGAAATGCATACTTGGCTCAATCACTCTAGAAAGATAGTGACTGTGTTAGACATGTACTAGACTGGTTTCTAGACACCTTAGGCAGGGTTTCTCTCACCTTACATTTTGGATGTCTCCAATGTAAATCAATATATCTGGGCTGGTCACCCTACACTGTCTTTTTAATCAATGACATAAGGCTTTCTCTGATAGGTGATTCATCTCACCTATCTTAGAAATGTAGATAAGAATGAAAGGAAACATTTTCCAAAAGTGCTCATTCATCCCATTAATGACAAAAGCATAGATCAACATTTGGTCTTAAAAATACCACCTTTTGTTTGATGGAAAACTTCAGTACTGATGGCATATTAGGTGCCTAATGGGGCTAGGCGGGTATTTTTTGATTGCTCTCCAGAATTTATGTGCCTCATGTTCATGTAGTTTTCATTTCAGGCACCTAAGGATTACCTGGATCTTCTCCTCTCACTTTATTTGATTGTACAGCCACAGGAGAGGGACATAACAAGCAAAACCTTTGGAGATGGTCTGGTTCCTAGTCTGTTCCACAGCAGTATGTCTATGTGTTTAGGACAATGGCCAAGCCACAGCTGATCCCACACATAGAAATGTACCTTAAGCCTCTTAAAAACCTTAGCCTACCTAATCAGTTCATTTCCATTCCCAAATCTGTAATGTTTCCCCTGAAGCACTTAACTGCACATGTCATTCACAACCTTTTAGGTGTCAGGGATGTTAAACGTTCATTGTCACTGCCATACATGCCTGGCATATCTTCTACGAGCAATCATCCAGGTTTAGTCATCTTCTTTGCCTTCCATAGCTACTACTGAGTATGAAGTGTCTCTCTTTGTAGGAGTATATATGACTTGTTTGGTCTTCTGAGTAAATCTAAGAGACCCATGGTGTGAAACAGTTCAATGCACCTATATGTTGGACCGATACTATAGTTCTCCTGAATGTATATACTATGCAGAAAAAATGTCTGGGGCTCAGGACTTAACTGAGATGCATAACATAGGGGGTAGCTACCCCCAGCACTCTCAGTAGTCTGTGGTGATAGAGAGGCACCTCAAAAAGGCAATTCAGATCTAACATAGGTAAAACTGCTCTTTGCAGGTGCTTCTCTCTTTCTGTCCACATTTTACAGAGCTGACAAAAAAAAAGTGCTCCACTTGAGCTAGGAAAGAATCTAGGGTTTATCCAATATTAATGGAAAGACAGTGATCAGTCTGAAACCTCTGTGTGTCCTGGGATAAATAAATTCCTATCTCTGGAAGTTGACAACATCATACTATAAAAAGTACACAGAACAAATTCAGAGCTCTCCTAATCTCACAGATAAATAATTGAACATTGGAATATTTTGGCTCTAAGTATATCCCCGCCAGCCCCCCCCCCCCCGCCCAAGCTCTACTAGCAATTCGAAGCCTCTGGTTTGGAGAGAGAGAGAGAAAGAAAGAAAGGATGAATCCTGTGAAATGTATTCTGTGGGAAAAAATATCAGATGCAAATAAAAATGAGTTTCAATGTGTATATACCAGAGCACTAGCATTCAGCTGGCTGAGAAGTCTGATAGTGAAATGCCAACCTTTTGATAGTATTTAATTTTTTCTTTGGTTCAGCAGATTCCTTTTTCATTACTATAAGAAATGTTGTAGAGCGTGCAAAGCTCTGGATAAAGTACACTAACAGCTTCAGCTGAAAAAAAAACATTCATGAGTATGATACACAGGATGAAGGGAAAGGTCTTTTGCTACAATAATTATTACCCTTAGCCCTCACTTGCTTGTATTCCAGGAGATGAACCTGATACATGGTAAGGTTTACAGCAAGAAATCTATTGACTTTGAAGTGCTGGAATGTTGCTATTGAAGAACAGAAGAAAACAAAACAAAGCAAAGCAAAGAAAGCTTACTTTGTTGACACTAAAGGCAAACACAATCGAAATCACAAAACTCCAGCAGCTGTCTGTTGTGTCAGGATCTGTTTCCTGCATTATGCCCATAACGTTTTGCAGGAAATACATTTCAACATCCTCAAGGATTAAACTTTAATATCACACCCAAGAATGAAATTGTAAAGGCTTTGAGCTAACGTGGGAGAATTGAATCTTAAAAGGAACAATTTCGCCTGTGATTACAAGCAAGCGAGCGAGCTCTAAAAGGCAGAAACCGAATTCATTTTCTCCTTGCAATTTCTATACTGCCTGTGCAATGCACGAGGTTTTACCTTAGCCAGTACATAAAGTGAGATTAAAGGGAAGATACATATTAAAGAAGAGGTTTTACCTTAATATCCATTTCCAAGCGCAGCTCAGTAGAGCAGTACAAATAGTGGTAAGCCATGGTGCAATTAGAGACATAATCATCAGAGTGGCAGCTGCTAAGGTGTGAGGTGCATGAGATCTCGCATATACCTTTCTATGAGGTCTGGAGGAATTAGCTATGGTATTAATGCAAAAATTAGGTATTTGTGCTCTAGTGGCATACAATAAAAGCAAATCTCTTCCTGTCTTTCATCATGTTCATAAACTGGTGATTTGGAGCTTCTATGTAAAGACACGTAGCAGATCCAGTAAAGGCATGAGCATAACCTGAGGGACTTTGTCTTCCTTTCCTCCCTAATTGGGTTTTGTTTTGGTTTTTTGCCCCAGTCCAATATTAGATTGTTAAGTCTTCAAAGCAGGGACCCTGAACTCAATTATCCTCTCATTTTCTTCGGTCAAAGTCACTGGAGTTTCACTAACAGTAAACTTGCAAAAGTGGGTGAAGAATCAGACTTGCCTTACTATATGTCCCCAAAGAAATCCAAATTATACAGGCGTGTGACACAGTTACCTGAGAAAGTTCACTGCATACTACATGGGTTGCTCCACCTTTCCCATCATCATTCTTTCATTATCACATGACTACAAAAGTGCTGCCCCTTGCTATTCTTGCACCAGAAGAGAGAAGTGCTTCCTTAGCTCTGCTAAGGTTGCTTCTCCTTCCTAAGCTGTAATTGCGGTATGACATATTGTTTTACTATGGTCAGTTATAATTGTAGCAAAAGTATTTCTCATTCCAAACGTTGGCCTCCTCCCTACCCTACAGCTACAAAAGGACTTAGGTCCTCAAGTTCAAAATTCAGATTTTTTTAAAAAACGCATGCTTAAAATCCTCCTCCCAGGAGGATCAGACTGATCCACGTGTTGGACAAGGCTGAGACTACATGGCTATAAATCCCAAGCAGAGGGAAGACCTTCCCAGAGGTGCACCATAAGGCATCTGATCAACCGTGTCAAGAAGGGCTTAGCCTGCAGCCCTCCTTTCTGCATTTCTTTCTTGTTAGTTTACAGCTGCTCCTATGTCTAAGTCCTTATGCTAATGCTTATGGCTCTTCCTCTTTAGCATATACTCTTCCCCATGCACTATGTGGAGGACTTGCCACCTTGCTGCCATTTCTGGATGCAGCCACTGTGGTTACTGGGATTTGGAAAGTCTTCTCAATCCCCAAGGATGGTGCTAGGAATTAGGAAGAGTATGCTGCTTTGATGAGGACAAAAATCATGGGATAAAAAGGGCAGCAGAAACCTCTGTCCAAGCCTTTTTCAGGTCACTGTGACAACGTGCGTATCAGACACAATGGAACGGCAAGAGGAATATCAAAGATGCTTCTGAAAATCTAAGGAACAAACAACTGTTTCACTAAGTCAAAGGGCATACAGAGGAAGGGAATACTTTTTTAGCTTGCTTTACCTTTTCTCCTTGTAAAATTTCCTGTAATAATGTGTACATGTGTAGAGGTATGCAGATATTGATACAGAAACAAACTCCTAACTGATCCCCAAACATCACTTGATCATTCTGATGTTCTGTTCATAAATGGCATAGGTTATCTTCATAATTACCTTTATAGTTACCTTTTATTACCTTTATAATTTATTAGCCATTTTATACATTGAACCTTAACGTAATATGTGATGTAATGTTTTATAATGAGTTCATTTGTTTAAAAGGTGCTGCAGTATTTTAAATAGAAGCTGTTTTCACATAAGTTGTCTTAAAATGAGAACTATTTCTGCCTAACAATAATAACCAGGTACAAGCACTGTCAGCCTGAAACACAGTGAATCAAAAATAGCTAAAATGAAATTTTACCTCTACCTGACAGTCCTCCTGCCGTATTTATGGATTTTATTGTTGCAATAAAATTTGAGGGGGAGAGGGGAATTGATTGATTTTCTTTGTTTTGTTCCAGCTATTAACTCTTCTCTGGGTTTTGAAAGATATATTCAGACAGGGGAAATAATTAAACCAAAAATGCTCTTAATAACATGAAGAAAATAAGCTGAATATAATATTTTGAGTCTCCTTCAGTTACAGCAAATCATAATGATAAAATGGGAACAATTTCAAAGCGGACTGTTTTGGCTTGTTTGCTTTTATTAGGCTGGAAATGTCCCTTTAACATTCTAATCTAAAACTGAATTATGCACATTCTCTCATGTCTTGGAAGAATGAGATGAATTTTAAGGAAGCGGTTAATGTCAAACACACTTATTCTGCTTTTCTCTTGAAAAAGTAGAACTAACAGGTTGCTTTGGTTTTTACTTTGGTGTTATTGTGACTTTATGGGTAAAAACTAGACCTGTAACACTGCTTCATTATAGATTTTTTTCTTGCTATTTGTCTGTACTTTGAAAGAACAGAGAAAATACCACTTTATTCCAATTGCATGAATCATACCTGTATGATACTGTCTGATTAGTGGTCCAGGGAACACTTTGTTATGCTGAAGTTCCTCTACTGAAATCTTCTACCAGAAGGTCATGAGACCGTTGATTAGAGCATGCTGCAGTTTGATGGGTTGACTATTCCACTTAGATAGTTGATACCAATAAACTTATTTCACCTGAGTTCTTAGACTCTGTTTTATGGTTTATTTAGCAAAACATTGGCTTTCTCTTCATCTAAAATTCTTTCAAAATGTGTTTTTTTCAAAGTCTGAAGTCCCAGGTGCTGATTGGCGGTTGGTTGGGTTTACCTCTGGGAGCAGAAGACTTTGTTCAAGCACTGAATACACACACCAGTCCTGAGAACTTGTGGTGGGTTGTCCCTGGCCAACAGCCAAACACCCACACAGCCACTCACTCACTCCCCTCTCCTGCAGGATGCGGAGCAAATAGAAGGAAGGCGAGAAGACTCGTGGGTCGAGATAAAAGTCTAATAGAGAAAGCAAAAGCTGCCCACACAAGCAAAGCAAAGAAAGAATTTATTCACTATTTCCCATTGGCAGGCAGATGTCCAGTCACTTCCACAAAAGCAGGGCTTCATCATGTGTAATGGTTCCTTGGCAAGACAAACGCCATAACCATGAATGTCCCCCTTCCTCCTCCTTTCCCTGAGCTTTTATTGCTGAGCAGAACATCATACAATATGGAATATCCCTTTGGTCAGTTCAGGTCAGCTGTCCTGGCTGTGCCTCCTCCCAGTTTCTAGCCCACCCCCAGCCTACTCACAGGGACAGAGTGGGAAAAAGAGAAGGCCTTGACGCTACACAGGCACTGCTCAGCAATACCCAAAACACTGGTGTGTTAACACTTTTAATCAAAATCCAAACCAAAGCTTCATATGGGCTCCTGTGAAGCAAATTAACTCCATCCCAGCCAGACTCAGTGGGGGGGTTTCAGCTTGTAGAGTTGCTGCTTTTGCTATCTGTCACTCAGTGTTTGAACTTGGACAAGTCACTTCTCAGTGCCTCAGTTTACTTGGGCTTAACATAGGAGGAAAAATTGTCCTTCAAGACATCAACAATTGCTATTCAGAAAGTGCTTTCAGAGCTACGGGTAAAAAGAGCGATAGCAGTGTCAAATACCATAATGTTATTTTTAACCGTTGAATTTCAATTCTGTCCTCTCTAGATGTGTTCAGGAATTTGGCTGAGATTCATGCACATTGAATTTTATGGTTTCATCAAATTTAGCCCTCCTTCACTAGTCCTTTCATTTTACATTTTCTGTGTACCTCAGGTTTGGTGAAACCATGCACCCAGCAGACTTTGGAGATATTTTAAAAACAATTAAGTATTTTATTCCCATTAATGTTTAGGACTGATGTTGTTTGATTTGTTCATGTTAGCAGGTTAAAGTAAAGCCCTGACTACACTTTTTCTAGGTATGAGTTTGTATGAAAAATAATAACTACAAAATTAAGCTTTGGAGTAAGAGTGACCTACAAAAAAAAAAAAAACAACAGAGAGAGATCACACCTGCTCTAGGGATGAATAGTGCTTGTTTAAAGTTACTAACAGAGGTTCCAGAGATAAAAAGAGGAAGGGATTTCATAGCAACTCATTAAATACTGCCTACTCTGTGTACAGAAAGGATGACAATGGCCTCAGGTACTGTAAATTAGGCCAATGCAAAATTAAGAAAATGAACCAAGGTCAAAAGGATGAGGGAGAGTAATAAAAACCATGCTGGATTCTAATGGGATGTGCTAATCAAAGACAAGCAAGCTGCATATGGATCCCAGCTGGTTTCTTCTTATTCATATGACTAATAGAGCATTACTGGGGAATAATTCTAGGAGTAAAGCAAGGCTGGAGCTGAAGTTAGAGTGGCCTCAGCTTGGACGCTCAACCTGGTATCTAACAGGCAGGTGCCTAGCCCCAGCAAGGAGCCACTTGGACTCTTCATCACCATCAGTGAAGGGTTCCCTCCGTTAGCAGGGTGCTGCGCTGTTGAAATCACAGAGTGGAGGAGAGCAACCAAAGTCCTGTTCCTCTCAGACCAGGATCTCATAATTTTCTGCTTTAATACATGGGAATGAAATATAAAATACACAGTGTTTCACGAGTGAGCGCTGTCCCATAGGCTGCATATGCCTCACACCTGACTGCCAGCCAGCCATGCTCAGTGGTGGGGTTGGCCCTGGCTTCCCACCGCTCTGGACCTATGGCTTTTGCATTGGTGGGCACCTCACGGCTCCGTCCCAGCAGTTGGGCTGCTGTGCAGCGAAGCGGTGCCATGGCTAACCCTGCGAGGGCTTGGCGTGGTGCAAGACACAACAGGAGGACATTCCTGTGCAGGGTTGTCCTTATGTAAGTCTGGAGCACTGCCCTGGAGGTCACTCATTATCTGAGATGTACACCCTCTGAACTAATCTGATTTAATCCTCACCCCTCTCTGCAGGTACTTTCTATCAAAATGACATAGCAGTAACAGTCAATAACATACACATAAAAGTCACCATGAAAAATGAAAAAGTTTAATAGGAGATTACCCAGTAGGTTTTTTTGTGTTGTTATTTACTGTTTAAAGACCTGTAGAGTCTTTACACTAGCTAATAACTAGCTGACATCAAATGTAGATTCAACTTTTCAGCCGCTTCTCTTCTATGTGATGCAGCAATGGCTCAGGCTGCATGTGAAGGGCAGTTTTATAAAAACATGTTTTTTGATCATTTCTAGTCCTGATCCTTTTTAAAGGGTACAAGTTTCAGTACATTGCTATTACCCACTAATTTCATGGTCCATGGCTGAACATAAGGCTGTAATTCAATTGTGGTTTTTTTCTGATATTATAAACAGCAAGAGTAATGCTGATTTACATTCTCAGTGTTCACTGAGGACTACGTATTGTTATTTATAATATAGGCAAGGGATTTTGCAGACACCTAGTCATTAAGTTATTTAAAGTCTGTCATGCTGGAAAAGAAGACTTAATCCATAGAATGTAGAAAGGAAGGGATTACAGTGCTGGAGATCTCAAAAGGAAGAGATTACCAAGGAAAAAAAAATGAGCACAGTGTGTTCACTTCCTGAGGAACAATCACTTGTAGACAAGTAACAAACAGCGTGCAGCATGCCCGCACGTACAATCAATTTTTTAAACAAAAACTATTATGTGGTTAATCAAACACTAGGAAGCCATTGCATTATAAGATATTTATAACAGAATACACTTTCCACATAATAATACATGGGAATTAATTGACAAAGTAATGAGGATCTCTTATATCTACTTATGCTTGTTCTGGCAGATATCTATTTCATGTTATATTCAGATGAACAAGAAAGTACAGTCATAATTGCAGTAGGAAAAGCTTTTGAAAGATGTGAAATCAATAGCTGTCCTGAAATTGGTACCAGAAGAGAAATATTTTGCAGAGCGATTAAACTTACAATTCACTGGGAGCCACACACTGTCATAGCACTTGATCTTACAAGAAGCTGAACATTTTCCCTCTGCTCCAGGAGACCACTCATGTGTGGATGACAGATAAAGTCCCACGGACAGCACTGGCACTGCTCATGTAGTGAATAGAGTTAAATCCAGTTGGCAGCTGGTCACAAGTGGTGTTCCCCAGGACTCAGTATTGGGGCCAGTTCTGTTCAACATCTTTATCAATGATCTGGATGAGGGGATCGAGTGCACCCTCAGTAAGTTTGCAGACGACACCAAGTGGGGTGGGAGTGTTGATCTGCTCGAGGGTAGGAAGGCTCTGCAGAGGGACCTGGACAGGCTGGATCGATGGGCCCAGGCCAATTGTATGAGGTTCAACAAGGCTAAATGCCAGGTCCTGCATTTGGGTCACAACAACCCCATGCAACGCTACAGACCTGGGGAAGAGTGGCTGGAAAGGTACCTGGCGGAGAAGGACCTGGGGGTGCTGGTTGACAGCCGGCTGAACATGAGCCGGCAGTGTGCCCAGGCGGCCAAGAAGGCCAATGGCATCCTGGGCTGTATCAGAACTAGTGCGGCCAGCAGGAGTAGGGAAGTGATCGTGCCCCTGTACTCGGCCCTGGTGAGGCCGCACCTCGAATACTGTGTTGAGTTTTGGGCCCCTCACTACAAGAAGGACGTCGAGGTGCTGGAGCGTGTCCAGAGAAGGGCAATGAAGCTGGTGAGGGGTCTGGAGAACAAGTCTTCTGAGGAGGGGCTGAGGGAACTGGGACTGTTTAGCCTGCAGAAAAGGAGGCTCAGGGGAGACCTTATTGCACTCTACAACTACCTGAAAGGAGGTTGTAGCGATGTGGGTGTTGGTCTCTTCTCCCAAGTAACAAGCGATAGGACGAGAGGAAACGACCTCAAGTTGCACCAGGGGAGGTTTAGATTGCATATTAGGAAAAATTTCTTCACTGAAAGGGTTGTCAAGCATTGGACCAGGCTGCACAGGGAAGTGGTTGAGTCACCATCCCTGGAGGTATTTAAAAGACGTGTAGATGTGGTGCTTAGGGACATGGTTTAGTGGCGGACTTGGCAATGCTAGGTTAGTGGTTGGACTTGATGGTCTTAAAGGTCTTTTCCAACCTAAATGATTCTATGTTTCTATGATTCTATGATTCTATGTGCTTATATTTAAACTGGTCTTTAAACACTTCAGGTTTTGAACCAGGGTACACAGCAAGATACAAGAATGAGCCTTTAATAAAGATTAATTAACAGTCCAGAACTGAATTCTGCAGTCCTCAAGGTCAAAAAAAGTTCTGCTCATCCACAGTCTGCAACTCATGCTGCTTAAGGCACCTGGGCTGCATATTTAAATTATGATTATCTCACAGTCTCCACACAGGCAAAACATCCTTTGGTTACCTATTGAAGCAGATGTATTAATTCTATGGATCAGATTCTGGGCTCTTAATAGCTTAATCCTCTTCCTTTATTTGTTAGCCATCCTCTGTACCTCAAGCCTTTAGGTTGACGATGTGTATCACTGACAAAGGAGCGGTTTTGCTGCCATCGTCAGATGTAGCAGCACCCATGTGCTTTGGGTGAGTAAGGGAGGACAGGAGGAGCCTGAGGTGCTCAGGCATGGGGCTTATATCTCTATCTTATCACTAGCTTATATCTCAAGAGACTCCCACTGTGTTGGCTGCTTTAAAGGCAGCGAAGGCAGGAATATGTCAGAATAGTTGTGACGGGGCTGGTAGATTTACTATTTGTCTATCATGGGGTCTGTTGCCCGTTGGAAAGCAGGGATTCAGGGCTGTGGGATTCTGCTCCACCGACACAGGGCAGCCCATCTGCCCTCTTCCCGCCAGAGAGGTAAGGCTCTTTCACACCCTCCCTCCCTCACAAAGGAAGTTCAGGTGCACCAACTTCTTCTTCAGGTGGCTGAAAATGGATGGAGAGATTAAGATGTTCCCTCTGCTATGGAGTGTCCTGACTGCACCGCTAAGGGAAGTTAACTTTATTAATGCCTCCCACTGACTTCATGAAAACTAGAGCTTGTTCAGCTAAGTTAGTATCTCTATAATAGGGAAGGCTGGTCAATAAAGATAACAGCATTGATCTAACATCAGCAGAGAAGAAAATATTTGACTTGATGTTATACATTTTGATTAAGAAACTAGAGCAACAGAAAAATTTCACCTGGCAAATGGATTAAAAACTAGTGAGCTGATAGATTTCAAAAGATAACTGTAAATGAATAATCTTCAAGTGTGTGTGCTTCTCAGGATTCCTCCAGGGAGCAGGGTTTCATTCTGAGGTGTGTAACACTATTCTCAGTGACCTGGAAGGAAACATAACATAACATCACTGCAGATAAGATTTGCAGATCACAGTGTTAAGGATGGGAAGGCGTGAACAGGCTCTGTCACCGATAAAGAGAATGGTGTTAGGCAGTGCTCAGACAGGCAAAATGCAAAGCAAGAGGGATAAATATAAACTCATATCCAAGAATACAAAATGCAGATTATACATACAGGTGGGGGGAGTGTAACCTAGATAGCAGTCTGAAAAGAGTTTGGGGATCACACTGGATAATCTGAATATAAAAACATAGGCTGACACTGTCCAAAGGGCTAAAACAATCCCAGGATAAATAAACAAAGGAAATTTCCAATATGAGGGTAGAAAATTATGTTTTCATATATGGTGGGAATATGCTTCCTCCTCTAGGTGTCCAGAAGATTGTTGAAAAATTAGAGTTCGGGGAGGAGCCATGACAAAGATTGAAGGGTTGGAAGCTCTGCTTTATAACTCATTCTATTTTGCTTATGAAAGAGAAGGTTCAAGGATGGATAAATCAGTTTATGAGAATCTATGTAGGGAAGAAAACAAGAACAAAAGACTTTGACTCACAGACAAGCTACAAATTTTTAACTGTTAAAGCCTGTGCTGAATTCCAAATAGCTGGAAGTGTTTAAACTAAAACTGGCTTTTTTTGCTAGAAGAGACGTTTTTGTGGTTTTCACTCAAATGCACAATAATACAAGAAGGGACAATTTTGCCCAAGCTACATGAAAGGTCAGAATATGAGATCTTAATGGCTCCTTCTGGCCTGCTAGTCTTTGAGTGTATATTCTACAAAACGTTTTACCTCTACAAACTCCTATTTCAGATCCAGTGTTCTAAGATTTTTTCTTCTTCCCTCTGACCTGGGAATTTCATTATCCAAGGAAAAACAAGTTTAGTAAATTGAACTAAATTTCATCCACTGACCTGGCAAATTTTGCTTCCCAAAGAACAGTACATGTAAAACATACTGGATACTTTACACTATTCAGTTTTTTGTCTCCTGATTACCTTGCTCACTCAGAATCCTATATGTGCAACAAAGCCATAAGGATTAAGGATATAAGAATAATTACATTTTCCATTTGACTGTCAAACCAAAACATTGAAAAAATCCCCTCACCAAAATAAAAACAAGAAACTGAAAAGTATTAAATTTAGAGTAGATTAATTCATTCTCAGGTGTTTGACAGAGAAAAAGCACACAGAGGGACTAGAGTAAAACAAGGGGGCAGGGAGGGAGAAGGAGAAGGTGTCTGGGTAGTTCATTCTTGATGTCAACAAGCCTGCTTACCTCTCACAGCTCCCACCGGACTGCCCAATGTATTCTGCTTTGGGGTGTCTGAAAGCCATCCTGCCGAAGCTGTCTTTAGCTAGTTATGCTTAGATACTCACTCAGCTTTAGTGAGAGAATAAGAGAAAGTACATTCCCTGGAAGAGGATGAAAGGGTCATCTGCCTCTGTAGGTACTCTTTTGAGGGACAGCCAAATGGGTGCACACGGCTAAGCAGTGCAAGCCTTTTAAAGGCAGAAGTCCACCCTTGTGAGGTGAGCAGGAATCCAGAACAGCCAGAATGAGCCTGGGAACATGGGAAGGATGAAATGTCAGAACATCTCACCATCTCTCCTGAGACAGTAACCTCTAACAACATCCATACTCAGAAAGAAAAGAGGATATGGACCACTGGACACCACTGTGTAGCTACAAGGCCAGGTGGCACCAGCCAGCCCACATCCATATTGCCTACGATATTTCCCACTATAGCAAATTATGCTGGAGAGCTGATTGAAGCACTCCAAAACAGAGCCAGGGAGTGAGCAGATGAGCAGGGCAGAAGTGCCTGAGCTCACACCCTGGCCATACGTGGACATAATCCACATATCCCATTCTGTCACTGTCTCCATCTCAAGGCTGCATGTTGTCATTGCTTCAGCACACATTTAAATACGTCTGAGAGTAACTCAGAATACCTTAAAACGTGGTAGCTAGGATATTGTAAATGTGAAAGAAAGAAGGGACTTTCACCCACCCTCATCAGACTGTGTGAATTTTCTTCTCAATGAATAGAAAGGGATTACTTTTATGTTGACAACATTGCCAAGCCAGCCCACTGTGTCTTTGCTTCTATTTAGTGTCTGAAATGAAGGGATTTTGGAAGTGCATGTAAAGATATTTTAGAAAATGTAAGAATGAACTGTTTTGACATTTCTAGCATTATGGCCATTTTCACTGTGACCAAAACTTAGCAAATTCCAGGGTGAATTTATCACATGATTGCAGCTGTTCCAACATTGTTTTTTTTTTTTCTTTTTTTTTTTTTTTTGCCAAATATAAGATTCACTGAAAAAAAAGAAAACCATCTAGTCATCTCATTAGCAGTGCATCATGGTTCACCTGCAACCAGTGTGCTGATGCCCATTCAGCAAGAGCCCAGGCATGAAGGAAAGGGGCTGAAGCACACCCAGGTCTTGCCCCAGTGTGGAGTCAGTACAGACCCAGGATGTTTATTTGCATCCAGGAGCTCGGGACCTCTCCCAGTCCATTCATTTGGTATCCTGCAGCACTGGGCCACAAGATGATGGGAGCGTTCAGGGTCTGGAGTACAGTCTCCCCCTTCTAGGGGTTTGGATGGCCGTGCTCAGGGCCAGATCACCAATGAGACCTGCTGTGCAGCAAGAGATGGAAAAGCCTGAGGGGGGGCTCTCTCTCCTCTTGGGAGCTGCTTTGGAGCAGAAGCTCTTGTGCTTGGTCACCACTTGAGCTGCACTTCATCTGCTTTGCAGCTGTGACTGTTCCCCATCTTGTGCCTCCCTGATCTTGACTCTGATCTTGAACCTCTGCATTGACTTTCTGGCTTCACCATGGACTTGCCTCATCACTGTGGATTTGCTGGGTGAAGGCTGGTCTGTGCCTGATGCTGATTGCTATCACAGGCCTGCTCTGCACTTCTGGCTCGGGTACAGTGGGACAGCCCTGGATGGTGACAGTACTGCCTCTGCCTGCCTTGCTGTGAATCTCAGCTCCCCTACCCCTGCAGAGCAGTCGGCCCTCACCTCTCCCTGGCAGACAGTATACTTGGCAGAGATTTTCAGCCTGTCTTTGATTTCCTACTCACTAGTTAAAATGCAGCTTATCTCAAAATGCCTGGAAGTCCCTGTTTGAGTTCAATTGCCTTCATAAAATGAATAATACGGAGTCGGCTTCCTGAAGATGGCTGTCCACATCTCAGTTAACATCTCATCTAATCAGAGTTAGCGCTAGTATTCTCAGAACCAAGATGCAAGCATGGCTGATGATATGAAATCAATGGAATTATATCTGCCTACGTGGAAACAGACCTTTTGACCTCGAGTACTTAACTTCATAGATCTGACATGAGGCATAAAGGCTTAACAGTGGAAACTCATCTACTCATTACATCATGCCTCTTACAGGGGCAAAGGGAAGACTCCAGTCTTTCTGCCTCTCAGTCTGTCATTACTTGTCACACAGGGAATTATCTCTTAAAAGACAACAGAGGAAAGAATTAATTAATGAATAAATAAATCAGTGGAAGTATTTGACAAAGTTAACACAGATATATAGTTCATGTAATACATAGCAGGACACCTAAATGTTTCTCAGGAACGTAGGTGCTGTTATACAGATGCCTTCTTTGTGTGAAGTTCCATTATACTCTGTAAATACAAATTTAAGAGTAACCTTAGGTAGGAAAATTTAAAGGTCTGGAGGGTTGAAGTTACTGTCCAATGTCCTTGCCTTGTTTTTAATTCTTGACGAACTTAAAACTGTTTACTGCTAATACTCTTCTCCCAGGACAGGAAATTAAAGAACTGCCCCAGTCTCTAGTCATCTGTTGGGCAGGACAGGAGATGACTGCTGACACTCTTAGGTTAAACCATAAGATCTTTGAAGCAGAAGACACTCTTTTTGCTCTGTCTTTGTCAAGCACCTGGTAATCTGAGGTCCTACAGCATTGTCATGTAAATTAAACATAATATTAAATTAACACAACTCTCTCTTCACCCATCCAGAATTAAATTTCTATCCACCTCCACAACAGGTGCATAATGCAAAATTTTGCTAAAAAATTTCCCTTTTGATAAAAGGAATCTTTTTCAGCAAAGCTGAAGTTAATCATAAGAAAGAATTATATGTAAATTGAAATATCTATATGGCAAAATAAGAGGAAGATAAGCATGTTTAGAAATTAATCCAGTACTTACAGTGCAGGTAAAGGGGAAAGTGAATCTAAATTTATTTTTCTTTTTAAAGGTGAGACCTTCCACACAGAAATAAAAAATCTGCCCCTTACGATAACTTTTCTGAGGCAGTGAAATGTAAATACAAGAACATTAAGTTAGTAAATCATACCAATATACCAGGATCACAACTTTTGTTAGGTTTCCTATGGCCTGTGATTTTCTCAGAAAACCATCTAGATAATTATGAATTTTAGAAGCTGTGCAGAGTTCCAGCTTACCCATAGTGGTCCGGTACAGCCATATGTATGAGCCAAAACCTCACATACATAGCAAGAAGGAACAGAGAAAGGTTAAAGTCAGAGGAACTCTGAAGTTTACAAATTTGCCCAAGCTACTTTTGCCACTGTTGAGCTAAATCAGAGACACCAGGGATGAAGGATTTCTATAGGTAGTGGCAGCTCTGAGTAGCCCCTTCTGGTGCTCAGTGGAGCATCTCCCAAGGGGGTTGGTGCAGCTGCTGCACACTGTTGGGCAGATGGAGAGGACACAGCATACGTGATGCACTGACCTCCTTCTGGAGGCATGATCAGCATGGTCCTGAAACAGTCTTCAAGAAAAATGGACCTGCAGATCTGTGTTAGACAGAGTTGAGTGTGATAAAAGGCACCTACAGAGTCCTACACCTGGCTCAGAAGAGCTGGCGTGGGAATAAAGAAACTTTGCCTACGGGCCAGACGATTTAAAGTTATCTAAACCGGGAACGTGTTGTCGGGGTCATGGGAATTTGAGAGCTATATCATCATTCTCCATATTGGATGTACTCTAATATTTTGTTATCAATATATATGTATGTACACTTAAAGTGAGATAAAATAACTGAAATCAGATGAAGCTTCTGAGAACAGTATAAGCAAAATTTATGCCAGTTACTGTGATTTGAGGTTTTGTTCAGCAAAGTTTCAAAACAAGTGACTAGATACAACCCTACCCAGGAAAGTACTTAAATGTACATTTAGGTTCCATTGATGTTAGCAGCTGTTAAACAAGCATTTAAAACCTAATGCATGGTCAAGAGCTTTACTGAATATGAATTGCAAAATTGAGGCTTTAGTTACAGTAAAAACCTTGGAAAGTCCAGCTGTGAATTGGGATATCTGTGGACAAATCTCCAGTGGGGGATACATTCTTACCCTCTTTCTCATGTTAAATAGCAATTTATTCTATCCACTGACTAATTCAAGTGAGTATCAAAAATTGGTCCAAATGGCCTAACACACCTGTACTCCAAACCAGAATTTTCCAGGAGACATTTTGTAAGACCCAAAATCTTAAGGTTTAAAACAATTTTTTAATATAAGAAGATAATAAATACATGTTAGAAAGGATCTTAGATCTACAGTTGTCATTCCTTAGTTGCATGAAAAATACAGAAAGCTTTTACATTTTTAACAAAACCTGATTGTTTCAAAATTTTTTCCAAGCAAAACCCCCTCACTTTTATTCTAATAAAACAAGGCAGTTTCCATTGCCTGAATTCAAACGAAACTTAAACACATTTTTTTTAAAATCAAGCCTGCCATTAAATAAAGGGTATATTTATTAAATGTGGGTGTTTGTTAGATAATCAGAATTGTAGAATGGGTACAAGCTGTGCTTTTTCATTCTAGACATTTACACCAACTGATTTCAGTTTTTCAGCAAGTGGGGAAAGAGTTCAGTCAAAAATATATTGTTTGGTGTAGAACTTGCACTTTAAAGAATTTTTTAATTCAAGAATTTTTATATTTGCCATAGAGGAGGCAACAATTAAATGAAAACATCAGAAATATCAACTTGAATAAGTTGTTAATGGCTGCTTTCCTTTTTTTAAAAAAAAAACCCTTTTGTTATGTCATAATAATGATTACTTCCAAGGGCTGTCATTTGACAGTCCCACACAGTGTAGGAGGGGTGAATGAAAGCTGCTGCTTCTGCCTTCAGGCTGAAGAACACAACAGACTTGCACAAAAAGCAAGAGCTGAGAGGACGCTATATAGCATTATCTCAGTCATTGCCTAATGATGCTCTCAGTTGCTCTTAGATTTGCTTTTATTTTTCAGGGGTTTTTAACAAAAGTAAGCCTCTATTGCCTTCTAACCCCAGTGAGTCATATTTTGTGCTTTTAACTATTTGTTTCATTTTGACCTGCATTTCAATAAACATGAGGCTTGAAGAATGATTATGTTGTTCAGGCAAAGATTAAAAAAATCTATTAGTCTGGACTTCTCCTCCCCTGCAGACAGCCTACACAAAACCGTGGACACTGTTATCACAGATAGTATTTAAATCTCAGTTACATTCTTGAGGCCTGACCACCTCTGCCACTGACTTATGGCAATTTACACAGATGACTCTCTGATCCCTTGCTGACAGGCTAATGGAGTCCATGAAATCCTGCGCAGTGGTTCAGTTGTACTGAATTGCACCTGAAAATACCATATGTGGATAGATTTAAGTGTCAATGTCCAGTCTTTCAGCAACAGCTTGTGCACACATTTAATTTTATGCACATAAGCAAAGCCATGGTTTAATTTGGAGCAAAACTAAGTGCCTTAATTTGTTCTCCTACCATTTATACTGATAGTATTTCTGTTAACTGATCCACTCCATTACTTATTTATGCTCTTAAAACATTATCTGTTACTATTTTTAGAAGCTTCAGTTTACACTTACACAAAGCACGAGTCTGATCCAGCTCCCACGAAAGTCGCTATATCTGCATTACCATTGCTATTGTAGGCGAGTACTGAGATTTTGCCAGTTGGATTTGCACAGGTTGAGTGTCAGCACACCCAGCTGTGTTCACACTGCAGCTCTAATAGCACCTTTACACCAGCCCTGTCACATCCACCCCCCAGCTTACTTACTGTCGTCTCCACTGCCCATGTGAAGTACGTTGCCCTCTATCAGCAGTGCAGGACTTCGGTATTCCTATGGCTCTTTTTTCTAACCATGAAATGCAGTGGAAGCAAAGAGTGGAAAGTGGGGCGGGGGGGGAGGGGGGAGTGGTGGGGCAGGGAAAAAAGAAAAT
>NW_008794446.1:4382480-4404261 GCF_000699145.1 Aptenodytes forsteri | reverse complement strand
AAGAAAGAGGGGGAGGGGGGGGGGGGGGGGGAGGGGGGAGTGGTGGTCAAGGAAAACAGTAAGTAGAGCACCTGAGTGAGAACTTTAGTCCCTCCTTCTTACAACTCAGCATTTTACGGATGGCAACAGTTCTCAGCTTTCTGCCTGAGCAGCAGCTCAGAATACCCTTATCTTGGAGCTTTTTGATACTCTGAAGCATGGGACATAATCCAGCTGGAACACCATTTCTTTGCAGAGATGCTGGCAGGATGCATCCACCCTGCAACACCTCTAGATTAGAAGCACACTGTGATGGGACTACTGTATCAGGCTGGAAACATGACATTAACTGCAATGGACTGAAAAACCTTTCTGTGCACAGGAGCACTGTCATGAGCTGTGAAGAGCTGATTTTGTTTCTACTTCAACAGCGTGGTTCCTCCTGCAATGGAAGTTGCTGTCACAGGAAGATGCAGGGCAGAAGCAGGACATTGGATTGCCTGGTCAAGAACTGGGTGGCGAGACACTGCGGGAACAGACAAAGTGAGAATCTTGGATAACCACTTTGGAAGAGCAAGGCTATCCATTACCAGCACTGTCATGAAGATAGCCCTACCCAGTATCATCTACACTCAGCACAGGATACAGTATGACAGATGTCATTGCTGGCTGTAGACATAATGCCTTCCCAAAATAAGAGGGGAGTCCACAGACAAGATGTGCCTATGGGCTCACATGACTATTCAAATTAGAAAGATCCTATCTTTCCAGTAATCATGGTGTTCCCACAGAAACACTAGACTTCACAGCCAAGTCTAGGATAGCCACGTAGTCCAAAGTTTATATAAAGCAGTATAGCCTACATGAAACAGGGAGTGGATACACTCTTACCTGTGAGGTGGTGCTCAAGGGACATAAAATCATTTCAACCATTCATTCCTGCTGTGTTTTCCATGTTTGTGCATTTCAGATGGCTGAATGGGAGCTGTTTGTGTGCCCACAACAAAATCAGTAGCGCCACTCTCAATAGCACCTATGTAGCTGAGGCCCACCGGGGCACTTAAACACTTTCTACAGACCTATCAACAAGTTAACCTGCATGCACGTGACACTGGAGGATGGAGGGCTAGTTCATGCTCCAAAGCCCATATGAGTTGTGATCTACAGATATGTTGCCAGAAGACCCCAGGGGCTAACGTAACAAGTGGAGCTTATTGTGCCTAAGCTGTTTGGATTTCTCTGTGCAGATAACAGGCACAGGCTTCTTGTGTCCACTCTGTAGGACCTCCAAACCCACTCACCCTTCTGCCTAGTACCTGACTTACCTTGTTTGGTTGTGGGGTTTTTTTATTATTATTATTCTCCTCACCTTCTTCTTAATTAGGATGTCCTCTATGCAGAGTACAGCTCACCCTATCTTTCTACTCTGAGAGCAACCCCAATCCAGAGCCACACAATGGATATCAGCCACTTCAACATGCAGGTTAGCTGAGCATTTTCAGGCCTTCGCAGGGTGGTATTCCTACAATCCTGCTCCATCTCTGTTGGGATCTCTGCAGAACACAGACGGCGGAGTCTGCTGGGAGAGACGGGATGCCTAAAGAGATGTGGTCTTCTGTGTCCCTGATTTTCCAGTCCCTGAACCTTTACCTCTGCTTTGGACAGCCAAACTTGGTAAAGTCTAGAGTTGTTACCCAGACTCACAGCTGCTGTCCTGCCACACTGGTGTCCTGACTTTGATGGCATTAGTGCAAAGTAACAAACGCAGGGAAAAAGTAGCTCTATTCAGACATTTTTAGACTGACAGGTGCTAGCTATCATCAATGCCTCTAATGACTTGAAGTCATTGAGAATTGCTGTTTGAAGCACATATGTATAAATCTGCAGGTGGTAATCCCTACTGTAACATAGGGGAACTAGAAATATTTCAAATAAGGGAAACTTGGATGACCACATGACTGAAATGGATGTCAAACAAAATAGACTAGGACCGTCCAAAGTGGAAAAGAGAAGACTGAGGCAGGACATAATATTAAAAATGTCAAAGGAACATAACATGAAACTATCAATATAAAATAAGTCTTAAATATATAATTTTAAAATGATGCAGAAATGGTGAATAAGGAATGATTATTCACCATTTCTCACAATAACAGAACCACTCAAAACCAAATGAAACTGTCAGGTAACAGTTTGAAAACAAGACAGAGAATTTAAGCTCTTCAGTTTTACTACAATGTCTAATCTGCCTTTGTTGACACTTCAAAATTGAGTCAGAGATGATGCATAAGAAAATCAGCCTTAACAGCTACGTATTGTCACAGGAATGGGCAACTGAAAATGACCTTAAGAAGGAACATGTGAGGCATCTTTACTGCCTTTTGTAAGACGTGGTATGAAAAGCAGGGGTGGTATTTTTCACCACTATTTAATAGAAGCTATCTTCATCTTCAGAGAATCAGTATTTTCTCTTCTGCATGTGCTGCTAGTCATATCAGCTAAGTCATTATTCCCCAAACAACTACTTCATTAAATAATATTGATAATACCTACAAAAGGAGCTGAAAAAGTCACCCTCTGGCATATAAACAAGCTGTGCACTGGCCGCTGTAAAGGCACATGCAATAGAGAAGGAAGCCTTTCGTCCTGCTCCCAGCACTCCCAGCAAAGGGTGGACGTCCCGTTCAGCTTGCTGAATGTCCAGCTGACACAGGAGGGACGGAGCCTCTGCCACAGAGGGCTCAACCTTCACCAGCTGGCAAAAGTTACTGAAAGCAGAGAGTGGGAGAGATTTAAGGCAAAAAAAGTGATGTTATCTGATAAAGCTCTGGAGAATCATTTGACAACTAAGGCCAGAGGACCTGAATTATTTTGAATTGGGACAGCATAGGGTCTTTTTATACACAGAGCAACTTAATGCTGTGAAACGTCATATCCTTATTATTATCAATCCGGTATTTATGTCAGCACAAATTGGTTATACCAAAATGATCAGAAAAATGCAATATAAAAATGATACTTACTTTCTTATTACTCTTCAGTATGTCATAACAGAAAAGTAATTTCAGGGAGTACATAATAAGGAAATGATATCAAAGTATACAATAAAATAATCTCTTTTACACTTTGGGGACTGTAAATAGCTCTAAAAATAAAGCTGCCATGCTTCTGGATGTCAGTGAAAAATCTATAATAGCTCAAGCTAAGTGAAATATTCCAATTGCATTACACTGGTAGAACTTTGTATCTTGCTGTCAGAAGTCCTTAATGGAGTAACAGCCTTATCAGCTGCCTATCAATCAGACACGTACTATACCTTGTTAGACATATATATATATAACCTTATATATATTACCATGGTTAGAGCACAGCACTGTAAAGCACAGTCACTATGGGGAATAATCCCCCTCCCTTCCACTAACTACAGAAACGAGTCTTTGAGGGAGCCATGGGTAGTAAGTGGTAAAGACAACAGAGATTGTTCTAGGTATCCTAAAGATGGAAGGAAAAGGCCTAGACTCTACTCAGAAATGAGGAATAGGATATCAGTTTCAGTATCCGGAATGAAGGTAACTACAGCATGACAACAGCAGAGTTTGTTGAGTTAAAAACAAGTGGAGAGTGAAGTGGTAAGTGCTAAAAATGATTATATGTATGCCAATAAACATAAAGAAACTTCCATGGAGTTAAAGCCCACATTCAGTTAAAAGAGGAGATAGCAGTAAGGCATTGTCAGCGGAAGAGAGGAGACCAAGCTTCTTCACTTTGGCTGGTTTTGATACATTTTTCCTCCTTCACTGTCAGGTAGGATGAGTCTTGTTATTATACAGAGGTGAAGACACTGAAGGTAAAAATGTGCCCTGTTTCACAATCAATAAAGTAACTGACTTCAGTAGAATCAGATTTTACCCAAGGTCCTCAAAATGCATGAGAAGATCTCAAACCAGGGGTTGTTTTTTGCTTTTTTTTAAACCCAAGATGCTGCAGCTAAATTAATTTTAAGTTTGGTAGACAAAACACAGGGCAATTTAATTTAAGTTGGATTGTAATGCAAGGTATGGAAGTTCTGTAAGCATTATAACCATTGCGTGTTCTGTCTCTGCCCTGGGTAAAGACACAGAGTGAACCTTTTCCTCTTGGATTACAGAGGATAAAAGTAGCTGAATACCACAACTTGCATCTGCTATTATGAAATATTTAACATGTTGCTTGCAGAATTTTCTTTATAGGAAACAAAACAAATGCAGTATGAAATGGATCTTTTCACAGTCAGGCTGTTTTTTCACCTGTAATGACTTCAAGATCATTTAAAGATCTTGAAAGAGATTTGAGGACTGCTTTTTGCTGTGGGTTTGTGTTTTTTGGGTTTGATTTGTTTTGGGGTTGTTTACCTACACAAAAAGAATTATAGGAAAAAAGTTACCTGATCTTAATGTCCTCATGACTACTTTCACAGATAACTCTGAGACAAAAGACTTGTATTGTGAGCAAGGGAGTGCTTGTTACTTCTAAAACTTCAGATTACTCTTTATTTCTCATGAAGAAGCATCAAGCTTTTGCTAGTATAAAATATTAGATAACAGACATAAGGCTTAAATACATTGTTTTTCCCAGTAACCTTTAACTTGATCTTTGGTAATTAGCCACTGTTTTTTCACAACCCAGAGAAATTGAGGCTATTATGTAAAAAAGAAAGTCAGAGACCTCAGAAAATGCTTCAGAGACCTTACTTCAAAATTCAGTTTGGAAATAGGCTAGCTAGTATGGACTTTTTCCTCTCATATACTACCTTTAATGTGCATCTCTGACAATAAAAAATTTTGCTTTAGTAAAAATTAATAATAGTTTTTCTATGTGGGATTTAATGTTAGTGAATATTGCTGCATCTTGAGTTTGAGGGTCCCTAATATTTTTGGTTTATCTTAAGTTCCATTTTTTAAAAAATGCATAATCACCCAGAAGCTGTCTTGCAGAAAACTGAAATAATATTGCAGTGTTGAAGCTGTCTGGAGAAAGTGTAATTCAGTTATCTTTTTACTATTAGTGCATCATTTTGTTCCAATTCTTAATTTCAGCTTTTCTTATTTGACACTCTTTTATGGAGATCAAGGTCACTGGCAGATCTGTGGCAGTCTTGCACTGACATTCCTGGTGGGATTCGGTAAGAAAAGCCGAGCGCTAACGCAGTACAAAGTCCATGGAAGCAAAAAGTATTTTTCCAATCTTCAGAAGCCTTTAAAACAAGCCCCAAAGATACATAGCATTTATTTTTAATTTAAAAATTAGGTTATTGCTCTGAGACTACAAGGCTAGTACCTAAGCCAAAGCAAGCTGATGCGACTTCATTGATGCTGAAGCTGTTTCTATCAAAGATGCATCTCTCTATTCACACTTTCCATAATGCATGATGTCACTGGAACAAATTTCAGTGTTTTAACTTCTTATGTTGATCAAAGATTAGTTCATTGTTCTTCTTTTCTCTTCCATTTACATATACATATTTACTAATTTCTAGATAAAGAATCTTATGTAAAAAGTAGGTGAAGAAAAGTTTGGGACAGGAAGAGGGGAAGGTTTCCTGCAGGGATTTTTTTTTCCCAAAGTAAAAAGAGAAGGACTTTAAATGTGGAAGTAAAACCAGTCTGGGGCAGGCAGAAGGAGGCAAAAGACTAAGAAGGGAATGATGTTTTACTCCTGAAAGGACAGTCAGACAATAGTGAGGAAACAAGAAATGGTGACACGTCATCATCATTGTCACGTCTCCCACCATTTTTAAGTTTTACGGATTTTTTAGTGCAAAAAAAAGAGGGGATTATCTAAGGCATTCTTGGACTTTACTCAAAAAGTCAGTAAAGTGCAAGTCCATTAAAACTGCAATACCTGAAACATCAGGAATGTAATTCAAACTGTTCCAAGCCTGCTGCAAAACCATTTAAACACACTTAAGCAAATTATACTTCAAAACCGTTATTGGTGCTCCCTAGCAACAGTATTAATTACCTAACATAAACTAAACTCACTGCAAAATCTTAATAAACCAGGCTGTTATTTAAGTACAAAAGAAATTTCAGCTAAAACTCTGGAAAAGCATGCCAGTCTATAACACAATAGAACACCTTGTATCATGGAAGTCACAAATACTGGGCAGCATGTAAAGAATAATATTTGTATAAAAATTGTCCATTCAGTAAACTAAAATGTGTGCTCAGGCTTCAATGAATCGATTCACTTCCAATTCAAATGTACTTCAGATGTCAGAGTTCAGTGATTTATTCTGGTACATTTAATTCCCTTTGAGACTCCTTGGATGCATCCTTTAGCTAGCAACAAAACTGCTCAAATTTGGGTCAATATCAGCATCCTCCCCCACTGGCATCTTCCCCCCACTGTCCCCACAGCAGGGACAAATAACATACATCTTTGCAAGCTGATGAAAGAGCCATCAAAGATGCTACTTCAGGATTCGATCAGGTGTCCATTTTACTTAGATAATGGAGAAGATCACAGTCAGTTTGATGTAGGAGGGATTTGCTGGAAAAGTGCTTAGAGATATAACAAAGAAACTAATTCTGAGATGTCTACTGAAATGGTAAAAGTATTCACTTTGAAAAGGTTTGTTTATTATGATATTTATGTCTAGACTAAAATATTTAACTCTCTAAAGCCCAATAATACAACTGGATTTTAACACTCCTTGTAATCCTTGTTTTTACCATAGTTTTTAATTGTGAAAGGATCTTCTTAGTTTTATCCTGTTGCCCTTTTATTCACTAGAAAGCTTTTTTGTAGCCCACTTTTCGTGCTCCCCATCCTATTGTAGCAGTCCCAGAGCTGTGGCCAGAGCTGGCTTCAGCGGCAGCCTGGGGGAATGGCCGGGAACTCGACCAGGAATGCTTGAATAGCAGCGTAAGGCACCCAGTCCTCAGGGTGAGAAAAGAGGCTTCTTCCTCAGCTTCTAAAACAGACCCTCCTTTTGGTCCCATCTCCAGGCTTCCGAGAAAACCTCCCATTTTTTAATGTCACTTCTAACTACATCCTTGGTTTCTTGTCCGTTAATACCAGATCACCTTGCTATTAGATCAACTCATAGTACAAATATGATAGCTAGGTGCGAGAACACAACCACATGTCCTTTGGATTAGCCAGAACACACTGTACAATGTTTAGCTGGCTCTATGTCAGCCGCATGAAGAAAGATACCTGTTCCAACAGAAAGTATGATGGGATGAAGTTACCCCTTCAAAATTTTTATATGAGTTTAAACTGGCAGAGTGAGCTTGTGCTAATTCAGTGTCGTGCGTCATGTGAAGGCAGCATTTCAGATCTGGTATTTGAAACCCTAAAACTGAATTTACACTTTTAAAAAACCACAGCCTTAGTAACCCCTGAAACATAGTCCAGATGTTGGGAAAGAATCCAGTTGGTTTACACCTGCATAAAGCACAGGCTAGCACTGAGGACATCCCAAATAAAGCTCATTCTACGAAAGAGGAGGGCTGTTTTGTACACATATACCTTGGGGATCTTTTCCTTGCTGTTGTGCAATGCTCATTGATATTGTGTAGAGGTCCATGAAATTCCCTGTACCATAACCATACATATCTGAGACTACCCGTTTGTAGACAGGTCCACATGAGGTGCAGGTGTGACATTAAAATTATAAGCACCAGTTTGCAGGACTGGGTCCTCTATGACGAACTGGCAAGTAATGAGGACATTATGAAGGGTGGGGGTAACAGGTTATGGAAAAGATGCAAGTTAAAAAGATTCAATATTGTGAATTTAGCAAAAATATATGTAGGTGGTTTTATAAATGTTAATGAATTATCATTGGCTAGAACACACACGTGCATTCGTTGTAACAGAAGGAGCTTGGAGAACAGGACACAGTCATCCTAAGATGTGGACTCAGGGGTATTTCTGTCTCCTGTGGCTGGGAATAGAGACACACAGACTATCAGGCTGTGTTAATGGAGGTGCAGGGATGGATACATCCCTTTTCATGTCCAATAGGACATTTATTCCTGGTTATTGTGATTTGGAAATGATTGCAAAAACTATACTAAAAGCATTCTGATTTGGGGCTCCTGAAAATCTATGTATTTACGCGCAATGTTTATAGTGAATTGGCTTTAAAGTTTTTCAGAAAAAACTTGTTATTTCTACAGAAAAGAAATGTGGCAAAGGCTGGGATTTCATCAGATATTTTCCTTCACATCCACGTTTTGACCTGTTTGACTATTCATTTAGAATTCCCAGGCCTTTTTATTATTTGTGTAATCCTGTATGGGAGCTGCTATCTACAGGTTTTGAATTTATTATCTTAGGCTGCACAAAAGGGCCATAAGATAACCTCCTCCCCTACCATTCTGTTACGGCTGATAGTGACTGTAAACATTCTAATAATGGAAAAGATCAGAACCAGCTGAGGCAGCTGCTAGCTTTTTTAAAGAGTATATACTAGTACTGCAACAACCCAAAGCTAGGAATGGAAGAGGAAAAGGGAATAGCTGGCGGGAAGGAGAGGGGGGAGAAAGCAGGGGAGAAGGCAGGCAGAAAATCCTTTTAATACAGTGCTACACTTTGGAAAATCAACCAAAGCCTAAAACAAAAAAAGGAAAATTCAAAGCCATTCTAAAATGTGAAGCTATTTCAAGCCAAACGGTGCCTTGGAAGGCATTCCAACACGACTCGCGCTGACAGTGAGTAAGGCAGGACTAGCTGTAAGCTTCCCTGCAGCTACATTTGTCCTGTATCATATGCTTCAAGGTTAGCTGTGTGTCACAAAGTGCACGAGTCTCCTTCAAACAATGCACCCTGTTTTATAACTTTCTGCACACATTTTTTATTTATCTCTCTGCAAATGAGAGAGATGGTTATGGCAGAAGAAAATTGTTCAGCAGCAGTGAAGGTCAGGAGCTAAACAGATTTATTTAACAAACCGTCTCAGTAGCATCTTTTTAATCCTCTGAGAGAAGAGCAGAGCAGAAGTGCTGTTAAAATTCAGTCTACTTCATAATTAATTTGCCTTTTTTCCTCCCTATTAACTCATATACTATAATACCTTCCACCTCTAAGCAACGGCCTCGGGCAGAGCCACGGTCTGGCCTTAAGAGAGAAACATGTACTTGTCTTACAGGGGCTCTCCAACACAATGAGGCCATGGAGCCTCCAGCTGAAGGAAACAACCGCACTTCCCCATCACCTTCACTCCTGCTGCCCAAACAAACCCTACGGGGAAAATGCAAGATGTACCCACAGTATTAAAACCATTTTCCATTTTAAGCTTGGCAACTATCCACTGTGTTTACATGAACATGTATATGCAGATGGAATCTCATGATCATCTCCCCAACTCTGGAGATGAGTAGCATGGCTTTAGCACAGAGCAGTCTCATCTGCAGATTTGGTGCAAGTTCAACTGGTTGTGCAATGCACAACACCTGCTGGTACCTACCCTGGGCAAAGCCTGTGTGTAACTGTTGGGATATAGCCAGGACTAGACAAAAGACATTTGGGCAATAGGATTGCAGGTGTTAAATTTATTCTTCAATCCACAGAATATATCTATGTACATAATAACCCACAAAGGATTGCACATATACAATGCATACATACATACAACCTGAGAAATCAGTAAAATGCCTCAATTAAAGCACATAGTAAAACTCATAAGAAAGTTGGAGAAGTGCTGTTATAAATAGCTAATAGCAAAATAACATACTGATTGGGTCTGTCTAGTGCAACTGCCAGTACATGTGAACTAAGAATATCTGAAGCTTTACACTGAAACACTTCCTTCTGATGAGTGTGGTAATGGAGGCCTGGCAGAAAATAAGACAGCAGAAGTCCCTCAGTGTTCATGGGTTTTCTTGGTGCAGTTATTCAGTGAGGGGCTTGGTTTTCAGGCACTAAGGGCTCCTGAGAAGAGCAAACCGAGCAGCCTCTGGGGGTAGGATTTCTGCTCCATTGATTTCTGGTGCTATTCTGGTGAAGCCTTCCCAAGCAGCATGGCCTTTCCTCACTGCATCTGGCTGCCCTATCCACCTGCAAGCTCTGCCTCAAGCCTTCAGTCCTGAGCACACTTCCCCAAGTGACTTTTCTTAGTTTCCCTGGTTTTCAGACTCTTTTGATAGGTCTGCCCTTTGTGAAAAATCCCATGCACCACTGGAAAAAAAAACAAAACACCTTTAATGAAATTTTCCTTAGCTGATTTCTGGGGAGCAGGAATCCTTACTACAACTAGGGCCACAGACCTTGGGAGGTGAAAAGGAAAGCTCTTATCCTCAAGGCATCCATCAGGACATACATAAGTATTAGACCTCCTACCCTGCGAGTATATTATTTTCTCATCCATCCTTCCCTGTTTCTTTGTTTACCCACCCTGAGGGAACTGGACCCCAACATTTCCTTGCAGCTCAGAGACAGGTAGGCACGTCAGGGTGGGAACCTGGTGTGCCTCTCACCGCACTGAACCTAGGCACTTATGTGATGTGTGATGTGTGGTACTCGCTGTCCAAAACCTCCTCCTCAGTTCATGCACCTGCTTTTTCCTCGTGAGTGTTAGTGGTTCACTCATTAAAAAACCTGCAAAGACAAATACACCATACATGAAAAAGAGGGTGCTGTCACTGACACCCACCGTGCTATACAATGCCCTAACGTTAGACCGCTCACTTTGGCAATGCACAGATGTCAGACTCAGGAACTCTGAGAGTCATGTCCTCTGCCTGCAGGGAAAAAGCCTGTCCTGGTTTCGACCATAGCCACCAACAAAGAGCATCTCCTCGTCCCTCATGTTAGCACTGGCACACAAGCTATCTTGCAGCACACCTGCAGAAAGGCTTTCCAAAGTTAACAAAAAATATGGTTACCTTTCCAGAACAAGCTATTTCTACTTTTTCCCCAGTCATGTTGTAAAATCTATGCATCAACATCCATGTTACAGGCTAGAAAGGATTCAGGAGCTGAAATCAGATATTTTTGTTCAAGAAGCCTGAGATGAACTCTTACAAACACCCTCGTTTATAGTAATGGATTCACTTCAGAGAGTATTATTGTTATTTTTTCAATGTTTCTACTCAGTTACTGCTTTTGATATAGTTCTCTGATTTCTAACTAGTCATCACACCTGATGATGACTTCAAATATTTTCAAGAAGTTGAATTTCACCCTACTATCTTTATTAACCAAACTTCTGATTACTACATTAGCAGCAGTCATGTAGGACTGATGAAAAAGTAAGAGGCGTAAATCTTTCTAAAACTAGTCCCAAGATGAAAAGTCTTTCCTGGGGACTGTTGGAAGCTGTTTTTTATGCCTTGTTAGAAAAGATGCAGTGGCCTTTTGACACAAAAAGAGTCTCATTAAAGCTCAGACATCAGTGAACTCTCTTGATCAGGACTGATTTCTGTTTCATTGTGTTGTGCTTAATTGAGGAGAAAGAAGCAGTATTGGAGTAAACTAGCCAAGGGTTATTCATTTAAGTACAATAATATCTGCTCAATCAAGAGACCTCACAGAACAGCTTTTTGTTCTGATTAAGATATATACCCGGTTAAAGGCTTCAAACCAATTCCCACTCAAATCAATGGGAGCTTTCTCCACCAACTTCAATGGTTGTTGATTAAGCCTGCAGAGAGGATGCTCTTTCATACATGAAAGTGTTCCCAGACCACTCTGGTTTTTTTGGAGGTAAATTATTAGTTCAAATAGGAGAAGGAGGAGCCTGAGACAAGACGTGGCCTGAGATATTTCTGAGGTAGGAAATTTTTGCGAAGAGGCAGAGGTCAGGAGTTATTTCCAGGAATTGCTGCATAAGACCCATTTATTTAAGTCAGTGTACTTAGCTGTGAATTACAGGTGTACACATAAGGGATGTGGAAAGGAAATGATCATCATCAGCCTTCAGTAGGCTGAGTTCTGAGCTACTAACTGGTATGAAATTTGACCCAACTTGATACCTTAAGTCTGTGTCCTAACTCTAAATTCTCCATGCTGGATTCCTTCCACTTATATTCTGCAAAAGCCAGAAGCTTGTATTTCTACTACAAAGTCATTGTGTGTCTGAACATGTGAGCTAGGTTGCAACCTACCAATGTGGAACTTGAAGCTGATGGTAGTGTGACCATGACGGTATGTGATAGTCATCACCTTTAATAATGTCAGCTGAAGTCTTCCTAGAACTCAGAGCTTCTGCCAAAACATCCTAATCACTGGGCTACATTCTCTTTGTCACTTGACTTCTCTACCTCCATGAATGCTACATTCTTTCCTGCACTTCGACACAACAGTAGGAGGTTAAGTAGAGGATGTCATGACATAGCCTTTTGCTTGGTTGTTTAGACACATTCTTCAGAGGAAAGAATTTTGGGGTTGGATTTTTCAGCATAAAAGATAATTGAACTGATGTTTCACATGTGGTGGGAAGCTTCTAGTACCACTAGGGTACTAGAAAACTCATAAAATTACAAGAAATGAGCTATTATTATATTTTTGTCATGATGCTATACAGGCTGCCAGTATATCCACTGGTACACCTACACTATGTGCCTCTGACAAGCTTCTAGATCCCAACAGGGATTACAAGGAATGAGGAATCTAACTATTAGGACCGGGTAGATCTGTACATACATGAAGAAAGGACACCTTAGGCAGTTTTCAGATTTGAAGTGAAGAATTACTGGCATTTAAAGACCTTCTGTGTAAAGCAGTTAATGAGTGGGAGGATTTCAGGTTGCAATTTTGGACTTTGGATCTACAGTCCACCTAAATCCTATTCTGGATTTGGCCTGTATTTGCTAAGTGCCACATCTCTTTGCGTATGTTCTTTCTCTAGCTGATCTTTCTTAATTCAGACTGTATCCGATTTTTGAGTGAGTATCAAATGGCACAATGTTAATGTATCCCACCATTGTGCATGCTCATGCTTTTGAATGGAGAATTAATTTGAACACTGAATATCTTAAAGAATGCCAAGGAAGTCTTGCATAATGCCTGCTTCAAAAGAATTAGTGGGCTATGGTGAGAAGAAACATTCTTGGCATCTCACAGATTTGATCCCCTTGGCTAAGTCCTGTTTGCTTTTAACCATTTCTTAGAAAATGTAAATCTTTCCCTTGTCTGACAAAATAAGCAGAAATTACTAGTAATCTTCAGTTAAATATAGCACATCTGCATTCCCACAATTTTCATACTAAGTCTTACTAATTTTGTCCACCCAACATTCCTAACAGAATGAATTCTAACGTTGAAAGCATCATTCCTGTTATTGCATATATTATTAGAATGTCTATGGGCATATCAGCCCAGCATTTTTAGAGTGCACAGTGCTGCACAAAGAGAAAACAAGAATACAATCTCTGTTTCAAAAAGACTGATACCTAGGTAAAACAGAAAAAAGCCAAATCCTACAGTGGATTATTACAGACAAGTCAACACAAAACCAGTTAGTAACTCTTTTTTCTTGTTTCTGCAGATCCAGAATTGTTCCCTAGTCTTTTGTCTGTCTTTCTGAGTGCACCCTTTAAAGAGCTGGGCCTCAGTATCCTTACCTGCCTGCAATGAAGTTTTTCAATCCTCCATTCTTTCCCCAGAATTAGAAAAAAAAATCCAAACAATGACCAAGTATTTCTGTCATGCAATTGGCAAATTGAGATGAATAAAATTCTTGAAACTTTTTTTTCAAAATTTTAAAATTCTGAATATAAAACAAAATGAGTATTCAAGCATCAGTGGAAATTAAAGGAACAAACAACATGCTCTCACATCTAGACCCTCTTTGCTTCATGATAGGCTGAGCTGGAGATGCTTGAGTTAAAAGAGGAAAATAGATGCAACTGACCTTCTCTGAGCAAGAATAACTTCATCTCTGTTAGCTTCCCAAAATATCTGGTATCTCCTCAGAGGTCTGAGACAGCACCAGTTCCTCAATATTCCATGTTCTTTGTATAAGGCCTGTGTGTAAACTCTTCTGTATAAAGCATCACCATTAAGCAGTTAGATGTTTACTAGACTTAGGGGATGTTTATATTGCTTGTTCAGCTCAGTGGCTGGTGCAGTGAGCCTTCTGATTGTCAGCTGGTTTGGATATTTAGATACACATTTTAGGTGCAAGGCAGCAGGAGCTGGATTCTTGCAGAAGCAGCGCTGTTTGCTGCCACCTCCCCAAGAAAACTGGCACCTATGCTGTGGAGTCGCTTATTCTCTGCTCCTGTCCAAATCAAATGGGTGAATTTAAACCACCTGTGCTTATAAATAATTATGCCTTAAGCTCCCCAGCTTGACTTTACGCTGGAAGAAATGAAGATCGGTGGTCTCAATGTGGAGATGGCGAACAGCAGAAATACCTTTCAGCTGGTGGAAGTTGTGTGCTGAAAATGTTCACTGCCTGTGGCATTTCAGCCCATCACCAGAGCTTCCTCACATGCTGTGTTTGTTTGCCACGGCCATATTCAGCAACTTCATATGCACCAGGCAATATACCTTAATATGCAGGTTTAGGTAAAACTTTGGAGACAAGGGGAAATACCCATTCAAGTTTAATCAGCAAGAATTGTACTTTGGCTTCATGGTCCTCAACTCCTACTCCCTCTGATTAACTCAGGGAGAATTGGTGCAACAGATGATAGTGTACAGCCAATCCTTCACTGTACCTCTGGGTTTAGACAGAAAAAATGGATCATGCTGCTCACAAAAAGTCTCCTTGTCCAGCTAGATGCAATATTGAATGCAGAGCAAAATCCTTCTTTACAAGAGATGAAAAAGAAAGGGTCAGAGAAAGAGAAAGTGAGCCTGACAGTACCCCCAGGGAAGGAAGAAAAGAGGAAACCCATCATGGAAGGACCAAAATGGAAATGGAGCTGATGAGTGGAAAGAAGTCTTCATTCTCAAATTTTCAAGGATCTAAATGTTTTTTTCCCTTCTCTAAGATTAATCTCCAAGGTTATTCTCCCATGTCAATCTAACAGCTCCTGATGTTCAGACTGAAAACCATTCCAGACTCAAGTGTGCCATAATGGGTTTACATGACATTTTGAGTCCTCCCTGACATATATCATATATATCACATGCATCATTCATCTTGATTTTGCCAGCAATTTATTTACTGCTCTTACCCCCTTCTTATTTGAACAGGACGTCACTGTTTTATTTGCCATCTGTGAGCTCCATATGGTCACAGCTAATGAAAGTAAGTAGTCTGAAAAAGATGACACCATTAAATAACCTTTTTTTGATTAAATACACAGTCTACTTCTTCTAGACCATCCTTGCCATCACTAAATGTCAAGATAGATAGTATTCTTGCATTATCTGAAGACCACAGGGTTTGGGATAGCTGAAAAAAATGTTGGCTGTCAAATTACAACTCCAGTTAAATTTGCTAGAAAATGTCTAATGTTAAAGTCCTTCTGTATCTTTTATGCTCAGATAAGACACGCTAATGTTAAAGTCCTTCTGTATCTTTTATTTTTATGTATCTTTCATATTAGCAGCTTTCCCTGAATGCCCAGCTCCATCAGAAACAAAGAGAAAGCTAATGGGCCATCACATTTTTTGACTTCTTGCCTTAGACACTTCAATCCCTCAATCCATAGAGTTTATCTCTGATTCTGCCATCTCATTTATGAACCCCCTCATCTTGGTGGGACGAGCAGCATGGGAGTCCGCTGGTGTGCTCTCAGGCACCACAAACACCATTGTGTTTCCGAGCACTTTAGAGGAATGAGCAACAACAAAACCAGCTGCATCTCCCTCTCACTTGTCTGTCTCATCAACATCCTTTGCATTTAGTAGACAATAAAATATTCTTAGGCCTATATCTGTAGCAATGAGGCCTTTCAGACCCATGCACTCTGCCTTGCCCAGAGGAAGTCTTAGTGACCAGAATAGCATCTGCAAGGTGTCCTGGTGGAGCTCTCTGAGGAAGCTGCTTTTTCTTGAAAACTCTTGCGAGAAGAGGCCAGGATTTGCTCCTGATGTATTTTTACACTTTAGGGATATAATTAAGGCTGGCTTACGTCTGTGAAATGCCATTAAAGGTCTGGCAGCCAGAGTCAAGATCTTTTAAGCCAGTGGGTTTCCAAGTTTGATTTTTATAAATTAAGTTGAAACAGATGCCAACATTATGTGGCTACAGCACTGCTACTGTACACATGAATAGTGGTTTTAGTGATTTGTTAAAATCCCTAGGGTGTTGGATGAGGTTTTAAATATTGTTTTAAAATACATTAACTGAAAATAATTAAATAATGTATTGCTTTTACAATGCAACTAAAAAGGCTATGTAATTAGAATGAGGGGTTATATACAATATTTAATTGTGGCCCTGGTGTTCTTTATAATGAAGTTTGAGTAATTAGTGGGATGATGACTGAGTACTTATTACTTAGTATGAGGTTTGTGTTCCATTACACAAAACATCAATCAGTGTTTCCCCATGACAACTGTTATGGCAAAGTCTCTCTTTTTCTCTTTTCTTGTGACTGCACATTTGTAGAGTTCCCCCAATTTTTCATTGAGCTTTTCACTATCTGCCTTGATTGTTTTGACAAGTGAGGCCAAACGCCATTGTGATCTATATAATGTAGCGTGAATGACTACTAAAAAGGAGATTTATTTTTCCTTTTGATAAAACACCTTGTATTGAAAGGCATGCTGCAAAAATGGCAGGTTTAACAGATTTTTCAGCATAGCTGTGCATCAATGAAGTTTTCATACTGCACCTATTTATTACAGAATTTAAAAGGTCTTTTTTTGTCATCTGGGAAGCTTTTTTACAAACCCCTGTTGATGGGTTTTTCCCATACTTTCCCCTGCTCTTCAAGAATTGAGGCCATGGGAAAACATCATCTGAGATTGCCTGGCCTGATCCTCTCAAGGGTTTTGAGATGCAAAAATTAAGTGTTAGTTTGGTGTTTAATTAGGAGCCAATACTGAAGAAATGCTTTTCTCACCACATTTTTGTTAGCAAAGAGTCTATTCCCCTCAACACCTCCTGAAATTTCTCCTGTATCCTTGATCAGTCTGAACTTTATCACAATGAGGGCAGGTTACTCACAAATGGATGGGTTACTTGACTTTCTGACAGTATGGCCCTTCTTTTTGTGGCTGGGGAAAAGGTAAAGAAGTTTTTTCATTTTCTTCTTGCTATATATGCCTCTATTAAAGACATCTTAGGGAACAAGCCAGAGCTGTTTTAGTGACCGTGGAATAACTGGCACTCTAACGGTAATGGAAAGGTATTAATTGGCTATTCAAAGGTTGAGTACTACTCGGCATTTCCTGACTACATCCAAGGCAGCTATTCTTCGTTCATCATCTGATATCACCCAGGCCTTGAGGACTGACATAGTGTTTAGGGTGAACGTGAAAAATGACACCATCTTCTTAGTAAAACTAACATGTAAGATCATAGCATCTCCTTGCTAGCCAGACACTACAGGGGGTCCAACAGATACTGCTGTCAATTTTCTGTCAGGGTGTTTAATGAGCAGTTTGAGATCAACAGGCATCCCCTTACACCACACACTAGTAAAGGATGAACCACGTGTGTATGGTATAACAAAAGGAATCTTTATCAGCTGCAGCAGGCAATGGCCTGCTGTGATACCCTGTAAGATGCAAAGACACATATTCAGCTTTAGTGACTGGATGTTATATTGTGAGTAAAGAAAAGAGCTAGGTAATTGCTATCTGTACTGAACTGACCATAGCTAGGAACCTAGTGACTGTGCTAACCATAATCAACAGCATAAAGGTAATTTTAAGATGCACAGACCTAACAGTCTAACATCATAGCAACATCTTTCTAACACCAAGAAGAACAAGGGGAAAAGCGCCTTTTCTATAGATAGCAACAGACTAAATACAGGAAATTGTTCTGCCCTTTATCTTTTTCTTCCCTTCTGCTGAAGAAGCAGAAAAAGGCCGATTAACATAAGAACTGTTGTGGCTGTTAGATAACACTCTTGGTCTGAACACTGCAACCTGTTTTTTTAATAATTTTTCTTTTCTTCTTTTTGTTTGCATGTTTTTATTCCACATTCAAGCAACAGAGAAAGACAATTTTCTTGTACAAGAAGGCATTTTCATGAGACAAATGAGACATGTAAATATTACCAGTTTGAAGCATAGAGTCAGTCCTGAAAAGATGCTGGTCTGCAGTTGCTAGCTTGTTTGAGCTGGGCAAATGAGTAAGGAACCTTCTCTGACAAGCACTGTTGATTGTGCTCAGATTGACTCATACAGTCAATTTCATTGACTTCAAGCTAACTTTGCAAGGTGCTGAGTGCCCTCAGTTCTCATTGATTTAAAATAGGTTTAAAGCATATGGAATACAGGAAACTAATGAGATATAAGATGAAGGCAGAATAGATCCAGGAAGAACATTGGAGGTGAAATGAAAAAGGAAAGAATTAAAAAATGGGAAAAGGAAATAAGGCATAGGGCAAGTTCAGTTTCACCTAACTTTGGTCACCTAAAAGCTAGATGTGTAGCCTATGTTAATTGTCCAGATTTTCTCCATAGTCATGAAGAGAAAGTGACACTTCCACGGTGATATTAATTTCACAAATCTTGGAAAATTATTTTAGGAAGGAATGAATCACCCTTCAGGGCATCTGTGTCTCTCCACTGAGTTTAAAGGGAGCCTAGGGAATACTAAGGAAACTTTATCTAGGAGATAAATGCATTCATTTGAAAGAAAACAAATCAGCTATGGAGCAGAGCATAGCATACCACTATCCTAAAGATAAACCAATTATAAATTGGTCAGATTTGTTGATTTCTTTTAGATGCTTTATTGAACTCTAAGGTATAAAAGTTCTGAAAGGTTTTTTCATAGAGTAACACTAGTAATTTTTGTCTCTAGCTCCATTCATTTTTAATCAAATTAACCTAAGTGTCCATATACAGAAAATAAACCAGCTGTTATGTGCTAGAAGCATCTCACATGCAGCCATAAGCATTTACATTATCACCATTTAATCCATGGTAGGTGTATCCCATAAGACTGGTAAGTCCTTCGTTGTGGGCTATAACCATAGAAGAGCTGAAGCATCTAAACCAGGATTTTGATTAGACATAATCTGACTTTACAATCTTTAAACCTCCACCCATTTGTAGACATATTTTCAATTTGATTTCTAACAGCCTGCTCTGCAGGCAGTACTCTGCAGAATTATTCCCATCTGAAACATCAGGTGCATCATTCATTACCAATAGATACCAATAGATGCTATGAAACTCTCTGACCACTTGCTAGTTAGGTGCTCCAATGACTTTCAAGCATATGGACACCAGCCTGGCATCAAAGACGCAGAGGTGGCAGCTTAAGAAAAGGTGTTAAAAAAAAAAATCAGTAAGGAGCCACCTTTAACTAACCATAGGAAAGGGCATGAGTCGGAGAGTAGAAGAGAGTGTGGTTGGACAGGGTAATTGTGGAGGAGGCCAGAGATAGGACACAGGGGAAAGCAAAATGTTCCCCCTGAGATTTGTGATCATAAGATCACACTGGGAGGAAGTGTGGAAGTGGGCTTAGAAGCAGAAGACAGCCCTACAACTGCCTTGGCCCAACCACCTGCACTTCAGCTCTCTGGTCCCCATTGAGGGGTTCACAATGAGGACAGCATGCCTGCCTTTGGGACTTCCTCTGAGAGATGCTCTCTACTGACTGTGTAGCTAACATTGCTCCCTTCTTTTAAGGTACATTCAGGTGCCACCATCTTGGCCACTGGTTTGCTTCCAGCATCTGCTGAACTCTTGATTGGCATGGGGTGGGAGCCTATTTCTGCTCCCTTGTCAGCTTGAGGAGTTTAAATCTCTGTCTCTCCTCCCCTCTTCCCCAAGAAGACACTTATATGTTAGAATGAGTGCAGGAGTCCTCCTCCCCTCCTGTTGAAGTCACAACACTGTCTGGGGAAAAAATAAATGAAGATTTCTATAATTGGAAGGAGAGAACAAATATAGTCAGATGAGAAAGGACAGTTATCTGCCTGGGAACCATGGGCCTATTTTGGCAGAGAAAAAAAATCCTACTTATAATGTCTCAAAACAGTTTGTACCCATCCCAGGCACTTCCTTCCTGGGTGAAGGCACTGATTACTAGCTGAGGAATCAGGAGTTTTCTTCTGCCTTTTCTTTCTGAGCCTTGAATTTCTGAAATGAACTCTTAACAGCCCAGTACTCCCTGACTAACTCTAGGAGAAGTGCTAAAATATATACGAATATTTTCTCAGACACATCCTCTTTTGCAACCCAGAAATCTCATCCGTGAGTGGTTCAAGAAACTGATGATTGTTCCAGATGTCCAGCAGTGTGCTGCTCCTGGTCTGCAGGAACAGTACAGCCCTCCAGCAATGACAACGCGCATTCTCGGTGGGGAGGGCTGGATGTGTGTAACAGCTGAAAATGTTGGAGTGTGCTCTGGGACGTGCTCACAGTGCACAACACATTAGATCCAATGCTTTTTGGAGGCGTTAGGTTTACAGCTCATGCATCACAGATATTCTGGCCATGTGCAATAAGTATACGAGGCTGCGTGGAAAAATTTAGCTTACTGAGCACTTCCTAAATGTCACACATGCACAGCACTGATCCTTGATACACAGACATTGCTCCATGTCAGAATATGCAGTGAGAGGTTATTTTAGTTTCCCATCCCAAGGTACAAAAGTCTCCCCATGTGGCAAACAGGCATCTAGCAGAGACCTGACTGTTCCAGGAGCAAGCCCTACCACATAAAGCATTGTGCTATGTGACCTGTATGCAGCTAAGTCCTCTTCTAGATTTGGTCCCAACTGTCTGTTCCTGTTCACTAAATAGTGATATTCTCTACCTTGTGTTTGCATTAATAGCTGTCCGGCATGAATGTAATATATTGTTCTGATTTTATGACTTTTTGCATTAATTTTAGTCTGATATACACAGGAGACGAAAGCTCAGACCACCGGTCATTGAACCTCCCTCTGTTTTTAGTTGCCTCTGAATAAAAGCATTTGCTTAACTAAATTGGTTTGTGATAGTCAGGATTAGTTTCCCAGGAAATAGAACTTTTCTATTCCACATGAAGTCCAGGAATAATACCATGAAGCTATGACCAGACTAAGTGCCATGACTAACAATGGTAAGAGCAGGAAAAGCAAAATTTCTCAGAAAGGTATCTGAAAAGAGGTTCTTATTACTCCTAGTCCCTTAAAGTTATTTACCACCCTCCAACATTACATTTTTTGGTTTTGAGAAGTTCATAACTTCAGAAGAAATCTTATTACATGTAATTTTTCCTCTTACTGGTTCACCAGCATCAAGGATGCTGACGCTTTCTCTGTCCTGACACATTCTCCATCTCCCTCTGTTACAAATGCCAGTAAGATGGATTTAGCAATCTTTCCTGTACTCGCACAGAAGACAGCAACTTGAGGACAAGAAGGAATGAGTGGTGACTCTGCAGTCATGATGTCTGCTTTCTTCCTTAAGCTAAATTTAGCCAAGCTGATTCCTCATATCCACCATATTAGCTTGTTAATATGTTACAAGAGCAGCCCCCAGGGAGCGCGAGCGACCCGGAGCGCGGCGAACAGGGCGGGCAAACAGGACGTAGCACGTCAGAAGGGCGTGGCGCGGCAGTTTGCGCGGCAGTTCGCGCAGGCAGGGCGTGCAGGGAAGGCGAGCGGGCAAGGCGCAGCCCCCCTCCTGGCTCTAGAGGCCAACTCAATTGGTAATCGTCGGCTTCCAAGAAGAGGACCAGCTATGGTTTCCACTCGGCCGAAAGCCGTCGCCAGAAGGAATGTGGCGACCCAGACGG
>NW_008794446.1:4371969-4378895 GCF_000699145.1 Aptenodytes forsteri | reverse complement strand
AGTCCCCATCCCTGGAGGTATTTAAAAGACGAGTAGATGAGGCACTTAGGGACATGGTTTAGCGGGTGGTGGTGTTGGGTCGATGGTTGGACTCGATGATCTTAGAGGTCTTTTCCAACCTCAATGATTCTATGATTCTATGATTCCTCATATCCACCATATTAGCTTGTTAACTTTGAACAGGCCTCCAAAACCTGCTTATCAGTCTGGCCTCTGACCTCATTTCAGACCCTCTTCAAAACTCACTGAAATATTAAAGTATATTTTTTAAAATAAAGGAACTTAAAAAGGCCAATATGCAAAAATGCTGTGCCGTATCTTTCATATCCATCTGGATATCTTGGTTATCCTACAGCATCTAAAATGTCATGAGACATGTACGTTCAATTATCGTGATTGCTCACCACATGTCCAAGTTAGTTGTCTGAGATAGTTACCCTTCATAACAAGTAGAGGCAAATAGGCACCCCCAACAGGCCAGTCATTCGATCTGTTTTAGACACATCTAAGGAAAAATGAGCCTCTCTCTGTGGGCGCCTGCTTCTCTCCACTGATTGGAAAGGGAACATAAGGTAGACAGGTCAGGCCTTCTGTATAATTTCTAGGTGCCTATCTTAGGACAAATGAATCCCATCTCAAATCTCAGGTCAGTCCCATTCATATTTGTGTTAAAACCTTCTTCATCAGTAATGCAACAGAAATAACATTTGGGTTACCTGACTGTCAGAACTGGACAATGCACCTTATCCTGCAAGTTCTAGGCAGATCCTGCTCTTACATGCACTGGTCAAAATAGAAATATAATCAGTGAGAACAGAATAAGTCTCCAAAAATGTTTACATTCCTGACTAATGTAACCTGCACAGTATAATACAGAGAGTTAACTGCAGAACAGTCCAGCTGTTTCACAGTTTATTACTGAATGGGAATGAAATTAAACAGTTTGCAATAATTTACTAAAGAATGAAATTGTTTCAAAAAGCCCTTTGGGGACTGAAAACAGATCTTTTTCTTTGTTTAATGTGTGGAGGGTATGAGCATTTCGGTAGCCACCTTGCTGAACTCATCAGGGGAAAATCCAGGCCCAGGTTGTGCTCTGAGTTACATGCACTGGTCAAAATAGAAATATAATCAGTGAGAACAGAATAAGTCTCCAAAAATGTTTACATTCCTGACTAATGTAACCTGCACAGTATAATACAGAGAGTTAACTACAGAACAGTCCAGCTGTTTCACAGTTTATTACTGAATGGGAATGAAATTAAACAATAATTTATAATTTACTAAAGAATGAAATTGTTTCAAAAAGCCCTTTGGGGACTGAACTTTTTCTTTGTTTAATGTGTGGAGGGTATGAGCATTTCGGTAGCCACCTTGCTGAACTCATCAGGGAAAATCCTTACTAAAGAATGAAATTGTTTCAAAAAGCCCTTTGGGGACTGAAAACAGATCTTTTTCTTTGTTTAATGTGTGGAGGGTATGAGCATTTCGGTAGCCACCTTGCTGAACTCATCAGGGGAAAATCCAGGCCCAGGTTGTGCTCTGAGTCAGAGAAGGGGCTTTCCATCCCAAGACCACCACAGATTAGGCAAAGCTCATTTGAGACGGTGCTGGTATCTCTGATTTACTTCTTCTCGAGCTTTAAAACTCATCCACTTTACTATAATCAATTAGTTCCATTTCATTCACCGAATTAAAAGCACTGAGAAAATAGTAATGGGAGTATGTAGTTAAGATCAGGCCGGTTTTGCGTAAAATGCAAGGTGCTTGTCACAGTGGGATTATATCTTTATAAATGGCTTGTGTTCATAAAGCAGATACTAACAGGATTGGTATACTTTTGAAATTAAAAACAATGAAACTAACCAAAACCCACCCAGAAGAAAAGATATTGTTGGTCTGAATCAAGTAGCAAGAATCAGCTCTATCAAGGAAATCCTCATGCTATAAAATTAATCAGGTAGAGGTTTGGGTTTGCACTTTTGTGTTGAACTGAGAACACTGTTCAGGAACTGATGGACAGTTTGGAGAAAGTTCAGCTGTACATAGACTAGAAAGGAAGGTCAATAGGTTTTGAACTGCTCTATGCCTTCTTGGACATATTTTCCCTCATTATAAGAAAAGTCATGTAATGTTTCCCCAGCCTTTTGAATCAGGGCATGATCTAAAGCTTAATAATTTAATTTGAGAAACTCATTTCAGTCGATTGGAGTCAATCTTTACCTGACTTTTCCTGAGGCATCCTTCCTCAAGTCTTACTTTCAAAGATGCCATCTTGCTGGCCCAAGATTCAAAAAGAAACCAGCACATTCAGAATTTCACCAAGCACTGACCAATTTGCTCTCAGAAATGAAAACACACCTTTTTTTCCTGGCAAGGAATACAGACATATGAAGATTCAGTTCAGCTCTTTCTGAGATTTGAGATATATACAGATGAATGCAAAGGGTAATCTTACAGCAATGTAACAAGTAACCTCTCATCAGCTGAGCTGTGGTAACTGTCAGCATGCATAGTCTTAGGCAGCTACAACTGTGAAATAAAACATGTTACCTTAAACCTCCCCGAGAGTATGGAAGATGATCACCCTGCATCTCAAGACCTGACATGTAAGGTGTTGGAGATGTGTTAGATTCAGTTCAGAAGGGTACATCCTCTTATCCTCCTGAGTATACTGAGTACCTGACCACAGCTGGAAATCTGGGCCAGGCACTTTCACTGCCACGTCTTTTATTTCTTCGGTTCATTAGTTTGTATAAAACTACCAGGCAATACTAATTAGACTGCTAAAAAAAAAAGAAAGAGAAAGAGTGAGGAAAGATTAGGAGGGTGCACTGCATCTTGTAACATCATGATCAGTTAACTGTGAAATTACTGCTTATCACCACTATACATTTTCTATTACCCTATGGACATTTTCAAACTCAGTATGTTGCTGGCGGAAAAATAAACTTTTTAAAGCTACAGGTTAAAGTCAAGGTTAAGCAATTATGTATATATGTATTTCAAAGTAAAAACAAATAAACCACGAGATTTTAGTTATATTTTTACAGCTTAGTAAAAAGTATTTAAATTTAAGGTAATTATTATCTTAAGATGAACATTTGAATAAACAGAAATTTGCATTAAGAAATCCAGGCATTCTAAACTCTGTCCTACACGTATGTATTAAGAAGCTCTAAGAAGAGTGTCTTATCATCCCTAACAAACAATTCCCCCTGCATCGTGTGCAGCTTGGCCAGACTCCAAATCCTGTCCCAGAGAGTGTATTTTCCGGTGGATATAAAAGGATTATATTTCTCCTTTAAGGCATACATTCTGCACATGATTAATTACCACAGGGATGTGATATTGATCTTGTCAGAAAACTTTATTTTAGAACCAAGATTAGGAACTGCTAATTCACAAAAAATCCAGTCATTCATTAAAATGAAGATCCAGGGGTTGTTAATGTATTTATTGCAATAACATCAATCATAATAAAACTGTAATATTTGATAACAACACAGATGACATACATACACGGAAATAGTTTGTTGCCTTTTGTACAGTACAACTGAGCCAACATTTTAGTACTGCCAAATGTCTTAAGAACAAGAAGCAAACTAATGTTATTCTACAGTAAATATCTTAAAGAAATGAGATGATAGATAGCTAAATTTCAAAAACACATAACTATTCACTTTTTAAAAGCCTTTCTTCTTTAATAGCAGGCATTGTAATAGCTCATTTAGTTTCTACAGCTGTACTCTTAATTTTTGAAATATTTGTACAGTTATGCAAGATATATGAACTATAAAGATGTCATGATGCTTTGTTATAGGAATTAGCAGATGAATAATGAAAAATAAAAGATCAAACATCTCAAAGTTTTCACATACAATATCTTCACATTACCTCAGAATGGTTTACATAAGAAGATACTTACATAAGAAGACGTTTACATGTTGAGAAGCTCAACATGACCTGGCAACGTGTGCTTGCAGCCCAGAAAGCCAACCGTATCCTGGGCTGCATCAAAAGAAGCATGGCCAGCAGGTCGAGGGAGGATTCTGCCCCTCTGCTCTGCTCTCATGAGACCCCCCACCGGGAGTACTGCATCCAGCTCTGGAGTCCTCAGCACAGGAAAGACATGGACCTGCTGGAGGGGGTCCAGAGGAGGGCCACGAAAATGATCAGGGGGATGGAGCATGTCTCTTATGAAGACAGGCTGAGAGAGTTGGAGTTGTTCAGCCTGGAGAAGAGAAGGCTCCGGGGAGACCTTATAGCAGCCTTCCAGTACCTGAAGGGGGCCTACAAGAAAGCTGGAGAGGGACTTTTTACAAGGACATGTAGTGATAGGACAAGGGGTAACTGCTTTTGACTGAACGAGGGTAGATTTAGATTAGGTATAAGGAAGAAATTCTTCACTATGAGGGTGGGGAGACAGTGGAACAGGCTGCCCAGAGAAGTTGTGGATGCCCCTGCCTGGAAGACTTCAAGGCCAGGTTGGATGGGGCTTTGAGCAACCTGGTCTGGTGGAAAGTGTCCCTGACTATGGCAGAGGGGTTGGAACTAGATGATCTTTAAGGTCCCTTCCAACCCAACCATTCTGTGATTCTATGATTCTATAACAACAAATCTATTAAACTATATATCAGAACCTAAATCTTGTAATAGAAGGTAGCAGTCTACAGGAGAGAGTAATAGCACATCTAACTGAAGAATATTAATTCAAGAATGGAATATTGTCCTAGTCTATTACTGGTCTTCATTTTTGATCTGATTTAACCCCTACTGAAGTCATTGGAAAGATTTCCAACGACTTCAGTGGAAACTGGATCAGTAACTGTATCCCTTAGTAGATGTGCAAAATAAAACAGAGTTATTGGCATAAACCAAAAGCCAACAGAATATATGCCAGTGACATCAGTCCCAGACAAAATTCTCAGAACCTTCCATTAAAAGCCATGACAATTAATAGTATGTTTATTAGGCTATCCAGAGCACCAAAGTTTAATAGAGCTTCCTGCAAAATAGCCACTCTCATATGCACACCGTTCAATTACATCTTCTAACAGTACAGCATTCAGTATGATGTAAACTAATCACCATTGTATCACATAAGCAACAACTTTAAAATAATTAACATGGACGCACAAACTTGGTATCCATTGATCACATGGCATTTTGAATCATCACTTGTGTTCTTGTAGGTAGGTTATAGAGTCTAACTAAATTACATTGGTTTAATCTATAAGTATATACTAGTGTTTCAGTCACGTCTTTTCATAGGGAAATATATCACCTCTTGCAACGGAACTGAGCAATGGCATCCAGGTTCAGCAGCATTGGACACTTTTGGGACCAGAGATCCTAAGATGGAGATCCAGCAACCTGGACAGAGATGGGGGCTGTTGCCACTAAACTCCACCTGGGCAAGAGCCTTTCCCCACAGTGTTAAAAGCTAATTTACTTTTCATAAAAGGAATTGTGGTATGTAAGATGCCCAAACAGATATCAGAGCCATGTAAGCTTCTAACCAAATACCAGAGCTTGGTATTTTTAGTCAGGGTTTAAAAGCTTGCTCTGCTAAAAGTCCCCTGACTGCCTCAGCAGGGTGACACAGACACACGAGACAGGAAGCACGAATCACTGCTGTTACCTGGTATAGCTCATGGGTATGAATAGGGCTATAGGGTTTTACGTTGTCTTTTACTGATCAGATGATTTTTTTGCTGGGATCAGGATTAAGTATGGAATATGCAAACTTCCATCACAGACATGACACATCAGGGATGGAGGAATGTTTCAAAGGGCCATGTGCTCTTTAAATGCAAATTTTAAATGGGAAAGAATATTATTCTGAGAAAGGTAAATAATGAGAGGTACTTTATGCTGTGCAATGTAAAGGGGATGAGACGACATAATCACTGTTAAAAGTTGACCCCATTTTTATTTCTTTTCACATTTGTGCTTGTTCACTCAGCTGAAAGGGCAGACAGAACAAGAGCACTGCAAGCCAGTGTCTAGTACCAGTTACACAGCTACAGCTCCACTGAAGTCTTGCCAGCATGTATGAAGGACTTAGGTTTTTTGAATGGCATCATGTGGTTTTATTGACTTTAGCTTTTTCAGGCCAGCAGTGAAATAGTTTTGGATCAACAACTGGAATTAAAATTTAGCCACTAGCATCTTACAGCAAATCACTGTCCTCTTGTATTGGTGTCAAATACAGAAAAGCAAAGGGTGCTAGGTACAAATCTAAGAGCTTAGTTAACGCATCCCTTATTGAATGGTTTCCTCAATAAACTATTAAGTGTATTTACTATGAAACATCAGCTTGGTCTTAGAAAAAATGTTAACAGAAATTTATGAGAGATTGGGGAAAAATAGCATTGATAAATATCTTCAAATAATTAGTATAGCCCTTCTGTTTCTAATGTATTCACAAGATAACTGTGATTTTTTTAGTAATTGATGCTTTTTGTAGATTCTAGAATAGGTTCTGTGGTGAAATATATTATGGACATTTGGAAATAGTTCACCCTATGTGTTCGCACCATCTGACAATCTTTCTGTGGTGGAGTGCATGTTGTTGTTCTTATATCTTATTTACATTATTTAAGTGTTGTAGGAAACAATATTTTCTTTCCAATACAAAACAGTACTGTGCTGGTTTTGGCTGGGATAGAGTTAATTTTCTTCATAGTAGCTAGTAGGGGGCCATGTTTTGGATTTGTGCTGGAAACAGTGGTGATAACACAGGGGTGTTTTCGTTACTGCTGAGCAGTGCTTACACACAGTCAAGGCCTTTTCTGCTTCTCACCCCACCCAACCAGTGAGTAGGCTGGGGGTGCACAAGAAGTTGGGAGGGGACAGTACGTACCCGTTACACGTGATGGCTGCTTTCCTGGAGATGGCTGAACACCTGCCTGATGGGAAGT
>NW_008794446.1:4365130-4371753 GCF_000699145.1 Aptenodytes forsteri | reverse complement strand
TGCTTAGTTGCCGGCTGGGGTTGTACCACCACATGTATATAGAAAACAATATTTCCAAAATGGATTGAGGAACATCTTAGATGCAAATTTTTTCTGTATTATTTTGTGCAAGCAGCCGTTGTGCTTCCATTTTCTGCATAAGTGCTCAATTACTGCATGTTTACAACTAAACCAATATAAAAACTTATAAATATCAGAGCAGTAACAGTATGAATTTTATTTTCAAAAATACTAAAGATATTTTATCACATTGAACATAATGACAGCTTCACACCTCGTCTAAAAAATGGATGAGCTTGCATGCACTTAGAGCTACTTCAAAATTTTAAAGGTATAGCTGTAGAAGGTGAAAAAGAAAATGTGAATTCATAGGAAATTTAGACAATGGCTCCAGAAAAATACTCTCTACCCTGCCCAAATCTCAGAAATAGTCACTAGGCCAGGGTTTCTCTTAAAATTTTAAAAGATAAATTAAAGAGTCTAAACTGGACACGATAATTGGTCTCAGATGGAAAATATGACACAGAAACTAGCACTAGTAAAAAAATGGAGATAATTACTTTAACATTTCGAGCATATAGCTTGAAAATTTAAACATAGTGGATAAACCCATATTGACTTTTGAATTTAATTATATCCAATACTTATAGGTAAATCCTGAGTTTCTTACTTAGGCAAATTCCTACTGCAAGGACAGGAACTTAGCCAGAACAGGGACATGCTCACAGATGAACTGATTTCTTCCTCTTTTGTGTGACAACAATGCATCTATGTAAAGGAAGTAATTTTCAGTTCATGGAGTTCTTTCCCAATGTTTCATCAGGACAGAAGTCTTAGGATGTTTCTCCCCTCTCTCCTCTTCCTTGCCATCCCTTTCCACTAAAAACCTCTAGGAAAATATCACAATAAAGTAAATGTAAACCAGTATTTTTTATGACATCTACAAATCAAAAATTCAATGAAAAAAAAGTTCTTTGGGGTCAGATCTTATAAGCCTTCAGTAGCATCAAGACTATATCGTGCAAGTCAAGTTCAGGCAGCCCAATACCTCCCAGCGCCAATCTAGGCCACATCTGTACTAGCAAATGTAACAGGCCAAGGCCTGTTCCCTGGATCTGACATCAAGTGATATGATGTAAGCTGTAAAAGCAAGGCAATATTTTCATATCCTGTTTTGAGAGAGAGGAAATTGAGCAGCTGATGAATAGAAATGCATTAGGTCAACTCGTTTTCCTTTCTTAATATAGCTATTCAGTTACCATGTATCATAGAATCAATGAATCATAGTATCATAGAATCATAGAATGGTTTGGGTTGGAAGGGACCTTTAAAGATCATCTAGTTCCAACCCCCCTGCTGTGGGCAGGGACACCTTCCACTAGACCAGGTTGCTCAAAGCCCCATCCAACCCTGCCTTGAACACTTCCAGGCAAGGGGCATCCACAACTTCTCTGGGCAGCCTGTTCCACTGTCTCCCCACCCTCATAGTGAAGAATTTCTTCCTTATACCTAATCTAAATTTCTTGTAGGCCCCCTTCAGGTACTGGAAGGCCACAACAAGGTCTTTCCAAAGCCTTCTCTTCTCCAGGTTGAACAACCCCAACTCTCTCAGCCTTTCTTCATAGGAGAGGTGTTCCATCCCCCTGATCATTTTCGTGGCCCTCCTCTGGACCCCCTCCAGCAGGTCCATGTCTTTCCTGTGCTGAGGACTCCAGAGCTGGACGCAGTACTCCAGGTGGGGGTCTCATGAGAGGAGAGGGGCAGGATCACCTCCCTCAGCCTGCTGGCCATGCTTCTTTTGATGCAGCCCAGGATACGGTTGGCTTTCTGAGCTGCAAGTGCACATTGTTGGCTCATCTTCAGCTTTTCATCCACCAGTACCCCCAAGTCCTTCTCCTCAGGGCTGCTCTCAATCCATTCTCCACCCAGCCTGTATTTGTGCTTGGGATTGCCCCGACCCATGTGCAGGACCTTGCACTTGGCCTTGTTGAACTTCATGAGATTCGCACAGGCCCACCTCTGGATGGGGACCCTTCCCTCCAGAGTATCAACCACACCACTCAGCTTGGTGTCATCCAGAAACTTGCTGAGGGCGCAGTTAATCCCACTGTCCATGTCCCCGACAAAGATGTTAAATAATACTGGTCCCAATACAGTCCCCTGAGGGACACCACTCATCACTGGTGTATTTTCCAATTCTACCAGATCCTCTCTGAGCTGTGAGTAGAACAACTGCAAATGGAATGGAAAATAATGAATGTAATAAGCCTACACAGTAGTATTGCTATGTTTTGGGTCTTATTTTCTATTTTTTTCCCAGTATTTTCCTAATAACACTGTATTTGCTTTTGAACGCTGCCAAGCATTAAGCTAGTATTTTCATACAGCTATCATAACTCCAAGTTATCTTTCCTGAGTAGTAGCTAGTCAAGGTATCAACACCTAAGATCTTAATTTAGGAATATCACATTTTGCTTTTTTATATTGGATTTTATTAATCATTTTATTACACTGTGATTCACTATCTTCTGCATTTTCTGCAATATTTGTTAACCAGTTCTCCTCTTGATATGTCTCTTTAAAACTTACTAATATCAGCAAACTATCACCTCACTATTTTCTCTTGTTTCCAGATCATCTGTGAATATATTCAACAGCTGCAGTGGCGACCTCCATTTCCAGTGCGGAACGGTAGCTCAGGACCTCCCTGTACTGGGAAAACTAACCATTTATTACTGCCCTGGTTTTCTATATTTAACCATGTTAGAATTTTCCCTCTTAATTCATGTGAGTTATTTCTGTAACAGTGCTTGGTGAGGACTTGACAAAGGAAATCCATGTAGTCTGTGATCCTTTTTGCTAACAGAACTCTTTTAGGATGTCATCTTATTTCTGACTTAAGTCCTTTCTTGGTCTTTCTAACATCTGTTCATAAGTAATATGTGTATTATGTCAATATGTCATGTAAAAACATTTTACCCTATGGTTCTCCCCTGTATCTTCTTTTTAACAAGAAACAACATTTCCTCATGCTCATGTTGTCTTCTTTTTGACATTAAATAGTATGGTAGCAGACTGGGGGTCAGGGAACTTGCTATGACTGCAAAGATGCTGGATCTAAGTACTTTATAAAGAGCTTTTTAGTAAAAAATTTTGGGTGCTGCTCAGGAGCAAGCCACAAGTTGCATCTCTTCCTACATGCTCCCTGACTAGTTGCTCTACAGAGCAGCCAGTCATGTTGTCTAAAAATTTAGTCTCATGTTGTGACATGTGTCCTTTCAACAGGAGCCTAGCCAAACCTTCTCTGTTATTCTTCTGTTTCTTGGCCTTTTGGTTTGATGATTGCTCTGAGCAGGTCACAAAAATCATTGTCATCCTAGATGGATATTACTAGATGTTTCCTATTTAGAATAGAAATTTCAACCAGCCAGCAGGGTTTCAATGTTGCCTGAGACACTGAGCTTATTTGTTTGATTTCACTGTTTCCTTAAGATACAGTATCAATTACATTACAGTCTATGCTGTATTTCTCATATAATTTGTTTTCTTATTACTGTGTCTCTCTAATTATCTTCCTCCCATTGAGTTTTTTGCATGTTTATAGATCGATATGCTAGTTTAAAACAAGGCATTCCAGTTTTTCTTCTTACTATTTCTTAGCTTTTTATAATTTCTACACAAAATATTTATTTTTCAGTGCCCTGTTTAACTGGGAATTCATTTATTGAGATTGTCCCTTATTATTTACTAGGAAGGAAGGAAGGAAGGGCGGGGGGGAGAGAGAGACCTATCTATCCTGGAAATACTACTTCTCTTCCAGAAGATTTTTACAATTCCTGAAGAAACTAAAAGCCTCCTCCCTTCTCTAGTGTTTATCCTGAAAGTCTCAGCAATTAGGCTTTCCCTTTCCCTTCCTTCCTTCTCAACACTGTGAGGGCTGCCAGCCTAGAGTTGGGATTGCTCTGCAGTGTCTCTAAAGATACTGTGGAAAAAACTCTGTGTCTCCCTGGAGGACCCAGCTCTGGACCCCACAATCTGCCCAGGGGATTTTCTTAGTGGGGGTTTCTGTAATGTGACAGGGGAAAACCAGAAAAAGCTAGTATAGCCTTAGACCATGAAAGTTTGATGACACAGAATAATCCTGGGGAGAAGAGCAAGTTTCTCAGTCCTTTAAGTAAGCCTGTGCCACACATGCAGAGGGACTTCTTTGTGACACATGAAGAGAGTCGAATGTGCTACCAAGACAGACGGCTTCTGCAAAATGGGTCTCCCCAAAGTGCATACAGTTAAAAGGTGGAAAAACCCAGAGTAGTCCCCTAATGTAAGTGAGAAACTGAAGGTTGGGTACTGCATGGTAAACACCAGTGAAATAAGGTGTTTTCAAACAGAGGGTCTGGGTGGAATTTTAACTACAAATATTTTTGCAGTTCTGAAGGAGAAACACTTTCCAATTTAGCAAAGGATCTGAAAGAAGGGAACAACTGTGGCAAAACAGAGTGTGAACACAGTACATTCTGCCAAAAGAGAAATCCTTGAGGGAAAAGGAGGATGAAGGTGAACTCTCAGAGTTTTTATTGGATTAGTTCCAGTGTAGTGCTGCATGTTGAAATGAACAGTAGCGAGGCTTGAAACAATTTCTGGTCAGGAATCTGGATTTGTTTTCTCAGTTCCACAATGCTACAAGCTACATACAGCTTTTATGTCATGTTCGTTAGCTGCACCTCACTAACGAACCATTTGAGTTCTATAAAATTAAAAACTCAAGTGACTTCATTATTTTTAAACTCTTTTAAGCTCAACTCTCTTTGACCAACTATGTAAAAACTCTTCACTATTTTATTCACTCACTGGAGACAGGAACCCTCAACAAGTTAACAAAAGTTAAAACTTCCTTGATTTATCACATTGCAGCAACTGAATCAGAACAAAATGTCAACAAATGGAAATGAAAGAGAAAAACAGAGACTCAGCTGTGGAGAAGGTTAGGAGACGTGTTGCTCCTCCCATTTTCTATCCAACACCTGTTGGAGGGTCCCAGACCTGGTGACAGACTGAGAAACCCAGGTCCTTCTTTGGAATTGTCACCATTTTCTCATCCCTGTCATGATGCCAGGTACCTGCAAACCACTGCAAAACAGAGTTAGCCTCAATGTAAGCCAGAACTAGAAATCCAGTTCAGCATTTTAAAACAATGAGGAAGCCTTGCCAGATGTCTTTAGCTCTAAACTTCATTTCTTTGTCAAGAGGAAAATCCAAGTCCAAAGATTTGTATGAGGAAAATAAAAAATAGTGCTGATCAGTGTGACAGCAGAGGTATATTTCCTTCAGTAAAACCAATTTAAAAGTTGTAGCAGCTCACACAAGTATAAAATAGCAGCTGGTAAAAAAATAATTATAATGAGGGGCATGCTAATTGAATAGCTATATTAAGAAAGGAAAACCATGAGTCGACCTAAAGCATTTCTATTCATCAGCTGCTCAATTTCCTCTGTCTCTCAAAACAGGATATGAAAATATTCTCTTGCTTTTACAGCTTACATCACATAACAAATTGGAATATTTGAAAAATATCTTTTATGTGGAATCTCAGTTTCTTTATCAAATTTCTAACTTAGTTATGATATCTCTTTTTTCATTAAAAAAAATGGAAAACTAAGACTGATGAGTCTCTGCCTATTAAAGAGCTACCACAAAGGTTACAAAGATGAAGAAGCTTTGTAGGATATGAATGAAAGCCTTCAAAGAAGGCTCCTTAGCTATAACTACAGTACTATTTTTCAAACAAGTACCCCAGCTTAAGCTCAGGACCCTATGGCTCTACCACTGCTACCTGTTCAGTTACCTCATGAGGCCCCTCCTGAGTAAGGAAAATTTAAACCACAGCTCAGCATCTTAATGCAAGCTTAAAAAACCTAAAGCCCGATCCAGCACACAGTACCCCAAATACAGTTCTTCTTCAGCACTGAGTGCTGTGAATCCAACCTACAGTTAATCTAAGAACCCGTAACACACATAGAAAAATATGGATTATAGGGTTCAGTGCAGTTAAAATGCTCTAAGGCAGTGTGTGGTAATCTCCAAGGAGATCTGCTTAAAGAAAAATGTTGGGAATGTGCTACTTCTGCTCCTTTATGAGAGATACAGAAAGCCCATAATGTTTCTTTTTATAAAAAATGCAAAGGATGGTGTTTGTAGAGGGGTTAATTATACTTGGACAAATATTTAGCTGTAATATGGAAAGCAGCTTAGCAAGCTCTTTGGGATCTCCTCGAAAGTAGGACAATTTCCAGGCAGAACTTTTTCGTCTTTATTTCATCTTACAGAGCAGTTAGTGTGTTCCAGGAAAGGAAGCCATCTCCTGACACCTCTGATAGGGGACAAACATTGCACACAGCAGGAAAACAGTGAATTCATTGGTAGAAAAAGAATATGCTAATACAGGTGTATGCCCATGATTGGTGTAAGTGCACTGCTGAATCTTCTGGAGAATAATATTGCAATTATAGAACAAGTGGGACTGAAAACCCTAGTTGCTGCTGTGTAAGTTTCCATCCAAACTGCCTAATTTCGGTCATTAACAACTTTCAGGAGCTATCATCCTTTTTCCAGGTAGACTGTTCCAC
>NW_008794446.1:4360302-4364501 GCF_000699145.1 Aptenodytes forsteri | reverse complement strand
CTTTTTTCAGGTTGCTTTTCTTTTTCACAGTTCTTTTTTTTTTTTTTTTAAGTTTTTTTAAAGTTTAAAATTAAATAATCCAATTACTTCTGAGAACTGGAAAAGTAGAGGAATACTATCCCCATGGCAAATAATGATAACCATTCATAATTTTGTAAAAGCTCTAACGTCAACACTGTTACCAGACCATGAATGATATCCCACATTTACATCTGGAGAAATACAGCTCCCTTTCCTGTAGAGCAGGGGAGAGCCAAAATGTACTGGGCCAATGCTTTTATGTTTTGTGCACCCAGAGTGCACAAAAGGGCTCCCATCTACCCCCCTAAAATGAAAAAGAAGCTTGCATCATTTACCAAATTACAAAGCATATTTTTAATTCTTCGGGATTTAAAATTAGACTTTTTTTCATTGTCAGCAGGGAGTTGGAGATCATATTTAAGTCCCCAGCAAGGCCAGCTCGCTGGTAAAGAGAGCTTTTTGACACACCTCCACCAGCCTTGGAGCTCTTGGAGCTGCTTTACTGGAAGACTTTCACCCTTCATCCCCACTGGAGCTGCACTGCATCGCACCTGTCTGCCTGGCCATGGGTCCCATGGATCCAGATCCCGACCCATGGGCTGACATCCTTGCCCAGCCTCAGCTCACCCACATTCCCAGGGAGGTGCCCGATGCCCTGGGCTGGGTCTGCCCCCCCAGCTGCCCTGCTCCCTGGCTGGGGGCGGTGGGATGGCCCCGGCTGGTGAGGCTCTGTCCTGCCCACATTGCTGTGAGTCTTGGCTTGCAGCTCCCCTTCCCTTACAAAGCACCTTGCCCTCCTTGCCTCCTGACAAACTTATTTTTTCCAAATTAAACATGTTGGAGAAAAAACATTTTGAAAAGAAAAAAAGTATGATGGCTCTACTCTAGCTGCCACTTTCCACTCATATCAAGTGGGGTGGGATGCAGTCGCGATGGTCAAGTAGCCACAGATTAATGTCACTAAAAATGAGCAACTAACTGGGACTAAAGTTAGGATTTTGCACTCTCATCCTCTACAGGAACTGGTGCCCTGACTCTGGAGGGAGCATATAAAGCTTAGCCTCCCTCACCTATGGTAAATCTTTGTAAATAACCCCCAGAATGTGCTTTCCATTCCACCTAGCATTAATGATCTATAAGATAGGCATCTTGGACATCAAGACTGTCTAAATAGCTGACAGACCATGACAAGCATTTACAGCATGCAATTTATCCCACCTATCTTGGACACCTGTCTCAGGATAAGGCACACATCTTTTACCAGGCATGGAAGAAGCTCAGATGGCTAGCTTAGGCAAAAAAATAAATTGCAGTGATTTGAGATAAACCCGAGGCTTCATTTTAGACATAAACTTCCACAACGATGGCTACTGTGGTAGAGCAGCCACTGACGCGTTGATAAATACATGAACTTTGAGGACACTTTATGGTGATTTATTTTGGCTAAGGTTCTGGTCTGTGTGTTAGTGAGAGGCAGGGCAGCTGTCTGCAGGCAGGGGCTCTCAGGGGAATTTCACTACAATGGATGGCAGCTCCTTGCAATTAATTACAACAAATTAGTAAGGCAGTTCGCAATCTTGGAAAGTGTTTCTGTTGTTGTTTTTTCCCATTCTGAAACTTCTACTGATTTGAAAGAGATTCCTTGAATGGGAATCTGACTATCATGGATTTCCTGAGGCCTGTATTGATTTGTAGCTTTCAGCCTAGAAACATGAGGCTGGGAGGGAACTCCTCAATCGTCGAGGACAACAGTTTGCTATCGCAGAAAACAACTTTATGTAATATGCCTTTGAAGACTCACCTATGTCTGTCTTAAAAATCAGTCTTCTTCCTTGTTCCTACTAAATGGCTGTGAAGAACCTCACTACTTTCAAATTTACAGGCTTTTCTCTATTTTCCAGACTGAATGTACTGATGGTAAATGTACGATTGTATGATTACCTGATTTTTTAACGCCCAAACTGTGTTATCCTCATGTTTAATTAGTTGACGCTTATAATTTCTGCCTACATCATTAATAAACTGTCAAAAAAGACCAAAACCCATCCTTTAGGGACATAGGTGGTAATCATTTCCTAGATTCATGCTTCTCCTTTTGACACAACTAGTCTTCTCCTCCTTACCTTCCTTAAACTTTCATACCTCTCTCCTCCAGGTTTACTAAATGTCTCAAATGGCACTATAGCATATACTTTAGTGAATGTCAGATACATTAATTCCTTGTCTAGAAAAATATTTTTTCTTTTCTAAGGGAGATATTGTGTTATTCTGGATTTATCTAGCGTTCCTAAAAACATGTTATGTTCTTGTAGCATTTATTTCAATGCTGTTAATTAACATTTCTTCCAAATTTATTCTAAAGCTTTGCTTACTACTGAAATCAATCTATTGTGGCTGATGTTACTCCATATTTTTCTGTTTTGAAGTAGATAATTTTCCAGTCATGAAGCACCACCCAGCACTGACAGAGTAATTTTTAAAACTTGGTATCAAGATCTGTGATTTCATACGACAATTTTTTCCAGACTCTGGGATGGTGATTGTCTGATGGGAGCATATTGCATTTCCCCAGTGAGGCTTCTACTCTGCTTGAGGTAATTTCTTTTTTTTTTTAAACACATGCCCATAATTTGCTCTGCCTTCACTTCCTCAGTCAATGTCCTGGTACTTATTTAACTGAAACATCTGGCGAAGATGGCAGGAAGGAAAAGCTAAATCTTATTTAACCTCAATACCATGCTTACTGTATAGGATTTCCCCCCTCATTTCCCTTCTTAGAAACAGCAAAAAATATACCAGGTCAGACAGGAGGTCCACCTCCCTCAATATCATCCTTCCAATAATAACCTAAGCATTTGCCATGGTAAAAATAGTAATATGAAAGTTTAGATGCTACTATCAACCTTTCAGGACCTGGTACTGTGCTCTTCATTTAAACAACTTGAAAAAATTACTTTTCTGTTTACTCTAACTTCAGATGTAAAACCTAACCTAGTTTGACCTAGGGCAAGTCTCAATTGTCTCCTGCCTGAGCTTTAAGATGTTCACTGTCTCATTCTGTCTCTTTTGTACTCCTGATTATTCCTTGTGCCTTTTCAGAGATGGCACTTGAGCCTGTTAGAACTAGCACCCTCACCTGCAAGTTTCTTCTTTACTTGAGATGCAAATTCTCAAGTCCTTTTCCAACTTTGATTTAAGGAAATTCAAACCAACAGCATATTAAAGACCCTACACCGTGCCACTTAAATCTTTAAAGCTTGCTCCTTTGAGACTGAGAATCTTAGACAAAAAGCTAGTTTTACTCATACGTAAATTTACATAGAGCAAGGCCAACATTTTATTACTCAGTCCAAGACTGTATTCTAAAATCAGTCTTTGTATAACATTCTCATACGCTCTAAAAACCCAGTCTTAAACAACACCATTTCTTACTCATAGTATTTACATGAATAAATCTTTGAGCCAACATTTCTAGAAATACCTTGACCATATAATTCACTTCCATTCTCTCTGTTCTCCAGTTAGTATGTGGGAAGTTAAAATCTTCTGCCATTACACAATTCCCAACAGTATTTCTTTCTAGCAATATTTCAGAGATCTCTGTTCCAGTTCCCATCCAGTCCTTGGATACCACATAACACCTCTAATCCTTAGAACATATTTTACAATTCTTCCTCAAAGCAATTTTTTACTTAAGCAGATTCTGTTTTGTCTATACAATCATTTCCTACTTTATAACCATCTATGACGTCATTAATATCTAGAGCTAAACCAGCAGCTTAATATTTATTTCTCTTTTTTTTTTCTCTGAAGTATGGATACATTTTAACAAACCCAGTCCAGTCATGTTTGCTATTTTACCATGATTCCATTGTCCCTATCAGATTACTGTCTCATCTTTACAATATTTCAAATTCTTCCATTTTTTATTTTTTTTAAACTCGCACTTTCCACAGTGGTGTAAAGATGATGCATCTTGGCCTAGTTTTGGGCCCTTCACTACAAGAAAGACATTGAGGTGCTGGGGCGTGTCCAGAGAAGGGCAACGAAGCTGGCAAAGCATCTGGAGAACAAGTCTTATGAGGAACGGCTGAGGGAACTGGGGTTGTTTAGCCTGGAGAAAAGGAGGCTGAGGGGAGACCTTATCGCTCTCTACAACTACCTGAAAGGAGGTTGTA
>NW_008794446.1:4333163-4360124 GCF_000699145.1 Aptenodytes forsteri | reverse complement strand
TCTTAAAGGTCTTTTCCAACCTAAATGATTCTATGTTTCTATGATTCTATGATTCTATGACCACGTGCATTTTTCTAGCTGACAGAGGTATGGTTTAAGAACCCCTGGTAGTAATGTTAAGTCATAAGGTTTTTAAAACTTGAAAATCTCATACAGTCTTAAGTGCTTGTTAAATCCATTTTTTAAGAAATCTAAGAAGACATTCAATATATTATTTTGAAAGTTAAAGTCAGGATATAGAAAACTTTTTTCTTGCATTATGTATAGTCTTACAAACACAGCCATTTGCACACACTTCAACGGGCAGTATTTTCTCTTTGAACACTTACTGACACTAATCAAAAAAAGAAAAAATAAATGAGAATTTTTTATTAAAAATATAAATGAGTTCACATGGTGTGCATAATAAAAACATAAACCAAAGTAATATTCAGACAATAATTGAGCACTATTGGAGGGTTTCTGGAGATTCTGACACTACTAGTCCCTCAGACCTGAGAGATCTAAATAGGAGCTTGGTATATTTTGGAGGATGAGCACCTGCTAATAGTTTCAGATACACCCAAAAATTCTCAGTGTATTCCTAAACTGGTTCTCTTTCAGGGTATTTAATGCACCGACAGCAATAAAGGACTACTTCTTTGTCTGACAAGATGTCATCATTCTGTGATACAAAGATGGTGTTCCTGAATGCATGGCTAGATATTCAGAAACATGTTGTATTTCCTGTACTATGCCAGTGCCCCGTATTGATTTACATAATTCAAATCAGAATGAAGAATCTGTTTTAAATTGGAATAAGTCATTAAATTACCTCCTAGGGCCTCCTTCTTAAAAGAGTTTAGTCCTATGGTTGCATCGCCTGAGACCATGTATGTTGGGTTCCCTTTATCAACTTCTCCTTTCACCGCTGTCCCCCTCCCTTATTCTGCACCAAAAAAAGCTGCTGCCTCCTCAGTTCGGTGAATCAGTCATGTCTAGAAATAATGCAGAAAAAGACAGTCCTGTGGTTCAGCTGTTGGAATAACATCTCCAAACTATCACATACTGTACATGTGACCATAGACTGCATTTATCATACATAACTGCAAGTATTTTACACAGACACATCTAACATCTGTTATCCTTTTCTACTAAGCAATGAAGAGAGTCCATGGCAGGACTTCAGTCAGGTGCCTAAAGTTAAGTGACCTGAATCTAAGAGATACATTCCAGTCCAGAGAAAAGCTTTAATGTACGTAAATACAAGTTCCTGAGGAGTATTAGTGAAGTCAATAGGTTTTAAGAACATAATTAAAATCAAGCTTGTATGTGATTTGTTTAATGGAGTTGAAATTCTCAAATTAAATATTCCTAAATGCATTAACAGATGGGAGCTTTTCCTTCTGTATACCTCAGTTTCTCATTTAGAAAGAAAAGCTACTCTTTTACTTTCTTTTGCTTTCTTTTATTCAGTTCGTGACATCTCTAGGGCAGATAGTGTCTCTGGAAATGGAATTGAAGAGGGTCATTGCTGTCTGTGCCTCTGTATTTCTTTGTAATGTTTTCCTTATAGTCATGCCTCCTGGAGTCATCTGAGCACTCTGGAATCCAGGCTTTCATTTCAAAAATGGAAAGCTTCTGTTTCATAGATATGGAGAAAAGTTTGAATACATGTTCAAATTTATCTTGACAGTTTAGCAATCAGGCAACAAAAAAGGAATGAAAATCTTTAAAGCATCATTACTTTTAAATTGATCTGATGATAACTGGAGCTTCATTTACAGGTTTTGAAATGTTGAAATAGGCAATTCTGATCTCAGTGGTGCAATGGGACAAAATGTTCACTGGAATCAAACACTGCAACAAATGCCTTATTAGCAAATGCACACTTTAATTGCACGAGCTCATGTACAGACATTTCTGCCCTGACTTTATGTGGAAATATGATTTGGCCCAGGTAGGAAGCTAGACTATTTGAGCTCCCCCCATCTCCCTCCTTAGTTGAGGCAATTGTCATAGAGTACCTAATGAACAAGAAGGACCCTGAGGACAAGGGCGGGTTCTGGCATTCAAAATGAGCAAGAATGGTGATGTCAAACTGGAAAAAAACCTTTTCAAATAGTCCCAGATCTGGGCAGCCAACTGAAACTGAAAATTCAGACATTTCAGGTACAGGATGCTTATTCCCTCTTCTTATTTTTCCTTCTCATGTTATGAAGAAGCTTATTCCCAAAGAATACAAATGTTCGAGATTTACTTATGTTTATTCCCCCATTTTATGAGGAACCCAATCAAAAAAACTACTGAGTAATCAGAAGAATCTTTTTAAAAATTTTCCAAGTTTACACAAAGCCTGGACACACTTTCGGTGATTACTATTTGCTGTACATAAAAATCCCCCAACACTCTTTCTCATCTGCTGAAGGTTTGGCTAGGTCCTTATTTCTTCCAGATCTGCTTCCCCATTGACAATTGTTTGTATTCTGTATGAACGTCTGGACCCTAAGACAGCTTCAGGTATTAAATAAACTATGTCTCAGCAGGTTAGCTACTTATAACTGCAGCCACTTGGAAACAGTAGCAGTAGGAGAGCAAAGTGAGATTATCATATGCGTTTAAGAACAGAACAAGAAGTCAAGGAAAACAAAAGTCTCTCAGAGAAGTAAATACTAGAAAAAGAGTCCAATTATAGAACAAGCACATCTTATGTTCTGTTTCTTCCTCTAAACAAGAATAACAATGCTTCAGAAACAGGAATTTTATATTTAAAGACCAAGTACTTTTCAATTACGCCAAATTGAAGCTTAAGTGAGACAAGGGTGTATTTTCCTCTTAATGCATGTACTTCAGAGTAATACTAGTGAAGGTGAAGAAAAAGATCTTACCAAATCCATAGAAAGCAAGATATATCCTAATACTCACAATACAATAGATTTCACCAAAGCCATTCATTTGGCCAGCCACTAAGTGAGAAACAGCATAATTCCTGATACTTTATTTGCTTAGCTCATGTCTAGCTAGTGATTCAAAATTTGAGTCATTACAACCCAGGTAGCCAATCCATACGCCAACCAAATTAGACCAAAGAGTAAGAAAGGAAAGATGGTGAGTAGAAATTCTCTCCAGAGATACCGACTCCTCTCCAGACAACTAACAAGGGAAATTTAGCAACTTGTTCGGAGTAGCTGCTGAAGTCTCAAAATAGATGAAGTTAGGTGAGATGTATCCAAGCAGAAGAAAATAGTGACGATATGGCATGGTCAAAATACTTTTCTCGTAGGAATCAAGTGTATTCCATACAGCATTTAATTTAGTTAATTATCAGTTGGAATATCAATAAGAATATTAACATCTATCTGATAGGAATCATCCAAAGGTTCTTTCTTTTAGGGATCTTCCTGTACTTTCTATGTAATTGTCATATTTTTTTCATATGAGTTTATGTCAGTCCTTTTTATGCTTGCAGCAGAGTGATTCCATTTCTTTTTAAATATTTTGCTCTTTATCTGGCTAGTAGTGGGGAAAACATTTACATTTTTTTTTGCCAGTTCTAATTACACTTAAATCTGTTAATTTGTGATTCTGTCATTTAAATATTTCTACAGCCATATTTCTTCCTCCTGAATGTTTGGGAGGAGTCTTAATTTGTAAAAGTAAAACATGCTTGAGCTCATACATATGCTTTTGATAGGAGTCCTTACCAAGATATTCCATCTTCCTGGGAATGCAAATATTTAAAGATGACTGGAGGAGTGTTTTAAAAGAGTTGTTTTTTCTCATACAAAATAATCCAAGCCTAAACATAAGCAGCAGTGAGGCGGAGAAAGTTGGATGATCAAACGTTCCTTGACTTAAAACAGTTACATTTCTTTCAAGTACAGTACATGGAAAAAGTTATCAGTAATACAAGCAGATGCCAAGGCAGGAGGTATAAATGTTGCTGCCCCTACTGACCCCAGCATTTACCCAACATTCAGGGTCCTGCAGCTTATTTCTGTTAGCAGGAGGAATGGGTGGAGACAGGTACTTTTGATGCTGTCCTGTTTATTTACAAACAGTGGAGACTAAGTCCTTTTTCTCTCAAAACAGCAGGAATGAAAAAGCCAGAGGCAGTTTCCTTGCTTGCAGTTCCAACCCCCTTCTCAGCTCACCACTGTTTAATAAATAGCTACCTTTCATAGCAGAAAACTGAGAAAAGCTGAGTACTTCTCTGTATCTTGGCCTCCTTGTTGTTTTATTTGCAAAACTGAGAAAAGCTGAGTACTTCTCTGTTTGTATCTTGGCCTACTTGTTGTTTTATTTGTGGTAAACTGTGGCGCTTTTAGTAATTCTCTTCAATTTACTACATCAGTCTGCCTTCATCTCCTTTGTTGGTATCTGACATTTGGGAAAATCCTGGAACCACAAGACCTAAGTTAGCATTAAGATGCTCACATTATTGCAAACCTAGGAAATGATTTCTCAAAAAATTAAGGGAGGTAATTAATCATCCAAAGTTTGCTGGTAGCTAAATTGCAACATTTCTATTGGCATTTTTTTCTTTGGGCTCATCTCAAAGAGGAGAATAGCTGGTCAGGAACCAATTAATCTGCTTAGCCTCAGTGACAGACAGCAATCACATTCAACTAATTTCAGTGAATAACATAACCATACCATTGGTTTATTTGCCATCTGGGGGCACTTTTTGACTCTGAACAACATCGTTTCCTCTATGATAGCCAATGTATACAGTGATATTGAATGTCAGACCCCTGAGCACATCGCCCCGCTCCTGGGCATTTGTCTGCCTGGGCTCAGGGCCAACTTAGATAATGGTGCAGGTGCCTGGACTTGAAGAGAGCTGTTGGTGAAAGCTCTGCTAAAAAGCCTCAGCGGAAGCTCCCCCTGAACAGGTCTGCTAAGATGCCCCAGCGAGGAATCTGCCTCCTTGCCCAGGAGCTGGTTTTAAGCTGAGGCTTGCACCCTGAGGCGCTGCCAGAGCCACACCACAGCGGTGTCGCGGCCATGCCTGTGCCTTGCCACATAACCACTGATCCAGACCTGGACCCTGACCCACAGCCTGACCTCCGGGCTCAACCCCAGACCTGCCTCACACTAAGGACTTGCCTGGCATTCACTAGACTTTTGGCTGAACCAGTTACCATGCCCTGCTGCCCTGCTGCCCTTGGGGATGCCCCTCCATTCCTGGCCCCCAAGGAGCAGCCAGCCCTCACTGAAGGCTCAGTAAAAGCCAACAAAACCACCACCAAGGGAAATAAGCAGCTTACAAACACCTGCACTGTACAGCAAAGCAGAGTTAAAACAACAGCCAGAACAAACGATTGCTCTGATGGCAAAGTCCGCTAAGTAAACAAAAGACAGGAGTGTCTGCGCTAGAAATGATGGGTGCTACAGTCTCTCTTTTCAAGTGTACCCAAAGGCGCTACATGCCTTCCTCCCAACTAAGCCAAAAGACACTGCAAACTTTGCCAGTCATGAAGCACATGATCAGGTGATGTATATCAGTATCTGACCCTGATTTATAGCACAATGTAAAAAAAAATTAACTATAATCTATGTTGCATCTCCTTATAATGGATAACTTATTCATTTTTAATGCCATTTTGTTTTAAGATGCCTGACTTAGTTCATTTAACAAACCACAGGTTTTAATGAAAAAAATATTCGGCTGTCTCCAATAAGAATGATAATAATTAAAATTATTTCATCCACATTATCGTTAGAGGCCCCAGGTTAAATGAATTCAGATCAGCTTCTAACAGTTACAAACTTCATAAATCCTCTGTCTTTTTTTTACCAAATCTGTCTTTTTTTTACCAAAAAAAAAAAAAAAAAAAAAAAAAAAAAAAAAAAAAAAAAAAAAAAAAAAAAAAAAAAAAAAAAAAAAAAAAAAAAAAAAAAAAAAAAAAAAAAAAAAAAAAAAAAAAAAAAAAAAAAAAAAAAAAAAAAAAAAAAAAAAAAAAAAAAAAAAAAAAAAAAAAAAAAAAAAAAAAAAAAAAAAAAAAAAAAAAAAAAGTGGCTGTGCCTTGTTCCAGTAATGCTTCTTGAAAGCTTCAGCTTACGGGGAAACTCAGCCAGTTTATTTTTTCTGTGTATTTATAGAGAAGAATCTAGTCTTTCTGATGAAAGAGTGGTTTATAAACAGAAGTGCGTAACAGAAGGAATAATCTTGCAGGTACTTGGTAAATTCTTAGACTGTAAACTAGATGTACGTTGTACTTCATACATTCCAAGTAAAAAGCAGATCCATTCTTGGTAAGTGATATCTTACTCTGCAAATTATTTAGATGAAATCAGTAAGAATACTTGCACGGTAAAGTGATACCCATTGTGGAAAAGTAACAGAGAATCTGATCATCATTGCATAAAAATAAAAGGTTGAGGCTAAAAAATACTGTTAGCTCTCAGGAACGCTTTCAAGACAAAAAGGAAGATAATGATGCAAAATAACAGGGTATACTAATTTGCTGGTGAGGTGAAGTTTGATGTTAGCTATATAAACTGGCTTCAGAATATAATACAGGAAAATTGAATGGCCATGAAGACTAAAGAGGAACCAATGAACAGTAGGTTAATAGTACAAGGTGCAGTGCCATGTAGACAGAGACAGCTCTGAGAATTTATTTGTAAACTGGGAGTTTATATTTGGAAACTGCAGCTGAATTTCAGGGAAGAGTATGAAATATGCCCACCAATATGATGAGACTGTGAAAAATGCAACTTTAAATCTAGAATCTATCCCTTCCTACAGAGAGAGAGAGAGAAGCATGAATAATATAGTCCTCTGGAGGTCCCATCAGGCAGATCATACGCTTCTGGTTACCTGTGTTCATGGAGATTAATTCAGATAAGCTAAACCCAGGGAAGATTAACCAGACTGTTCTAGAGAATGGAAAATACATTTTATTAGCTGAGACTGAGAAGCGTGGCTTGCTTAGACAAGCAGGAGGAAGGCTGAGTGGGGGTGTCATTGCTGTCTATAAATATCTCAAGCAGAGAAAGAACAAGAGAGATGATACAAATCTTTTTATGCTGAAGAGTTGCTTTGGCACAGGTATGAATGGACTATGAATACATTTACTGCAGATTAGATTATTTCCAAACAGCACAGTGAAGTGCTGAACAGGTTGTTTGGAGGCTTGAGGGAGAACACCTTCAAGTTTTTTCAGCCTGGCAGTTCTAGAGAGAGGTTAACTGATGCATAACAGGAGATGAACCTGCTGGAGCTGATGACTCAGAGGTTCCCTTTCAGTCTTGTGGTACCTGGAGTGGCATGGAGAAGGTAACAAAGATCAGAGAAAAACCTGAGATATACTAGGAAAAGGTTGTTGGACACCAAACTAAATTTTCTTCCTAATCTATCTTTTACACAGTATTGCTCCGAAGTACCGGCGCATTTACTATTGATGGAATTATTTACTATCTTGCACAGACAATATATATACATTTCTATTATATTAAAAAAAAAGATAAAAACTCTTGTAACATTATAAAATGCTATTACAGGAACATTTGTTGTAACATCATAGAGCCTTGTAACCTTTCATAGAGCCATGCCAGATCTGAATCATATTCTGTATTTACCATTTAAAATGGATACAGAATGAATTAGGGCAGAAAGGCAATGGAGTTGTCCAGATTTTCCAAGCTATACATGACACTGTGGAGGGAAGTGAATGCTCTAATACTCAAAGTGTTTCCCAAATTGGTGGAGCTGGCTGAAAACAAGCTTTTTATTCCAATGGCAGAAATCAGTTGTGTTTGGCTCTGTCATATAACATATAACTGGGATGTTAATTCAGTTCTTTTCTGACCTTCCAGTTACTTCTTTGGCCCACTGAAACTCAGGATGTTTCTCACCAGTGCAGGTGGTAAATATTTCCCTATATGCTGCTCTTTCAGGCATCTTCTCTGCTAGATTGCCAGTACCAGAAATTGCACTGAGCTGTAGAAAATCAAGTTTTATAATGCTCATGCTATGTTCATTTCTTCAGTGTCTGATGTGACATTTTGGTTGTCTTCATGCCTCTCTACATGGCATTCAGAATGAGGGAACTCTGAAACCACAATGCTCTCAGAAAGCTGGAGCTCAAGCAGGGCTCGTGGAGCAGTAAGTGACCAGGTCCTGTGGCAGCTGCAGTTACGGATTTTCAAATCCATGTTGTGGACTTTCTGAGGACGGTTGTTTAGGGAGGGTGGCTTCCTATCCAGGTCCTCTGCAAGGGGTAGGAGAACTGTTCCGAAAAAAGCTAGATGCTTAGTGTCTTGTTCCGCATCCTGCACTGCTAAATCTCTGTTCTCCATTTTGCTCCAAGCTGCTGGTACAAGCACGCTCGATATCCGGTAATCATGTCACATATCTCAAGCAGTGTGCCAATGATTCTCCATACATTTCTCTGAGCTATTGCTGTCTTGCACATGGCTACAACATTTCACGCATACTAAAAGACCAGCAACTGTAATTCTTTGTTCCTGTTGAGTTTGGGGCTGGGTGCGTCCCCAGCATGGATAATGAATAGCAGACTGTAGCGTCCCATGGGGAAGTGCTTTCCAATTCTATATCTGTGCTACCTTCTGTTAGATTTTTCCCAAAGGACATGCCAGTAAGGAAGGCCGAGTCTGATCTTCCTCACTCATTTTAGGCTCATATAGTACCTTCTGGCCTTCCCAGATATCTTCACACTGCATGTTATATGGAGAGTCTTTGGGAATTCCAGCTATCCTGCAGGACCTTGTGTTACCTTTGGCAAGGCCATTCCAGACCCCAGGTCATACCCTAGTTTGTCTTTAGTTCATATGCTTTTTTAATCCCACATGCCTTCCTCTACAAGGGAATTGCCTCCTACAGTGCCTCAGCATCCACACTGATCCTGCTCTGCAGCACACTGACACAAGCCATGACTCACAAGTTTAGGAGACAGTAACAGAAACAGCAAATCTGCTGCATCACCACAGTGCCACTGTATCACATTATACCCAGGTGAGACCATGCCATTCTTCAGAAATGGGATGATCAAAAGCACACAACTTATCCTGGCTTTGATGGTGCAGTTTGTGATGGTCCCAAACACACTGGGAATACTCAGTCTCAGCCTCTTTCCCAGCTGGGTGTGTGTCAGGTGCCTCTTGCAGACACTCAAAGCCACCAGTGAAGCCTGCATTAGCTTGAAGTTGGTAACACGTGCTGTTGTGCTCCAGATTGTGCTTTCTCCCAATAAAATTTCTATTTATTTCTATTCTCCCTCTTTCTTAATGAATTTGACAGCATTTTTTTGTATCTGGGAGACCGGAAGGTTCACGAGTATGAGAGTTACCAGCTCAGTCCCTGTCCTGGTCCCCTGATTGCGCAGATGTATTATTCCTGGGACTAGTTTCCTCTAGAGTAAAACCTTGACATGGTTCTGGTGAGTGATGGCTATCAAAAAGCAGCAATGACAAGAATGCACCAGATTTGTCTCCCATCATTCCGAGTACCTCTCCAAAATCCTCTCTTTTGTGCACCTCCAAAAACCTCCACACACCTGTTGTCATGCCATGCTCCAGGGTGTGCAACACAACCTCAGTTTCATGATACAAATCAGTTGCTATGTCTGACAGCCTGAAATGTAGCCCTCAAATTATTACAGACACTAAAAAATTCACAAAAGAAAAAAAATTATTCTGTTGTATAACCATGGAGCATGACAGGAGGACCAAGAAGGCCAAACCTTTGCAGTGTGGAAGCTGTCAGTTTAACATAGAGGGGACTATTGTCATATTGCCCTGTGACAATACAGCCACCCTACACCAGGGGCTAAACATTGTACGCTGGAGCAGACACTTTCAATTCTGTAGTCTTAGCCCATGTTCACATCATTTGCATTTACATACCACCGTAGCCTTTAATACCTGAGTCAGCCAGCCTTTGCCTAGCCTCTTCTAGAGGCCTCTTCTATCCTTACTAACTCTCCTCTACAGACTTCAAAGGAACTTCCCATACATTTTTGTCCATGTCCCATCATTTCTCTGTTGCCATAAGAATGCTGTAACAGCCTGACTGAACCATGGCAAATTTCTCAGCCCCACCTTGAGTCAAACATTTGTTATTTGAAAATAAATTTATTCATGCTGCCTTGGACTCTGACCAGAACCCACTGCAAAGTAACGCAGGCAGCTTCTCCCTCCACCAAGGCTTACCTTTAACCACACACATATTCTAACCATTTTCCAACCATTGTCCACTCCTCCCTGGCTCCTTCTGCCAAGTGGCCAGGTCCCAGTGCCATACTCTATATTCTTACTCTATTTCCTTCCCAATGTATGGCTTGGGAGTGCTCTCTTTCCTGTAAAAAGCTACCAGCCTGCCCTACCCTATGGGACTGGCCCCTTTTTTACAAGGATGGTGCCTATGATACTTGGGGCACAATCTACCTAATCCCAGATGACATTGTATCAAGAGAACCAACACATACTAACTGTGAAAACTGTTTTTTCTATTCATTGCAAATAAACTCTAAGGCTACAGATAAACAGGCCAATGAAAAGGGCAAACCCTAAAAAACAGCCCACATCTAAAAGCATCTAAGAGCACTATGCCAAGCATAAATGAATGTACAAAGCATGTATATAAAAAGAATAGCTGCCTTCTGGAGCCAGCGTACCTAATAAAAAAACCCTCCTCTAATACATAAGGAGAGGCTTACATTTGTATTGAGAACATTGTGCATTACTTAGAATCAATGGCTCTAAAACACTTTTTTCCTAGACCTGTTGTTTACTTGAGCCAGCTTCAATTTGGCCAAGTGCTGTCACAGAGCAGTGACATTTCAAATATCTTTATTTACTAGAGTCACCAGGAATCCCTCAGTGCCCCTTCAGACTAAATACACAGATTAAATACCAACTGCAGCAGGTGATTTAAAGAAAGGCAAGGAACAGGAACACACTATTCTCTGAGAAACAGTTTCTTCTAGTGTCCAAGAAGCAGTTACATGGCAGCGCTGGTGTAATGCCTCCCAGGTGCACAGAGGAGGTGTGCCTTGGATTGGGGTGAGAACAGAGGAACCATGGGAGCCCTACTCCAGGTGATACACAAGCACTCCTCTGCAACTACCTGCCAGGTTTGCATCCCAACAGGATGAGGTTTAGCATCATGCTCTGGATGAAGATCATTCTGCTGCCTGCTGTTGGTCCTTGCTGGTTTAGTCACGGGTCTCTAGCAAACAGTAAGTAGTTTCCTGGATGCCTGTGGCAAGAGGAGGCATTCACATATACGCCTGTAGTTTGAGTAACTCCCTTGGTGTACCCTTAGTTTGAAAGCCTGGAGGTGTTCCTCTTCCTTCCCCTCCTCCTCACTGATCATGATGCTTTCCCCAGTCAAGACTGGGCTAAGCATTGCCAAGGGCCATATAGCAGCTTTGTTGCTGAAGCCCTTCTGTAAAACCTTTTAACTATGTCAGGATTGCCCACCCCAGATGCTATTTGCCACAGTGTTGGGCTTTTAAGCACTTCTCCCTTGAGTGTCTGGAAAATCTGGGCACAGACTCATAAACATTCAGTCTAGCTGTGGAAAATTCAAAAAACTACACTCAAGGTTAAATTCTCAAATGACTTTTTTCTTTCAATTACACACTAAAATCTGTGGAAATAGAAAATCCTTGAAGAATATTTGGATCTTTTAAAACATTGATTCCACTATTCTGCGTCCGTAGTATTTCCCAGTATTGTGTTAACGTACAAATACAGTGGATACCTTTCTTAAGACTATTACAAAAGTAAAGAGGTCACAGTGTGGCTTAGCAACCAGACCCATGGATTTGCTTGCCCTTTTTCCTTCAGAAACTTCCTTATATTATCTTTCCTTTTCATTGTTGTTGCTCTAGTATGCTTTTGAAAGGCTCGGATAAAGCTATTTATTTTAGTGTATTTCCCTAGGTAAAGGGGTTAAACTAATTGTCTAAGGGATCGCACTTGGCTAGCACCAGACAGAATTGTTGGAAACCTATCATTTAGGATTTTATGAAAAAAAAGAGGAGCATAATGAGTATTCCTGAAGCACCAAGGTAAAGTAGCTTTATGTCTGAAAGTTAAGAGAAGCTTCAAGAGGCAGAGAGGCATCATTCTCCCCCTTGATATACCATTTGGTGTTTGCACATGATGATCTAAATTTAATATGAAAAACCTGTAATTCTTAAAAAAGAAAAACAGCCAAAGGGAAATGGCATCTTTCAATATACAGCAGACAGAGTCACAAAAGGTATAGCAGAACACTTTAACAAATAAAAGGTCATATGAGTTAATTAAGCTTTTTTCCTCTTCCATTTAATAAGAAACAAAGTTACCATGGAGACTGACTGGATAATACATTCTATTTTGGTACAAAAACACCTTTTAGAGAGAACATACTTAGTGAGGAATTTTCAAAGGCAGTGAGTGCTCTGAAAAAAAAACCACATGAAACCTTTACTTATTCTTTCTCTTTTTCACTCGCGTGTGCATTAGTGGTTCTGTCCCTGTTGTCTGGTGGTTGTCTGGGAAGAGTTCTCTGTTCTCTCCATAGAATAAATATGTGAAAATGGTAATTTTGGCAAGGCAGCAGCCCTACCTATCTTGAGATTGCAACCTAACAGGATAAATTATCTGCTGATCTGATATTCCTGAGACCCCTGAACTCTTTGAACCTCCACTGAGTTGCTTTCTAATGCCATGGACCCTAAATTCCCTGTGTCTAAATTGCTTTGTGTCTCGTATTACAGCCCCTAACCTGGCAGTAACGCCTTCACAGGAAAGAGAGAAGACTCTTTCTGGAGCACTCCATATTTTGTTCTTGGCAGGGCATTGAACCAGGACTAGGAGAAAAGGTGTGAAGAGGAACAGTTTCCCTCCTGTTTTTTGTCTGGTATAGATACCTAATTCAGAAGAAGGCCTCCCTCTGATGGGTCTTCAACTGAGCCAAATTTTTCAATACCGCTTTCATCTTGATAGATGGTGTGAAGTATGTTCTTGGGCACCAATCCCCTCTTCTCCAGACCATGCTTTGAACAGGCGGCTGACGCAGAGCTCACTGCCATTTGCTGAAAGGACACCTACAGGTTTCCACAAGCCGAAGGGGTTGCCATTACCATTTATAACTGTTTTAATTTTTATGAAAAGAAATTTCTCTCATGGAATATTTGGAGACTAGGACTGTAATTCTAAGACTTTGAGTTTTAATATTCTAGCTTTACATTTTTCTGTAATATTTCATTCAGGTTATTAGATGATATATTTTTTACCTAAAGGAACAGTCCCAAAACATTTTCTGACTTGTAATTAAATTTACCTTGACAACAGATTTTTTATGTGAGCTTTCATATGAACACAGCATGAATTTGCTTCTCCAGTCACAGAAAAGCTAATGAAAATAGATAATAATAATAAAAAAATAAATTATATTCACAAGTGTTTGAAATGTTACCAAATATTTTTTTCATTATTCACTGTTTCAGAATACTGGTGTTTAGTAAAAATAAATTAATCTTACTCAAAACCAGGCCTATAAATGACTTATAAAAGGCATATAGTAATAATATTTTGAAGGACAGTTCTGTTCACTAGATTAAATACATATTGAAATGTAAATTGCTTATGTATCCTAATAGGTGGAAAACACTCCATAATGCTAAAGATTTTTTTTCTCTTTTTCTCATTCATTTTCAATTCCTTTTTTTCCCTTGCACCTAAAACAATTTAAGGAAAGAACTGCACATACTTCAATTTAAATATTTCTTTTAAATAATATAGCACTCTCAGCGTTTCGACACACACCTAAGGCCTTGGCTGAAAATGGGGTATTTTAAAATGTCTCACAAACAGTCCTTATTTAGCAGGCAAGGAGGCAAAAACATCTGGACCAGCCTGATTACGGTCTCCAAACAGAGCAGGTAGTAGCTGTGTGGAACCAAGCATAATCTATCATAGGAAAGGCTTACTTGGGGCACTTGATAGAAGTGAGACCATTTAGAGGGAAAGTAATTTTTCTTAAATTTATTCCCTGAAGGACAAGAGGAAATATTAAATACTTAATGACTGCACAGAAAAATAAAATTGCCAACTTTAACTCAATTTCCAAGACTGATTGATACTGTATTATTTCTACGGCTACATAGATGACTAAGAACTTGACATATGCCCATAGTTTCTTATAGACATACTGAACAGCAAGCAAAATATTGGGAATATTACTATCTTTGATGGATTTGGTAATTGAACAGAAGAATATTACAGTGTATTTCTCTAGCACACAAGCCAGATAGACATTTTCAAGATGACACACTCAGGTTATTGTTAATAGTGGTAATGGGAAATTCAAAGAACGTGTTCATAATATACAATTTTTATAAAATATGTACTTCTCTTTATTTTTCAGAGAGTGAAGTCATAACATAGGGCTGCTCTTACTATTTCATTGATTTGTGTTTGATGTTTATAGAGAATGGATGTAAACTTCATTTTGCAGTAACGTAGTAAATGACATACCTAAGGTCTTAAATCAGTTTAAAATATGAATCTATAATACAAATTAAAATAAAATTAGGGAAGGAAAAGCATCAGAAAGAGTAAAATCAAATACCCATACAAGAGATGGCCAGCAGTGTAATTAAAGCATAAGATCATATTTTCCTTCCACCAACCATATTCTACAAAACATGTAGGAGAGGACCTGTTGAGTGGGAACCATATTGTCTAACTTAAGATGTCTGAAAGTAAGATGTCAAGCCTGACCTAATCCCTGTAGGATACTTCATGATCAAGAGAGGAACATAGGCACTATCAAATAAGGATTAATGTGCCCTTTGTTGGACTCTGATCACAGGACAACATAATTTTTTTCTCTCCACTGGTAATAAAAGGAGCCTAAATTGTGCAGATTTTCTAATTTTTAGATGCTTAAGCTAAGGATGATTCATCCCCCTTGTTTCTTGTGAAAACACACTTTATTTTCAATGTATTCTCCTATTTAGGTACAAGAACTTCTATGAAAGAGGAAGAGTGCACTGCGTTTCATTAATACCCAGAACAGACTGAGCATCCCATGGTTGTTTGCATCTTGAATAACAGGCAAGGTTCTGGGAATGGTTTTTTATATGGTACATATGTTGCTTACCCTGATCACAGCTTTTCATTGACATACTGGTGCTTGAGCTTTGGATGCGAAGTGTAGATACAACCTCTTTCCTGTAGAATTACAGATAATTTAGTTAGATTCTTATAGCCAGAACCTTTATGGGAAACTGCATTCAAGACTGAATTTGTGCAAAAAGGATTATCCAAATACTTGTATTAATTTTATATGTGCCTTGGGATCAACTGACAACTACTGCCCCTCATGTTCTTCCACAAACATGACTGATTAATACCCCTAAAGGATAAAGAAATAGGTGCCGCTGTTGCACTGTTGTATAAGGTAATCCTTATACGAGGTTCACAGGCAAAGATGTCCCACTCCATCACATTGCAATCAGATCCATGTCTACATGAAACATTTCCAAGAAACATCCTTCCTGCTGATATTAGAGATCCAGTCGGGGAACAAAACAAATGAATCAAACCTGCTGCAACTTCAGTAAGAAAATGTTGGCATCTTCAGCATCAGCCAATTGGACTTTTACCTTCATATAAGAAAAGTCCTTAAGTTCTATGATGAGGCTAAACATGCTTCTGTCAGGGTTGACTTCTCACAAATGATTTAGCAGTGCCACCCTGGAAATCTTTAACTGAATCATTTAGTGTTGCTCCTTTTATCAGAGAAATAGGGATTCGTCGACTACATTGCTGATGATAAAACATGCACCAGACATGGTGCAAGTCATCCAGTGAGAATGTCTTCAATGGTTTCATTTTTCTCTTCATTTTTCAATCCCAAAAGAACTGACAGATATATGGCTTTCTGAGGTACCCAGTAATTGCATGCTACAGACATTTTTAATTTTGTTTCTATGAACACATTTGGTTTGCTTTAATCTCTGTCTTCATTTACAGTGTCACTGGAACCCCTCCTATGAACATTTGCTGAAGAAAGAAGATAATGGGTAGACCTGCACTACTGATCTTTCTACATGCAATATTTTTCTTTTCTTCTTCACAGTAAACAACTTCATTACATTGTAGATGAACAAGTAGGGATGTGCCAAGACATGCAGATCAAACTGTTAATTTTTAATGATGTGATTCTTCAAGCAGGAACAGCAGTCTGAGAACACAGGGTGTGTTTTTCAGTATTTTTTTAATAGTTTTAATAATTTTAATGATTTTTAGTAACTTACGGAATTTACAACTGTGTCCATCACTTTAGTGTAATTTAAAATATGAAGTAAGAAAAGTATTTTGTAGGGAATCAGCATTCAATGAATGATGTCAGCAAGTCCATTATGGGTAGCAGTGTGCTTTGCTTAGGCAAACAATTTTGAGAATTTTGTTGGAATTAGCTGAGATTCTTTGATAAAAGCAATAGTAATTTCATAGACGGGCACGCATCTATGCATCCTACAGAGAATCACTTCATGGCATTTTAAGGATTTGCATTATAAATGGGGGAGAATATCTTCTTCCAAGGGTTTATCCCTTCGACTCAGACTGCAGTTTATAGACACAAGTGAACAAAAGCAACAACTCCAAAATAGCAAAAGGTATGTGGTTTTGACAGAAATAGAAATTCAAAAGAAACATGAACACACAGAGCTATGACACAGCTCAGAAATACCTGCCATTTAATATTAGGACTGGATTTTGTCACAGCACCCAAATCCTCTGAAAGCCTGAATGAACTATTCCACTGTATTGCTGGAGGAGATGTGGGCAGGAATTTTACCTCAGCAGCAATCACATTGTACTTCTTCCATACTCTCTTCAAAACCCAGGATCAAGTGTCCAAACTGTTCTTTTAAATAGCCTTCAAACTCCACCTGCCCTTGTGGCTTGGCACATGAAAGCACTCCTAGAAAAGGTCCTGGCATCCCTTCAGGAAAGGACCCAAACCATTTGTTCTACCTGACATCTTCACCGCAAGGTTTCCTCCAAGAATGCCAGCTGTATAGCCTCCTACTACTAACATAATTAAGTTACCAGTAATAATAACTACACTATAGCCAATACTATAATTGATAACTACTTAATTAATATGAATTAATTTGGGCTTGGGTCTGCCCTGTGGCAGTGAAGGCACAGCCATTCTTTCTTGTAAAATATCAGCAGGGTTTTTCCAGTCTGCACACCCACATGTGCAGAACAGAACGCCACACCAGTGAAAAATGGGATATGTATTTAACCAAAATCATGAACAACTTCCTCACTGAGCCTTTTAGTGATGAAAGTAATTTACAGTATTCCTTTTCACTTGGGTGTCTTTCTACTTAATCTAGAATATAATCACTTGCTCTTTTCTGTGTCCTAATTTCTAAATTTGAATTTAGTTTTTCTAGTTTATTTAAAGTTTATTTTGCTTTAAAACAAATTCTTTGAGCACTGGTTGAAGTAATTGTAGACATTAAAAGCTGTTTTTTATAAAGTATGTCGTTACTGGAAGCACTTTATAAAAACAAAATAAATACACATAGGATAAAGTGTTTCAAAAATCAACTCTAGCAAATGGAAATACAAGTCAGAAGTGAACCATTATATCCTAAGTGGAAACAAACAATTACAGCTTTGTTGGTATGAAGGGAAAAGGCCTGAATTCCACAATTCCTACCCAAATTCAAAACTGAGAAGTAGCGTTTTTTCAGGTTGAAATATAGCCTGTTTTGTGGTTTGGTTTTGAACTTTTAGTCAAACTCACTACATTCTCTAGGCACCAATAGAACGATTTAAACATATGTTACTTCCTCATGAAAGGAAAGCCACCGTTAGAAATTTGGCAAATACAGTGCATTTCATTTAGTGTTCAAAATGACAGGATAAGAAGTCAATACAGCATGTTGAAGTAAAGAGATAAAATACTCAGCAGCTTCATTAATTTAGAGAAAAATAAATGAAATATTGGCAGCCTGGGAAGGAAACCCATTGAATGGGAAGAGAAGAAGCTGCAGTGCCCTTTAAAATATCTCTTGCTCTGGATCACTAGGGGAGGAGGACCCACACTGTAGTTAAGACGCAACCATATCATAAAACTTATATATGATGTTTATTTGGTCATGCTTTCTATTCTGTCAAAAATGTTTGAAATCTCATTAGCATAAGTCAGTTTAGTGTAAGATTCCTACCTGCCAATATTTATTGACAACTCTTTTCTATGAGTAAACCACAGAAATTTGGAAGTTGTTGAAGTAATTTGTCAGAGAAAGAGAATTCAGTAAAATTGAAGGTACTCCATTAACGACCAGCAACGCCAGACAGTAGTGCACAGTTTGGTAATTTGAGACTTATGTAACTGGTTTTGGCTTGACTTTCCCAAAGAAAAATGTTAAGTTTCATTTTTTTGTCTAATTGCCACTTCCACGCACTTTTATGTGATGAAAAAAATAAACATTTTTATATACATAAATGTCAGAGTAAGCCACTGTGTTCTTCAGTAGACCCCTTACTTTCATTCCTTGGTGATTTCCCAGTCCTAACCAGAATCATTCACAGCACAAATAATGGGGCCACTACACCGAGGGAACCCAGGGACGAGATGCATCCCAACACAGAAAATCCATTTATTAAACACTATTGTTTGCGGTCTTCAGAAGAAATTTTTGCAAGGGATTTCTGCAGGAAAACTGTTGTCACTAATTCTGTAATGATGAGAATGATTTCCTATGAGGATGAAAATACATGTTTATATGGTCTTTTTTTCTTCCGTACTTTTCCTTTGTGCTGAAGGACACGTCTTGAACATTTTTTCCATAGCTGTCAGTGTTAAATGTTTGAAAATCTGGTTCTATATTTGCACAGTATGCAGAGAATGTCAGCTACATTTTAACCTAAACTTTCTATATTATCTCTAAAAGCAACCACATACCGTTTCAGTTCTTTTGCAGTAAGCTCAAAATTGCTGTTTTCATGTGCCAAACATGGCAGTTGGCAGTTCATATCCTAGCCCATGCAATTAAATGGTCTTGGGCAGTGGGCCATGCCCAGTGCATACAGCCAGGAAAGGACACAAGTTTCTGGAAACATAAATGGAGTAACTGCACAACATTCTTCAGCCTGCTGCCCATCCCCATCTGCATGCCCTGTCTTGCATCACTTCATACTGTGCAATGTGCAGAATTTTGCCAGTTGAGGTGGGCATTGTGAGAGGCCAATCTTATTCTGTGCACATCATGGCAATTCAAAGACAACAAAAAAAGAATGAGTACCCTGCAGAGATACAATTCTACCCCTCAGTGCCTGTCTGAATTTGTTCTAATCAATGGCTCTTTCCTGTTTGCAAGGTTTATGCAGCTATTAAGCCATGGAGACCTGAACTGACAGTAGAGAACTGAGGAAACCTGCATGCTACTACAAAGTTTTATCATTGTATTGTGATGTTTTACTCATAGGCTTTTCACATCTGCTGCTGATTTACATCCTTACAACAGAAAACTCTGTTATACAGTTCACCTCAGGACTGGCATGCTGGCAGTAGCTTGACAGAGTTGTATTGCTATGTTAGGCAGAGAAGTCCATATTTGAACACAGCTCAGGAAAAGTTTGCTCTACAGTAAATGGAAGACCACTGTACAGAGACAGAAACATAGCTGTGCATGGCTAGGCTAAAAGTGACTGGAGCAATCTATACATATTTGTCTTGAATGAAGCCACATAACAACTTCCATGATTTTATTGGCAGTAAGTAGGTCATTGAATCATATTTAACTAGGTGGTGACAAATTACCAGTAATTCCTACAGCTGCCAAGAACGGGACCATGGGTCATAGACCAGATAGAAGATTGGTACCAGTTTTTCTAGTACAGGTCTCACACATCTTATTACAAAGTTCTGGTAATGGAATTTGTACATTACTGGTAATTCTTGAGTGGAACTTAACAAATTGACATAAAGCCCAAAGATTGCTCCCTGTGTGGGGCTTGGGCCAGACCATATCTAAAATTTATAAACCACCTACTTAGTCCCAAAGTCACATAGAAAATACCTGAGATAATGTGGAACATGATTTCTATAAAGGTTAAGACCACATAGTAGAGAGGTACTCCTTTCTTATCTTGGCAAGATGTCCGAAGGAAGAAGGGGTGAAAGATACAGTAATTTGCTATATTTAGTCTATCAGTGCATGGAAGATTGGTTGTAATAAATAATCACATAAAGCAGAGAGACCAGGAAAATCAAGAAGTCACTTGCTTGCTTTATTTTGGGGGAGGTGTCATTTTGCTCTCTTTGTGTGTGGACAGGGCTTTTATGTGCTAGTGCAAATGTACGGACAGAAAAGAGTACCTGCAGAATCCTAAAAGCTCAAACTGTGAAATATGTCATTACTGACCGTGTTCTCAAAAACATCCAAGCACCTATTGCATTCAGAAGCATCCACTGACTTTTAAGTTTCCTAAATTTTATTTTTATGTATGGAGGAAATAGAGCAGAAGTAGTAAAACGACTACTTTAGCAGCTATGAGATCTAACTAGAAATGGTGAGTGGTAAAAGAGTCACTTTAGTCTCCATACTTCTGTAAAACTGGTAAAAAAAAAATTACTGCCTGCCTTGGTTAATTTTCCTTCATAAAAATTCACCAACTGATCAGTGCTCATTGTCAAGCTGGAGCACTAGTTAAGACCCAGATGAAAGGAAACAACTTCTCCTTCAGCTACTAAGGCAGAATTAAAGAAAAACCCCACTTCTTTCTTCTGCCAACCTCATGATTAAATTTAAGTAGTTGTATTAATTTGGTGACTTGATAATTTGATACCATTGATTTATTGATTCAATTTCAATTATTACCTTGATTTAATCCTTGCATTAGTCCATTGTTAATTAATCTCAGTTAATAGTAGCTTCAATCAGTGATGTATAAATTTAATTCTAGATTAGGTTGTCCTTTTAATAAAATCCATAAAAATAATCTGTTTTGATACATTCTTCTTACTTGCAGCATGGGTGAATTCCTCTAAAACAAAGGTGTTCGGCTGAGGTATTTGAAAACCAGCTGGTTTTCTTTCTAAATTCATACCTTTGCCTCTCACAGTTATGTCATGCCAGTCGGCAGTAAAGCTGCGGTTTGATCCATGAACTGCTGTTTATTGGCACTCTCAATAAGAAGTTGTCTTAGGAATGTTATCACTATCATCAACAGAAACAGAAAAAGCAACTGGAGGCTGTGATTTAAAAGAAATTAAACTGGAACTATATTATAACCTGAGTGTCTTTTCCCTCAAAATAAAACCTTCAGTGCTCCCCCTTAGCCAGGCGAACATTGTTTTATCATTCCCTTCTTCTTTAAACAAAAATAATTATTTTATTGAAAATTTAGTATGAAAGATATCAAGAACCATGAAAAAAGAAACTAGACTGGTAGTAGTTTATTAAAGCCTAAAGAGAGGATGATGCACATAGCAAATCATCAGTGGATTTGAATACCTACTCAACAGACTGTCCTAGGCAGATCTGTCACGACAGCACATCCCCTTAGACCTGCTGGGGAATAGCACTGCAATGATGCAGAGGGGCGGCAGACATGCAGCACCCTGTCCTGCTGCCTGAAGGCTGGAGCCAGTGGTTTGTCAAGGCAGGCAATACCGTGCTGTACCATTAGTGTTTCTACCTGCCTCAGTTTCTACCTACGATGTGCCTGCACTATGTATGTGCATGAACTGCCACAGTCACTCATCAAGACCATGCTTCCAGATGTAGCAGTAATGCTTTCTTCTCTGCGCTTCCCAGGAGGAATGAGAGAGTCTGTCAGTGACGCCAATGCTGACAAGAGATTTCAGGTTTTTTCTGAAAAAAGATGCATTCACCACAACCCCGAAGCGCAGCATTATGATGTTACACATTTTAGCCACCACTGTACACAAAGGACTAACCAACCTTGAAATGCTGCCCAGCCCACCTGTAACAATATGGATGGTCAGTCTGCCTATCACCCTCTAAGTTTTTGTTCAAATATTGGGTCAACCATTCTGCTGCAAAATTAACATCAGATCTGGCAGAATTTCATGAACTTGTCATCCTCCAGCAGAAAATTATGTAGACAGTTCTCATCCTAAACTGAGAGCACAATGTAGTCCCACTGCACTGTTTGTGTTGGCCTTGCCATTTCATCTACCAGGAAGACATGCAGCCACTCTATCGTGTAGTGCTTGTGAGCTGACCTCCCCTCCATCACCTTTCACTGACTCAGGGTATATCAGAGTAATGCATATTTTGTGGTGCTGCAGCTGCTTTTGGCAACTTGTGATACACTTTCCTTCTAACTAGAAAAGGCTGATTTAAATATAACATTGAAGAATCCATGCTAAAGAGCATCAAAAATTATTTATCCATAAGAAATTGGTGGTCTGAGCAGTCAAAAGAGAATTAATGCTCATTAAGATTTGTACCCTTTGGAAGGCCCTAGAGGACTTACAGGTCTTAGGACATAAAGGAATTTATAAGAATCTGATATTTTCACCAACAATGCCATTAGAAGTCTACAGGGCCTCCAGAAAAACTTGTCATTATCTGCAACAGGCTAAAGTTTGGATTAATGCCAGAAATATGTGCCTAGGAAATAGTCGTGTTAAAGCAGTTAAATTAACCATTAGTATAGATGCCAACTGTGACAATAGGCAAATAATATATGTGAATCCTTGTTATTGCTCAAAGACACAATGTATAATTAAGAAAACTGTCCACCATACAAGGGTCCTATATGGCAAATATGTCTGTAGCTTTACCAAATACAGCAAAACTTTCTACCCTGCATTGCAATAATCTTTCTTCGGTGGTATGAATTCATCAAATAGGATTTAAGAAAATTTGAAATGGAACCAGGTAATGGATGACTATGAAAAAAATCCTGTACATTTTAAAGACAAAAATGACTGGGTTTCGAGATGTTATTTTCTCATATTGCAATTATCTGTGTACTCTGAGGTTTTAGTAACATAATTTAGAGTCTTTTGCTGAGGCATGAAATACCTGATCACTAAATTGGATGAATAAAGGCTTGAATAAAAATTCACCTCTTACCTCGCAGCAGAGAGGGACAAACAAAATGTAATTTTCATGTTTTAAACATTGAATGAGTTAGATTATTTTAAAGATAGTAGTCAGCTTGCGCTAGGCACAAACCTGTATGACAGATATCTTTCATATGTTAACAACAGGGAAATCCAAGTTTAGATGCTAGCTGCAGAGCTGCCTTGAATTCAAGTTATGGGATGTAGAGCCCTTGTCAGAGAAATTTAGACTGGGTCCTAACTTGATGTGTTTTGTTTAAGATTCAATATCCAACTTTTTGGTAAAATTTCTCCTTTCCCTGCAATGACATTTTCCCCATTTCTGAGGGGCAGGAGTAGAAAAAAAATTTGGAAAAGGGGTAAAGAAAATAGGTATTTAGAAGTATGTGGAATGCTTAAATAATAGAGGGATACTGTCATACAGAATTGTAAATACGTAAAGTACTTGTGCAGAGCACAGATACTGACATGAAGAGTATGTGAGCAGTATCAGGTATACAGCTTTGTGTCCTCTGGATTCAGCTGTTAAAACTGTAACATAATATACTGGGGAATGCAACCATCAAGTCTAAAATAGAGGTGGCTACTGGTGTGCACTACAGAAACCTGTCTCCTAACAAAACCTTCACCGAAAGGGTTGTCAAGCGTTGGAACAAGCTGCCCAGGGAAGGGGTTGAGTCACCATCCCTGGAGGTATTTAAAAGACGTGTAGATGTGGTGCTTAGGGACATGGTTTAGTGGTGGACTTGGCAGTGCTAGGTTTACAGTTGGTCTTGATGATCTTAAAGGTCTTTTCCAACCTAAACAATCCTATGATTCTATGATTCCATAAACGCGTTGTCAAGCGTTGGAACAAGCTGCCCAGGGAAGGGGTTGAGTCACCATCCCTGGAGGTATTTAAAAGACGTGTAGATGTGGTGCTTAGGGACATGGTTTAGTGGTGGACTTGGCCGTGCTAGGTTTACAGTTGGTCTTGATGATCTTAAAGGTCTTTTCCAACCTAAACAATTCTATGATTCTATGATTCCATAAACGTTGGCTGACAAGAGCATACTTAGGTATCTGTGCTAGTGGACACACGATCAAGGTCAAACATCTAGTCTTGATGTCAGCCCAACTCAAAGACTTTTTTCCCCTCTATTGTCCTGATGGGAAAAAAGAAATAACTGTTCACAGGAGTGCACCTCCTTCTCACATCTTTCCTATGACAAATCCCACCACTGTGATGATCATGCAAGGATGAGCTGGCCACCTTCAGGGCAAGATACAAGATGCATTTTTGTTATACTTCATATCACATGCATATTCTTTCACATCTCAGAGACCCTCTTGAAACAGAAAGGAAAACCACGGGAGTATCAACTAGGTCAAACAAGGGAAATAAATAGTCTTAGGGAAAGCAAGCAGACTGTTGCACAGATTACCTATTTAGACTGCGTCAGTAGCGAAGGCACACTCATTGTACAGCAGCTACTGTTGAAGATGGCTTAAAGGCATTGGTAATAAAGGTATGTTATATCCAACTCCGATTCTAGTGCAGTCACTTGTTTTTGTTTTGCTGAAAACAGTATTTTACCTGATATTCTTACATGGGGAAGAATACAATATTGGTATAGCTATTTCTGGGAAATTAAGGGCATTCTATAAGGTAGAATAAGCCATTAAAAAAATATATAAGGTATCAGTTTGAGAAATCATATTCACTTACAAATACAGTTTGGTCTTAAAATTTTATGGATTCATAACTATCAGCATACTGCAGCTGATGTTATTTACAGTCAGTCAGTCTTAGATCCCAGAAAGCCTATACACGTTTCACAAGAAAATTTTTTAATACTGTCTTTTATAGACCAGGTTTCCAATTGATTGACAGAGGTGACTACATATAGAATACTCATTAATTGTCACTCTACCAGTCCAAAGAGCCCTCACTGCCAAGAAAATTATTGACGCTAGCAATTCTCATTTCTGTTGGTAAAACAATTCAGAGCTGCAGCCAGCAATGACTACAAGAACAAGTTTTATACATAAACACACATGGTATGTGCAAACATACGTATATACTGACATTGGTGATGATACATTTTTTCATGGGACGACATCCAATGCACAATCAGTTTCATATAAAAATTCTTTCATGTTTCCTATTTCCACTTCACCTGCAGCCATTTTGAAGCTGCTACACTAACCTCTACCTCTTCAGCCATTTCAGTGCTAAGAAGTAGATTGAAGGTAGCAAGGAGTATCCGTGTGATACTTTTATTTCAATTCTGTTTGTGTAGAGGTGCCTTTGGCCAACAAAGAGTACAGTCAATATTACATAGGCGGAAGAGAGAATTTTTTATATTAATCCATTCTGATGAATACACCTATGAAAGGAATGCAGAATGCGTATAAATTTGAACGTAGGTAAGTTTAAATTAGTATCCTAACCTAATTCGATTACCAATCTGGATAGAAATGCTTAGAGAAAAAAGTAATCTTAACATAAATGTTCATAAGTGTTACTCTTTAAGCTCCAAGTCTGAAAGATTTCAATAACTTATGATTTTGGTACAGCTAAGCCATGTTGAAATAGACTCCTGAGATCTCATTCAGACCTGTTTTCACAATTTTAGGATCTTTGCTCCTCCTCACCAGGTATAAAGTAAGGAGGAATTTTAATGTCACACAAAGCTTTAGAATTTCCTGTAAGGAATTAAAATTCTTTTAATTCAGAAAGTAAAAATATTGTGTGCACGTTTTCCCATATTGCTACCACTTTCAGAAGTAGAATTTTATGTAATGCCTGCTGAGATTGCATAGCCTCCCCACCAGGACTAGAAAGGGATAAAAGGGCCACCCACTGAGAAGAGGCACCACATCTGTGAAGCCTAGTTAGTTTAAGGAGCAACTATACAAGCTGACTGGAAAGGGGGAAAAAAATGAGAAACTGACTCCTACCATGATGAGGGTGGCACCTTGCTTTCCCTTCCTGGAAAATGGTGGGAACTAGGAGCCTTCTTTGCCTTGAGAGAGGAATCACTCAAATGCATGGATTTGGAAAATGCTTAAAATGGACTCCCCCAAGTGAGAAGATGCATAGGATTGCATTGCCAAACCTCAATCACATTAAGCACAACACACTTTTAATATCTGGAGACTTCAGGAGAAAACTGTGACATCTGTCCCTGCATACTCTTTTTCAAACACTGAGTACTCCTTTTGGACATACAAATGGATATTTGTACTAACAGCTCTCATTATTACCTTATATGCAAAAAAGACCATCAATCTGATTATTGGAAAATACACACTGTTGATGTCAAAGTGAAATCACCACTCCACACTTTTTATTTTTTTCTTGCCACAAAATAACTTGAAGTCTTTACAGGCTCATCTGTCTTACTTGGGATGATATTTTTACAATAGGATGAGCTAGTGAATGATGAAAACAACAATTTTTCCAGCATTTCAGATTATGAAAAATGTTTTGTACCTACCTCTGTGTCCTGGTTTCGGCAGGGATAGAGTTAATTTCCTTCCTAGTAGCTGGTACAGTGCTGTGTTTTGGATTTAGGAGGAGAACAAAGTTGATAACGCACCGATGTTTTAGCTGTTGCTAAGCAGTGCTTACACTAGCCAAGGACTTTTTAGTTTTCCATGCTCTATCGACTGAGAAGGCTGGAGGTGCACAAGAAGCTGGGAGGGTGCACAGCCAAACTGACCAAAGGGACATTCCATACCATGTGACGTCATGCTCAGTACATAAACTGGGGAAAGCTGGCCGGGGGGGGCCGCTGCTCGGGGCCTGGCTGGGCATCGGTCGGTGGGTGGTGAGCAATTGTACTGTGCATCACTTGCTTTGTGTATTATTATTATTATCATCATATTATTATAATAAA